>NC_056744.1:314194594-314344594 GCF_019279795.1 Protopterus annectens
TCCTTATGTGTATATTGTCTTGGGCCTCTGCGTTTACGGGAAGACTGTGCGATATCCTCCTTCAATAATAGAGCCTTGATATACCGAAGGAACAAACTCATTTTAAGTGGGATGTTGCCTTCAGTCTTTGAGGTAGTTTCTGGAACAATGGATAAAACAAAATCTGAAGTAGGAACTTCATTTGTCAGCAACCTTTGGGATACGGATCCGATCTCTGATCTGAGCCGGCAACTTCTATCACAGCATAGATCTGAGCTCCTAGCTCCACCCTTTACCCATAATCCCGTACCAACCCTGTCTGACCTCAGATCTAGTTTGCCGCTCTTCAGGCAACAGCTAGACTCCAGAGCTCTTGGTCAAATTTTGTGAGAAAAGAAAGTTTTCATTTTTTTCTTGTACTCTTTTTGAGCGAGTGTTTGTGTGTGTGTTTAGGTGTTCCTTAGCCCTAATTTCACTCTTTTTAGCTTGAATTAGCTTAATTTTTTATCTTTTATTTCTCCTCCCTGCCCTCACTGGTCGCAGTGTGTGTGTATGTGTGTGTGTATGTGTGTGTGTGTGTGTGTGTGTGTGTGTGTGTGTGTGTGTGTGTGTGTGTAGTGTGTAGGGGCCCTAGCGGGTGTGTTTTCTTTTAGTGATGTTGGAGGCCCCTAAAGCCATTTTTCGAAATGCACCGAGTGTGGTCTCAAGCTTTCACCGGCTGATGCCCACACTCGGTGCGTTAGGTGCCTTGGGGTTGAACACCTCTCTCCGGGTTGCGCGATTTACACTGCGTTCAACCCCAGGGCACTTAAGGATCGGAGGTCGAAGCTGGTTCTGGCGGGCCGTTTGCCCCCAGACCCGGCTTCGGCCTCCGGTACTTCTGTGACCGCTACCCAGTCCTCTGTAGCGGCCACTCCTGCCCCCCTCCCTCCGATCGGGACTCAACCTCCCACTGTGGCTTTGGAGGTGAGGGAGGCCTGGAAAGAGAAGCGGAGGGAGAAGCACCTTAAGCGGCGGGCCGAAGACTCCTCCTCGGCCCCGCCTGCCAAACGGGCTTCTCCCTCCAGGGTTTCTGGTTCACCTCCTCCTCGGATCCGATCCCCTTGCTTCACACCGGGACCCAAGGAGGAGGTGACCCGGTCCCCGTCGAGGTCATCGAGGCGGCACTCCAGGCCTGCCTCGGTGGCCTCCTCGAGGTCCACCTTCAGGTATGTCAGATGTGGACATGGACCGGATGATGAGGAGGTTTATTCAGGCCCAGATGCAGATGGGAGTGGTCTTGCCCCCCCCCCCCTCCGGGGGGGGGGGAGCTCGACCCCCTTTTGTGCTCCTATCACTCATTCTCCGACCCGCCTTCCGGGTTCGGAGCTGTCAGAGCCGAGCTGTGTTAGATCCGAGGGTGGGTCGGAGCCGACAGTGCTAGGCACTTCGGCTCTGACGATTCCCTCGAGTTTGTCGGATCCGACCTCTCAGAGCTGTGAGCCAGGCTTCGGATCCGAGGGACTCTGTGTGCTTTCAGCCCTGCCCCGGTCGGAGCACGCGGGTCCTTCGGATCCGATAGTCTCTGCTCCGGGTCTGATCCCCGCCTTGGATCCGAGTGGGAGTCGGATCTCGGATTCGTCAGAGAGCTGCTCCCCCTCGGCTTTCGCGGTGGTGGAGAGGGTAATGTTGAGTGCATCCAGGCCTCCGGTCCTGGCTTCGGCTCCCCTCTGCATTCCCTCTCAGCTGGTCCTGGCTCCCCTCACCTAGCCTTTGGGGCAGCCTGCTTCAGCGCCTCTAGGTGTTCCATTGAAACAGGATATTGCTGGTGAGGACTCCACGGACAACCCCCCCCCGAGGAGCTTCCTCGCAAGTAGAAGTGCAAAAGGAGGCACGAGGACTCCCGAGTCCCTCACTGAAGACCCGGACTTGGATGAAGGGGAAGGCTCCCCAAGGTCACCCCCCGAGGATGTCTCCTTTGGAGACATCATGGAAATGCTCAGAATCAGGGGGGGGTGGTCTGCCCCCAAGGCTTCCACAGACAAGTCCGTATTCCTAGAGGCGTTTGAGGCAGGGCCATCTACCTCTTGGGTGTCCCCTCCCCCCGACCCCTTGGTGGATCTTATAGCCATTAGGGCTTGGAGGGAGCCGGACACTGTAGAGCCTGTTTCCAAGCACCCGGACAAAATCTTGAGCCCCCCGTCAGAGAGAACCCATTGGAGCAGAGGTCCCCCTGTGGATGCCATGTTGGTGGCGGCAGCCACCAAGAGAGAGTTGGCTCAGGAGAGCCCCACTGTTCATCCGCCGAGCAAGGAGTCTCGCGCGATGGACCGCCTTGGGAAGCGGGCCTTCAGTTCAGCGACCTTCTCCATGAGGGCCATGAACTATATGGCACACGTCATTCGGATGCAGCGGGATCTAATCAAAGAATACGCTGCTCCCCCCCCCCAGGGTCCATGTCGGAAGGGGACAAGCAACTGTACTCCTCCCGAATGTCCACCCTACGTTCTATTTCCAACACCTCTATGCGGCTTTTGTCTCATGCCACTGAGGGAGCGCTAGAGCAGGCAGAGTCAGGCTGGTCATGAGGAGGCAAGCCTGGCTCCGACATTGTGACTTCTCTGAACCCTTTAAGGCATCATTTGCGAATGCCCCTTTTGATGGTTCTGCATTGTTTGGCAAAACCGTTCGCGACACCCTTGTCCAGAGCGAGAAAGACGGGAAGATGTGGTCTGCCGTCGGAGTCCGCTTCTCTGCTCCCCAGAGGTCCTTTGCCAAGAACCAAAAGGGTCAGAAGATGTGGTTCCGGAAATCGCATCAATCCCAGTCTGCTCCGGACAACCAGTCCTCTCGTGGCAGAGGAGGACAGGGAGGACGCCGTCTTAGAGGCAGAGGGGTCCCAGGAATTTTGGGTCCAGAGAGGCCCACGCAGAACCCCCGAGGGGTTACCCGGCTGCTCCACTCTGGAGGCAGTCGGGGGACGTTTTTCGAGGCACCTAGCAATGTGGGAGTCCATAACAACGGATCGCTGGGTGCTTCGTGTTATATCCAGAGGCTACCAAATTCCCTTTCTTGTAACCCCCAGAATCAGAAGCCTCCCCGATGTACCACCCAGTCAGAGGGAGGCGGCTGCTGCAGAAATTCAGCAGCTCTTACAAAAAAGAGCCATCCAGCCCGTCCCCACAGATCAGCTCGGATCAGGGTTTTACTCCAGGTTCTTTCTGGTGCCAAAAAAGACTGGGGACGCGAGGCCCATCTTGGACATCTCTCTCTTGAACCTGGCAGTACCAAAAGTAAAGTTCTGGATGGTCACACTGCAATCTATTTTCCCACTACTGCGGGAGAACGACTGGATGATCTCAATAGACCTCAAGGATGCGTACTATCATATTCTCGTAGACAGATGCTCCAGGAGGTTTCTCCGCTTCTGGCTGGGAGCCAGCCATTTCCAGTTCAGGGCCCTTCCTTTCGGTCTCACCTCAGCCCCCAGGGTGTTCACCAAGGTCTTGGCAGCAATAGCGGCCCACCAGAGACTCCAGGGAATTCAGGTATTTCCGTACCTGGACGACTGGCTCCTTACCGCCCCAACAAGGCATCTTCTTTGCTCATGCAGGGATTATTTCCTCAATCTGGCTCCACTCTTAGGGTTGACCATCAACATGGCCAAATCCTCCCTGGATCCTACACAAGTATTGGATTTCATAGGGGCGAGGTTGGACTCCAGACTGATGCTTGCTTTCTTGACTCCAGATCGACTTCAGAACCTGAGGTTGCACGTGCAGGCCATCCTTCATCTTCAAGCTCCTTCGGCGGAATTGGTCCTGAGGGCTCTAGGATCAATGGCGGCAGCAATTCCGCTGCTGCCATTGGCCCGGCTGAATATGAGGGTCATACAATGGACCCTCCAGGTACTATGGTCCCTATCTCGCAATCCCCTCTCTCATCCCGTTCCCCTAAGCAGGGTTTGCAAAAGGTCGCTTGTGTGGTGGCTCCAGTCCTCCAATCTCCACACGGGAAGCCCCTTCTCGCTGCCTCCGCCAGTCGCCACAGTGACCACGGACTCTTCTCGCCGAAGGGGCGAGCAGTGTGGCGGTTCTGGCATTTCCATGAGGAGGTATGCCTGGATGCACCTTTGTGATTTTTGGGGAACCTTGTAAGTCTTTGTCAATACTCCATTTGACAGCATGTCTCTTTTGGCCCAAAGTCAAGGGTACTCTATCCAGATGTGAGAAGGGTAGTAAAGCCTTTTCTGCCATGGGCATACATTGTTTCAGCTCCTCAGAGTTCTTATCCCACAGGTCAGGGGGGTAGCGGGAAAATGTGGTTCAAAAAGTCTCAAGGGTCTTACCAGGACACACATGGATAGTTTTCCCCCCAGAGGCAGAGGGGGAAACGGCACTGGAAGACATCACCTTCATGGCAGAGGAGGTCCACAGACCAAGTTTCCCGGGAACCGTCCTTTGGGGAAACACTTTCAATGCTCCTGAAGGAGGCCTGACTGTCCACCTTTGGAGGCAGTTGGGGGTCTTCTGTCCCTGCACTGGAGAGCCTTGCAAAACATAACTTCTGATGGTGCCGAGGATAATATCCAGGGGTTACCAAATTCCCTTTTCCCATCAAGAAAATCTTGGATGTTCCACCCAGTCAAAGGAATTGAGCAGTTTGGCAATTTCTAAAACTGGTAGAAAGTCATCCAAGAGGTCCCCCCTAGACCAGAAAGGATTCGGAACTTACTCCAGGTTCTTTTTAGTTCCAAAGAAAACAAGGGACTGTAGACAGATTCTTGATCTTGGCAAACTGAACAAATTAGTCTGTCCCAGTAGGTTCTGAATGGTCATGGTTCAGTCCATGCTTCCTTTCGTGGAAAAGGATTAGATGTTCTCAGTAGATCTTCAGGATGTGTACTACCACATAAAAATGGACAGGTGCTCCAGAAGCTATCTGAGCTTCCATGGGGTGGTAGTCCTTACCAGTTCAGAGTGCTGCCCTTTGATCTCACTACCGCCGCCATTGTTCAAATGTATGGCAGTGGTTGAGGCTCACCTGAGATAACAAAGATTCAGAGTGTTTCCATACTTGGACGAGTGGCTCACTTATACCCCGACCACACATAGGTTCATAGGTAAGTACTAGGCTATCTGCCCATGGGCATTTATAAGCCTAGCCACAGAGTGATGGCTTTCGCCTCCCCATTAGATTAGTAACCTGGGCCTTTGTCAACAGGGCTCCTGAAGTGATCTTCTACACAAGAGACTCTGTCCTTCAACTTCATTCAGAAGTAGGCACAACAACATATCACCAAAATGTCATCTGGAATCCATTCAAACAGTAGGGTTTATATGAGCTGTGCTAAGACACATGCCAGATGATTGCCAAACTTCATCCTTCCAGGGTATTAATCAAGAGGCAAGCTGGAAAGTTGATCAGAAACAAAAGGGTAGCTGCTAGTCATGTTCTTCAGACCATGAGTTCCATGGCTGCCGCAGTTTTGTTAGTCCCACTGACAGGTTTCACATGTGAAATTTGCAATGGCTTCTAACTCACAGTGGTCAATAATGCATCAACCAATGTCCTATCAGATCCTCATAACTGGCATATGCAAAAACAAACTTTCATGGTGGATTCATTCTCAACAGGTGACACAAGGCTGACCATTTACTCCATCTCAATCACAGACTACAGTGACCATGGATGCTTCCCAGATGGGATGGGGGGCTGTTATCTTGGGAAGAATGTTCAAGGTACATGGCCTGCAGATGAGACCAAGCTCCACATAAATATCTTAGAGATAAGGGTGGCACTCTTAGCATTGCAGGCTTTCAGTCTGCCTTTCCTCTAGGGATGGTAGTGATGCAGTCGGACATGTCAGTTGTATGGTACATAAGCAAGAAGGAACCAGATCATAAACTCTCTCAGGAAGAGCTCAGTGTGTGGCAGTGGGCGATCTCGTACAACTGTTTTCTAATGCATATTCTGGGGAGATCCAGCATCATAGCAGACAAGCTGAACAGAGCCATTCTAATGCCACACGAGTGATCCCTCAACCTGAATGTAGTGGGGAAATATTTTCCGCACATGGGGCCAGCAATGCTGCGATCTTTTTGCCTCTCCCCAAACAAGTATAGCAACTGTTTCGCCCTGATTTCCTCACGGGGCAAACCTTGAGGAATGCTCTGATGTACAGTTGGCCCCCTGGACTTTTGTATGCCTTCCCTCCTTTCGGTTGATCCCCAAGTTCCTTCAGGAGGTTGAAGAGGACAGTAATCCTCATTGCTCCATATTGGCCTTAATATGTCTGGTTTCCCTTCCTGTGGCCTCATCTACAGAAGGATCCCTGGATTCTGGATCTTTTTCCAGACCTGTTGTCACATCCAAAAGGAATGATTCATCCCAACTCTCAATCTCAAGCTGACAGCTTGGTTACTCCACTACCATCGATCGCCAAACAACCTATGCTCTTCCCCTTGGTCCATCATATCCTGATGTCCTCCCATAAACTGTCTACTCAAACTATATACGAGTAAATGGAAGAGATTTGTTTTCTGGGCACAGCAGCACAACATGGTTCCTATCACAGCCCCATATTGATTTCATTCTGGAATTCCTAGCCCACTTTTTCAATAATTAGGCAGTGGCGGCTACTGTTGGCAGTTAGCAGACATTTCAAATTTCCTATTGGATTTGATAACTTGTCCTTGAATTCCCAGAAACTTTGCAAACCCTTCTTAAGAGGGACCTTGCTAAAACCTCCGTACAAGGACCCTTCTTCCCATTTGGATTTAAGTCTGCTTCTGATTACTCAGCCTTTCTTCGAACCTGCAGAAATTTGTGGCATTGTGCATTTCCTGGAAAGACCATCTTTTTGGTGGCCATGTTCTCAGCAAGAGGGATTTCAGAACTTCAAGCACTGAACTTCTGTATATGATTTTCCATAAGGAGAGAGTCTGGTTGCATGCCAATCCCTCCATTTTGCCCAAAGGTGTTTCTGAAACAAATCTTGGTCTGACTATACATTTGTTTTCTGTCTTAAGGTTAGCAATAAAGGGGAATATATACCGTATCTGTTGGATGTTCATACACAGTTACGTTTCTGTTTACATAGAACAAAAGATTCAAAGGACAAAACAGTTGCTTTCACAGGGCTTAGGAAAGGCCTACCAGTTACTAAAGTTACCTTATCAAAATGTCTTTCTAGTTGTATCCCCTTTATTTATTCTTCAAAGGGAGTGAAGCTTAACAACTCCATTCAGGCTCATTCTACTAGAACAGTGGCCACATCTGTGGTCTTCCGGACCAGTGCTTCCTTGGATGATGATTGTGCAATGGCCACTTAGGCAAACCATCCTACATTTATTACTCATTACATATTTAGATTTGGTCTCCAGAGGAAGAGCTTCATTTGGCACAATGGGTCTGAGGAATATTCTTCAGCGAGTCCACCCTGGATAAAGGTAGCTGGGGACTCTGCCCCACATGTGAAGAGAAGATGAAAAATTGACTATCGGATAAAGAAGTTATGTACTCTCCATAACGTTCCATCTGTATTAACTTTTTCTCTTTCCTCACAATCACTCCCTCCAGTCCCCATCCTTAGATACCTGGATGAACGGGAGGATGATTTCTAGGGTTAGATTAGAATTCATTAGACTCCAGAAATCGCATCACTTAAGGTGTGTTTGTGTGTTAAATACTAACCTTTTTTTCCTATTGTATTTATAGCAAAAAAGACCTGAGGTATTGGGGAGAGATGCATTGTGTGTAAGGGGGGAGGTACCCAAGACCTTTTTTTGGTTTCCACGAGCTTGCTAATGGCAGAGTCGGAGCCAAGGGTTTGGATCTGAACCCACATGTGAGGAGAAGAGATGAATAATCAACAATACAGATGGAACATTTTGATGAGTACATGACTTCTTTAATTTGAAAGGCCTTTTACCTGAATTTTCTGCATCAGGCTCAAACCCAGTAGAAGCGTGCTGGCTCCAAAAAAATCCCTTACTTCCTCAAGGGACTCTTTACATCCAAGTCAAAAAAGATACAGGCCCTCTGATCCGACTACCCTGGATCCGAGTGGGACCAAGAAAACGGATTCTAAAGAATCTTTGGAACTGCCGGCTGTGCATCTTAGAGGCAAAGCAAATCCTAGTACTTTGGCTCCAAGCAGATAAAATTCTGTTTCAGATCCTAGGGCCTTGGATCAGGAACCGATTCTAGTTTCTGCTTCTCCTACTCTGTGGACAGTCTCTTCAGTCATGAAACCCTCTGATCCAAGTATAAGGACTCTACTACCAAGTTTTCAAGTAGAGCTTGTCTCACCAGACCGTCCTGCAAAAGTCTTGCAGGCACCAACTAAATCCAGTCAGATACATAGTACGTTGTCGAACCGTAACAAGTTCGAATGCCATATTGTTGAACCCATATGTTCGAACTTGGAAAAGTTCAAATATTTCAGTGGGGATTTACGTTCAGTGCGGAAAGGGATGGTTTCCCTTTACTGCACTATAGTGCGATCTCTGAGTTGGTATATGTAAAGAGCAGGGGGGTTGGGAGGCTTAACCCCCCCCCCCCCCCCTGCTTACAACAGTCATGTAGTTTTTTTTTGTTGACGTTTTGAAAGTTCTAACGTATGGGTTCGACCATATGGGGCTCGAAACTTTGAAAGTTCGTCAACGTAATGTGAACCCATCCAGTTAGGTTTCCTTGACATCCTCCTCCAGGTCTTCCTGAAGTCTCGCTGTGGCCAGTATATTCATGTCTGCTTATGTATTCTTTGTAAATGCCATATCTGTAATATGCCTTTTTTGTTATTGTATCTGTCTACCTTGGAGCTTTTCTCCCTGGGCCTCCAGCTAAAAATGGAAATTAATCCAGTCGGACTATCCTGGTCAACAAATGTAAAATAAATAAATAAAATAAAAATAGGATGATGCAAAGTTCTTCAGAGCACAGATCCAAACGGGAGTTTTGCCATCTTCATCCTCTCTAGGATCTGTGAGTGCTCTGTCTTCTACTTTGCATATTCCATGTCTGATTTGTCCTTCGGTTTCGGAAACCCAAGACCATGGTTTCCTGAGAGAGTTGGGATTAGATCTCAGGATACTCCCTTCATCTATCCTTTCACCTAGACACCTGGACAGACATAATGAGTGACATCTGGGTGTTAAACCTTGTACCTAGAGGCCATTACATTCACTTTTCCCTTCAGCCTCCAGGTTAAGAAGAGTCATCAGAGGTCCTGACCAGAGAGGATTCGGAACTTATTCTTGCTTCTTTTTAGTGTTAAAGAAAACGGGGCCTGAGAACTATACTAGACCTCAGCAATCTGAATCAGTTCATCAAGAAGTCAATTCTGAATGGTAACGGTTCAGTCCATTCTGCCATTTTTGCACAAGGACAATTGGATCTACTCAGTGGAGCTTCAGGATATTTACTATCAAATCAAAATACAGATGCTCCAGAGGGCAAGTGTGCTTTTGGCTGGGAGCCGGTCACTATCCGTTCAAAGTATTGCTCTTTGGACACACCACAGTCCCTCAGGTGTTTACCAAATATTTGGTAGTAGCTCAGTTGAGGCTAACGGGCGTCCAGGTGGTTCCCTATCCTCACTACACCAGCAAGGCATCGATTGCTTCAGTCTAGAAACTGTCCAGTAAAGAAATTCAAACATCTGGTCATCACGATAAATCTGGCAAAATCAAACTTGAAACGTGCAGAATCTAGAATTAATAGGGATACAGTTGAACACAATAACACAAGTGGCTTCCTTACTGAGGCATCGTATAATGTCTAAGACAGCAGGTTCCGGAATTTAGATATGCGTTCTCCACTAACAAAATTGATATTTCGGGCTCTGGGTTCAGTGGTAGCTGCAGTCATTCTGCTGCCATTAGTGACGAGCAGTTCAGTGGTCCATTCTCAAACACTTTCATTTCCCATAAAACTGTCCTCAATGTACAAGAATCATCGGTGGTGGATCCAATCAAACCTGTTTCTAGGCATACCTTTCTTTTCCTGCCCCAACAGCCACCGTGAACATGAGCTCTTCTCAGTGTAAGTGTGTGTGTGTGTGTGTGTGTGTGTGTGTGTGTGTGTGTGTGTGGGGGTATTACTGAGGAAAGATGGTCCAAGGCATGTGGTCATCCATGAATACCAGTCTGCATATATGTGTCCTAGGGATGAGTGCAGATTGTCCCTCTCGGGACAATTGCAGTTCATGCAGACAAGATGTCAGTAGTCTGGTACAGCAACGAACATGGAGGAACCCATTTGTACCAGTTGTGAAGGGAGGCCATGAGAGTTTGGAAATGGGCGAAATCCTCTGACTGCTTTCTAGTTGCAGCACACATTTGGGGAAAATCAGCCTCCTAGAAGACAAACTCAACAGATCTTTTCTGATTTCTCACGAATGGTCCCTCAGTCAGTTGCAAACAGGATTTTCAGCCGTTGGTGCGAACCTTATTGCAACCCCTTTGCCTCTCCCCAGAACTTCAAGTATTTTGCTCTGATCCTCCCGAAGGGGGAGTCACTGAGGGATACTGTAGTCCATGATTTGTCCCTGGGTCGTCTTTATGATTACCCTCCTCTTCCTCTGATCCTGAAATTTCTATAGAAAGCCAGCAGGTTGAAGAGCTCAGTAATCCCCATTGCCCCTTTCTAGCCTCGTCAGGTATGGTACCTATTTCTTTGGTCTCATCTAAGTATCCAGCTTGGATACCAGATCTCAGACAGGAGCTTTAATTCCATCCGTCAGACATCCAGCTCCCCCCAGTCTGCACACCGTAAGGTTGACCTCACGCTTTCTCCAATTCCACTAATTGTAAGAAAGCCCAGGCTTGCCCCTTCTGTCCATGATACAATACTGGCCTCTCAGAGGGCTCCCACTAAAAAGGTCTGCAACAGTAGGTGGAAGAGTTTTTCTTTTTGGACCTCTAAAAAGCCGTTTCTCAGCTCATTTCAGCTGTTCTTTTTCTTAGTAATCTTTTTCGAGAAGGAGCCAGTTAGTCTACCATTAAGGTTCAACTGGTTGCCATATTCAATTTTCAGGATGGAAAGGGGTCTTTTGTTTTCCTTTTTTTTTTTTTTTTTCTTCCAGGTTACGGTAGGCTTTCTTGAAAGGCAGTTTTCATCTTCGGTCTCCTCCTTGGGATCTTATAGTGCTGCAAGGCCTTACCCAGAAGCCCTTTGAACTGACAGATAGTTGTGGCATGAAATTTCTGTCCTGGAGAACAATTTTATTAGTAGCTATTTCTGCTAAGATAGTATCAGAACTTCAAGTCTTGTCAGTAAAACCTCCTTACATTATTTTTCATAAAGACAGGGTATCATTAAGAACAAATCCCTCCTTTATGCCTAAGTTAGCCATGGAATCCAACATTAACCAGTGAATTCAGTTACTAGTCCTTTCCCCCGATTTTTCAAACAGAGGAGAATATCTTTTGTACCTGCTAGATGTTCTCAGGCAGTTAAGTTTTCACCTCCACAGGACAAAAAAATGTGTAGGAAATGTGATCGGCTACTTGTATCTTTCTCAGCAAATCATTCAGGTCATGCCGTTTCTAAGATTACTTTAACCAATGGATTATGGATTTTATTTCCTTTGTATATTCTCAAAAAGGTATTCCATTATCTCAGCTGCAAGACTTAATTCTACCAGAGCTATGGCTGTATCATCTGCATTCTCTTCTGGGACCTCAGTTGATGAGATTTGTGGTGCAGCTGCTTGGTCTAAGACTCGCACTGTTCTTATAAATTGGATACTATTTCTATGAGTAGGGCATCCTTTGGCTCGACCATACTTCGGCCTTCCTTGAGGGCTAACCAGGAGTTACATAGCTGGGGTTTTTGACCCTTCAGTGAGGAAGAATGAAAAGGACATCAGATTTAAAAGTGATGTACGTACCATAACTCAGTATCTGTGTTGTCCATTTTCACTCCTCCTCATGTCCCTCCCAGCCATCCCCTGGCCTTGTGTCTTCAAGAAGTTCCTGGATGACATTCGGAAATTGTAGGTTCTGGGTTTGAGCCTTGATTTGTTTTTCTTCTGTACTATTTTTCCAACAGATTGAAATACAGGACAACAAACTCGATCTGGGGAGTTAGAGAAGGTGCAATGTATTATGGGAAGAGGGAGGAGCTTAGGACTCTGAGCCTAAAACTGGAAAACAGGGACCAAATTGGATCAAATGTTGGATCAGAGACCCGTCAGTGAGGAAGAAAGAAAATGGACAACAGATACTGAGTTATGGTAAATGCATAACTTTTAATTATATAAGCCTGCTTTTGTGTAGAATACATTGTAGCTGATGTTGTCAGTCTTCGTTAATTCTTGACAGTTGGGACACAGTTCCAATCCTTGTAACCGGCTCTGCCGTCATACAGCTCGTGCCTGCCAAAAAACCTTTGAGCTAAGTCTCTATTCACAACGCCCCTCTCTCTATTACTCCATATCTTGTTTGCCACTCTGTCCGCAAGATGTGTCAGTCGTTGCTCTCAGCTAAATGATTTACTTTTTTTCTCTCATTTCCTGAATCTCCTAAATATTCGTAAAATTTTTACCTTTTCTGTTTGAGTGTGAATTGTTCTACCCTGTATATTGTCCTTTGTATCCTCTCACTTAACCCATTAGGGTTTTCACACTAATAACATCATTGGTATTTCTTCCACTCTTTACCTCCTTGGTAGTCTTGTCTACCATTGTTGGCAGATCTCCTGTTACTAGCCCTTTACCATACTGGTAGTCTTGTCTGCCATTATTGGTAGATTTTCTGTCGGGTGTGTGAGTAGAGTTTCTCGCCCTTTTTAATATGGCGGAGAAACAAAAAGGCATATCTGGATTCAAGCAGTGCTACGATTGTGGTAAGAACATTCTAGAGGTATTATGCCCCTTCTCAGGTCCCTTTCCCACCAGGACTCCGGACCTCCTCTCCCAGGACTCCTACTTTTTCTCCTCCTCCGACTTTCACTGCAGTTTGAGCCCAGCACTTTGATTTCCCTGGTACCAGCTGTTTTGGTGCCGTTAGGTGCTTCCACCTTGGTGCCAGGTGTTGCCCTTACTTCATCAGTTCCAGTTGTGGAACCGACGGGCTCTCAGGGTCATGACCTTTCCGCCGGTTCCGTGGGTCTCAGTTCGGCACCTAATTTTTGTATGGAACATAGTTTGGTTCCTGCTCCGGCTTTGGAGGACGGGCTGTCAGTGTGGTGTGACCTTGGTTTGTAGTTCTGAGGTGGTCTTTCTTGATTACAGGCTCCCACTCCTCTTCGGGGTACTACTTTCTAGGTCATGGAGAGGCCCTTAACCTCTGCAAGCTCTCAGCTGGTCCCACCTGCTTCGGAGTGTCATATTTCCTTATCCTCCGGACTAGAGTTGACATCAATCCCTACGACAGGACAGCGAGCATTGAAGCTTCAAGTTGCCCATGTACAGGGCCCCTCTTCTTTGGAGTCCTCTTCGGAGACCCCCCCCAACCACCACCACCACTGAAGAAACACCTCGCAAGAAGACACGCATGAGGAAGCACCTGGATTCCCCTAAAGAATCTGTCACTGAAGATATGGATTTCGATGAGGGGGGTATCTCCCCGGTTACTCCCTGAAGATGTCTCTTTGGGCATAGAAATTCAAAAACAGGTAACTGGAAGTTCCAAGACCCATCATCAGAGGAAACCATGTACTTGCAAGCTTTGGGGGTTCAACCATCTACTTCCTGTGTGTCCCTGCCCGCTGACTATCTCATCGAGCTTAATCACCCTGCAGGCTTGGAAAGCTCCTGATGCCATTGAGCCTAATCCCTGGAGACCTGACGAGATACTATCATCACCGGACCACCACCAATATTGGGCCAGAGGTTTGACAGTTGATTCCATGGTGGTGGCAGCAGCCACCAAAAAGGAACTTGCTGATGAGACTCCTTCTGTACATCTGCCTAATAGAGAATCTAGGATGGTGGACAGGTTTGGAAAGCAGGTCTATGCTTCATCAACCTACGCACTTAGGTCTTTGAATTTTCTAGCGCACTTTACTGGACTCCAGAGAGACCTGATCAGTGAACTATCAGAAACTCTAGCTGGGGTTGTGTCTAGTGAGATACAAGATAAAGTAGCCTCGCAGCTAGCCTCCCTGAAGTCTATATTGAACTTGTCCATGCAGCTCATCACATATGCAGCCGAAAGTAACACCGGGCAGTGGGTTCCGGCGTTGCTGTTAGGCGACATGCCTGGATGCACGTGTGATTTCACGGAACCCTTCAAGTCTTCCTTTATCAATTTGATGGATCATCACTGTTCGGCCGCAAAGTTAAGGACACACTAGCCAGGTGTGAAAAAGATGGTAAGTCCCTGTCTGCAGTGGGCATTCATTTTTCTACCCCTCAACTATCCTTTTCCAGGAATTAGAGGAGTGGAAAAGTGTGGTTGAAAAAGTCCCAGGGGTATTTTCACAGCACACATGGCAGCGGCTTCCCTCGGGGCAGAAGGGGGAGCTCAGGTGAAAGATGCTGACCCTGAGGCAGAGGTGGTCCACGAAACCAGGGGTCCAGAGACTCTTTCGCTGGACAAGCCCAACCAGTGCTCCTGAAAGGAGGCCCGATTGCTTTCCCCTGGAAGCAGTTGGCGAAGACTTTCACTATACTTAGCCTGGCGACAAATAATTTCCGATTCTTGGGTGCAGAAAGTCATTAACCAGAGGCTGTCACATCCTCTTCACCCTTTTTCCACGTTCTCTTCCCTGATGTTCCAGCCCATCGAAGGGGTCAAGCAGCCAAAGAAAATAAAAACTGCTACAAAAGATTCATCCAAGAAGTCCCATCAGAGAAGGTAGGATCTGAGTTTTACTCTGGGTTCTTTTTAGTGCCAAAAATTTTAGAAACCTTCTTTCCCCTTCATGCTGCTGAGCATCTGCTGCTCTGTGTAAGCCCTAGTGGATTTTTCCCTGCGGTTTTCTCCTGGCCACAGTACAGGCAGCACAGGTTTGAGGACCTTAACAGATGCCTTGCAACTCTAACTATCTGTCCGGAAGCCACCATTTTAAGCTTAAAATAATACCACTGAACTCTAGTGGATTTTTCCCTGCGGTTTTCTCCTGGCCACAGTACAGGCAGCACAGGCTTGAGGACCTTAACAGATACCCTGCAACTCTGACTATCTGTCCGGAAGTCACCATTTTAAGCTTAAAATAATACCACTGAAGTATGTGTCCCAGTAAATAAGTACTTCATGAGCTAATCTTTTAATTAATGCTAGACTTTATAAGCACAACAAGAATTTACATTTTTTTTTCTAGTCACCACGAAAAGCAGATGCCAGCAGCTCCTATCCTTTCTCTTTGGTTACCCACTATCCTCATACTGTTTCTGTGTATATTCTTCTGTTCTGCACTTTACCCTTCCCTGAATTCATTTCTAGCCTCACTCATAATTGCCTTTCCTAGTGCACCTGCCCTATTTTACTGTCTTCAGACTCTTACATATTAATGTTTTTTTTTTTGTTTTTCCCTGCTTTTAGCTGCTAGTAATACCTCTCTCTCCCCATGCAAAGCCCCTCTGTATTGTAGCTTATTTTAACCATGCAGCACTGGGTTTCCTTCAAGTAAACCTACTTGTGTAGCTTGAGGCCAGTGTCCTTTTGTAAGCTTACTTCTGCTCATATTTTATTTCTTTTTATTTTATTTCTGGTGACTATACCTTTAGAAACTGTATATCCTTGTCTCTCAAGATAGTTTTTCACTGTCTTTTCTGATTGTTTCTATGACTTAATCTTGACCAGGGTGCCAGCCCAGCCCAGTGTTAGTCATTACCCCTCACACCACTTCCTCTTCCTAGTCTTCATAGGTGCCTCACAACAGCAGGAGCCATTCTGAAACCTTCTTTCCCCTTCATGCTGCTGAGCATCTGCTGTTCTGTGTAAGGTAAACTTTTGAATGTTAAGATGTTAAGTTGTCTATCTCGCCTTCATTCTTGCTGGATGGGTTCGGAGCCGACCTCGGCTCCGACTCGGCCACTCTAAAAGCTCGAGAGTTGGTTCCACCGGCGCGAGGCTCCCCTTATATCCCACAATGCTAGGCGAGAGTTACCTCAGATCTCGTTTGCCGCTACAGCTTCGAGGTTGGTTTTTCTACCGGTTCTTGGTGAGTACTATTTCTTCTTGAAATTAGTCTTTAAAATCCCCTTTAATTTAATATATTTACTTAGTTTAGTGTAGTTTAGGAAACTTTTTATTCCCTTCCAAAAAATTTCCGTTTTTTTCCCTCAAGACCTTAGGTTCTTCCCTTGGGCCTATAGGCCTTTCCTTCCCTAGTGGAGTGTGTGTGCATTATTTTATTTTAAAATCCTAGTACTGCTTTTATTATAATTTAATTTGACAGGGTGTAACTAGTGTGTTTGTGTGCGTGTTTGTGTACACCTGTTCAAATAAAAAAATGTCCAAAGAAGCAAAGGTCTCCGGATTCAAGAAGTGTGATGCGTGCTGTCAGAAAATGTCTCTGACAGACGCTCACACTTCTTGTGTCTATTGTCTGGGGCATTTGCACCTGCAGGACTCCTGTGCTGTGTGCCATGGCTTCAGCCCCAGGGTCCTGCAGGAAAGAAAGAATAAATTGATTCTCAGAGGCTTACTCAAGCCAGAGGATTCCCTGTCTGTTTCAACAGGGAAGCCCTCTAAGGCATCTAGGTCTTCGGCTCCGGAAACTGAGCCGAGACCTAAGGTTTCTCAACCTCTGCCTTCATCGGCTCCGGCTGGAGCCGATAAGTCTCAGTCCACAGTTTCTGTGGCCCCCTCGGCTCGGCGGGCCGAGGTAGTAAGTTCCGTGTCGGCTCCGACCAGACCTTCGGAGCCGACAACTAGGAAGAGGTCCAGGTCACCATCTCTTGGCTCCGTTCATTCGGCTCCAGGATCTCCCCTGCTGTCTGAACGGAGCCAAAGATCTCACTCCTCTAGGTCATAGAGGCTGTCGGATCATGACCTTCAGAGGGTAGTGAGTCGACTACTTAAGTCCGAGGCACTGGCCCAGATGCTTCACAGCCCGACTCATCAGTCGATGCCTGCCCCGGTCCATCAACATATTCCTCCTTCGACTCTCTTGAGCTCGGAGCCGGGTCGTGTCGGAACAGAGACTGTGATTGCGTCGGAGCCGATACAATTGTCTTCGGCTCCGTCGTTGGCTCCGTTTTCTTCCTTGGAAGAATCTCGGCGCCGGACTTCCCTCGTCGGCTCCGGGGGTGGGTGGCATCGGACCCTTGTCCGGCCCCCCTCTCCCTCTCGGTGCTTCGGCGCTGGTGAGTTCGGCTCCGACATCGGCCTCGGAGCCATCACTGTCGGTGCCGAGGGGGGTTCTTAGCTTCTCGGAGCGGGAACCTCTGGCTCTGCCTGACAGGGGTGCATTCGAGGTCATGCGGAGTGTGTTAGAGCCTGGCTCTACTCCACAGTCGGCTCCGTCCGCCCCTCCCTCTATGGTGCCTCAGGCTAAGTCGACTCACTCCCTCATCCCGGACCGCAGAGAGCCAGCTCCTCAGGAGCCCCCTGTGGGGATTTCATCCTCTTCCGAGGCCTCTCCTGATTTGGCAGAAGAGCCCCCTCGGAAGAGGAAGTGTAAGAGGAAACACATTGACTCACCTGAGTCCATCACGTCAGACACAGATTTGGATGATTCTGAGGGTTCCCCCCGTTCCCCTTCTGAAGATGTCTCATTTGCAGACATTCTGGAGATCCTGAAACAGAGGGGAAATTGGCCAGCCCTCAACCCTTCGGAGGACGAATCTGTGTATCTTGAGGCGTTCCACCTCCTGGGTGTCCCCCCCCTTCGACCCCCTCATGCAGGTGGTTGCTAAGAAGGCATGGACGGCTCCTGATTCAGTGGACCCCACTCCCAGGAGACCCTCCAAGTTCATAACAGCTCCAGCAGACAAACAATTTTTAACAAAAGGAGTTTCTGTGGATGCTATGGTGGTAGCTGCTGCCACTAAGAAGGAGCTAGCTGATCCTTCAGTACCTGTCCATCCACCTAACAAGGAATCTAGGTCCATGGATAGGTACGGGAAGTGGATGTTCTCGTCAGCGACATTTACCATGCGTTCGCTGAACTACCTGTGCCATTTTACTCGTCTTCAAAGGGACTTGATCAAGGAAGCGAGTGAAATGTTAAAGGACCCTACAGCTGCGGGTTTCCAAGATAAGATGAACACGCAGCTGGCTACCCTTAATTCCATAACCAACTCCTCCATGCGCCTTCTTTCTTACGCGGCTGATGGAGCGAGCAGAGCAGCAGGGACAGGTGTGGCCTTACGTAGGCATGCCTGGATGCGGCTATGCAATTTTGCGGACCCCTTCAGGACGTCTTTCACGAACTCCCCGTTTGATGGATCATCTCTCTTTGGTCCTCAAGTGAAAGAAACCTTGACTAGGTGCGAGACTGATGGCAAGACCCTTTCTGCCGTCGGAGTCCGTTTTTCTACTCCTTCCAGGCCTTACCCCAAAGGCCAGAAAGGTGGAAAGATGTGGTTCCGTAAACAATCTCAAGGGACTTCGCCTGACGCACAGAGTCGTTTTCCCACCAGAGGCAGAGGTGGGAATAACAATGGTAGACGTCGCTCTAGGGGCAGGGGGGGTCCGCAGAACCAGGGCAATCGGGAAGCCTTTCCTGACAAGCCTTTTCAGCATCCCTGAGGTGTTGCCCGACTGCCCATCTTCGGAGGCAGTCGGGGGAAGATTGTCACTGTACCCAGAAGCCTGGCTATCCCTGACTCAAGACAAATGGGTACAGTCCATCATTTCCGAAGGCTATTCTATCCCCTTTCTTCGCTTTCCAAATCAGTCAAAAAAATCCCTTCCAGATGTTCCACCCGCTCAAAGGGATCTAGCAGTTTTGGAAATTTCAAAACTGCTTGCAAAAAGAGCAATTCAGCCAGTTCCAGCAGACCAGCAAGGATCCGGAATCTACTCAAGGTTCTTTATAGTTCCAAAGAAAACAGGGGACTGGAGACCAATTTTGGATCTCAGTGTCTTGAACAAATCAGTCAAGAAAACAAGATTTCGGATGGTCACGCTGCAATCCATCCTTCCCCTTTTGGGCAAAGGAAACTGGATGTGCTCTATAGACCTTCGGGATGCGTACTATCACATAAAGATGAACAGACGCTCCAGAAGATTCCTCCGCTTCAGGCTGGGAACCAGTCATTTTCAGTTCAGGGCCCTGCCCTTTGGTCTCACCACTGCCCCGGTGTTTACCAAATGCATGGCAGTGGTAGCTTCTCACCTGAGGCGACAAGGATTCCAGGTGTTTCCATATTTGGACGACTGGCTCCTCACAGCTCCCACCAAGCATCTCCTTCTGATGGCCAGAGATTACACTTTTCGCGTTTGTCAAAAGCTGGGTATTTCAATAAATTGCGAAAAGTCTGTTTTGTCGCCTTGTCGTACTATTACCTACATAGGCAAATCTAGATACAATAAACATGTCTGCAAGGCTAACACATCAGAGAATATCAGACATTCACAAATTGGTATCACTCCTTCTCAACAACAACAGAATCAAAGCCAGGTTAGTTCTAAAGGTGTTGGGAATTATGGCAGCGGCCATACCTCTGCTTCCATTAGCCAGATACCACATGCGGATCCTTCAGTGGATGCTTTTTACTCAATGGTCATACCAGGAACTTCCAATGTCTCACACCATTATGATCACGCAAGCGTGCAAAAAGCATCTCATGTGGTGGATGTCTTCCCCCCAGCTCCTGTCGGGAAGACCCTTTGTTCCACCTCCTCCGGTTGCTACTCTGACAACCGATGCCTCCCTGATCGGGTGGGGGGGGCATTATCAGGGCAGGACTGTCCAGGGCACATGGCAACCAAACGAATGCCACTTGCACATAAATGTTCTGGAGATGAGAGCAGTGCTTTTAGCGTTGCAAGCCCTTCAAGACTCTCTTCCCTTGGGAAGAATTGCAATCCAGACAGACAATATGTCTGTAGTGTGGTACATCAACAAACAAGGCGGAACCAGATCATACCCCCCGTGTCGAGAAGCACTCAGACTGTGGCAATGGGCGATTTCTTCTCAGCGGTTTCTGATAGCAACGCACATCCCCAGGAAGTCCAATCATATTGCGGACAAGTTGAGCAGAGCTATACTCATGCCTCACGAGTGGTCTCTGAAAGACTCTGTAGTGAGAGAAATTTTTCTCAAGTGGGGTCAGCCTTGCTGCGATCTTTTTGCTACTCCCCAAAACAGCAAGTGCAGAGAATATTTCACTCTATTCCCTTTACCAGGCCAACCCAGCAGAGACGCTCTAGTCCAAGTTTGGCCCCGGGGACTTCTGTATGCATTTCCTCCTTTCCCACTGATCTCTCAAGTAATACAGAAAGCTATCGCTCAGAAGGCCTCATTGATCCTCATTGCTCCTTACTGGCCTCGACAAGTGTGGTTCCCCTTTCTACATCGTTTTCTCTTGAGCGACCGTGGAATCTGGACCTAGTTCCAGATCTTTTGATCCATCAGTCGGGTCAGTTTCATCGCTCCCTCCCTCTCTGAACCTCACTGCTTGGTTCCTCCAGTTCCAACCTTAGCCAGGCTTCCTCAATTATCTCACTCGGTTAGAGATATATTGATAGCTTCCCATAAATCTTCCACTCGAAGATTTATTTGAGTAAGTGGAAACGCTTCACATATTGGGCTCAAGGAAAGGACATAGATCCTTTCACTGCTTCCATCCAACTAGTCCTTGATTTTCTAGCTGAACTCTTCCATGCAGGTTCATCTCCCTCTACACTTAAAGTTCAATTGGCAGCTATTTCTAACTTTCATGTGGGTATTTCTGAATCTGCCCTAATGTCCCACAAACTCTGCAAAGCCTTTTTGAAAGGAGTTTTTCTTCTCAGACCTCCTATAAGAAATCCTCCTTCTCCTTGGGACCTAAATTTAGTTCTTGCTTCTTTGATTCTTCCCCCTTTCGAACCTGCAGTCTCCTGTTTAAAATTATTATCATGGAAAACTCTTTTTCTGGTAGCTATTACATCAGCTAGAAGAGTTTCAGAGCTTCAAGCACTCAGCTGTCGTCCTCCTTATCTTTTGTTTCATAAGGACAGAGTATCCTTACGAACTAACCCGTCCTTTTTGCCTAAAGTGGTCTCGACATCAAATCTGAATCAAAGCATTGATCTACCAGTCTTTTTTCCAGAATACTCCAATAGGTCTGAACAAAAATTACACTGCCTGGATGTTCACCGTCAATTGAGGTACTACTTGGATAGAACTAAACAGTTCAGAAAATCTGATCAGCTGTTTGTCTCCTATGGGGAGAGCAGAAAGGGACTTTCAGTTTCAAAAGTATCATTATCCAGATGGCTAACATCATTGATTTCCCTTGTATATGAGATTAGACATCAAAAGCTACCGGATAAACCTAAGGCTCATTCCACCAGAGCTTTGGCTACTTCTTTAGCCTTCCAAGACAGACTGCCTATTGACACCATTTGTGCAGCGGCTACTTGGGCTACTCCTCACACTTTCATTTCTCATTATAAGTTGGATTTAGCTTCTAGGCATAGAGCTAACTTTGGTTCCACTGTTCTCAGGAGTCTGTTCCGTTAGGCCACCCGGGACAAGGTGCTAGGGACGCGGTCCCATCCAGCAAGAATGAAGGCGAGATAGACAACTTAACATATAGAAGTTATGTTCTTACCATAACGTTCCATGTTAGTTGTCTTCTTCTCGCCTTCTTCTTGCGCCCCACCCTCCTTCCCCCTGGCCTGGACAGACCTAGAGGAGTTGTGATTGTGACCTCTCTTTCTACCACCTCTTTTCTTAGACATATGCTATTATGCATATTTCCTGGTTCAGGATGTAGGTCACCCTTCTTTCTTCCTGTTGTTAGAGGTGGATTCTTTTTACAGTTATTCTGTTACTATTATAAGCTGGGGTTAGCTTACAAACGAGATCTGAGGTAACTCTCGCCTAGCATTGTGGGATATAAGGGGAGCCTCGAGCCGGTGGAACCAACTCTCGAGCTTTTAGAGTGGCCGAGTCGGAGCCGAGGTCGGCTCCGAACCCATCCAGCAAGAAGAAGGCGAGAAGAAGACAACTAACATGGAACGTTATGGTAAGAACATAACTTCTATTTGTCGATCTCGCCCTCATTCTTGCTTGATGGGTTCGGAGCCGATCCTCGGCTCTGACTCTGCACTTGCTAAGCTCGAGAGTCACTTTTACCAGCTCGAGGCAGCCCCATATCCCATGATGCAAGGCGGTAAGTACCCAGATCTCGTTTGCCGCTTTGCTGATGAGGTCCTCCTTTTGCCAGCTCCTGGTAAGTGTTTATATTTAAACTACTCGTTGCCCCAATCAGAAAAAAATCATCTTTTCTTTAGATATCTATCACTTTTAGTTAATTGTAAGCCCCTTTTTGACTAACTTTATTTTTTCTTCTTCATCTTTTTAGTCAGGACTCCCCCCCCCCCCCCCCTGTCAGGGTGTGTGTGTGCGTGAGGTTTTTACTTATTCTTAACTTTAGTTGTCTGATTGGGACTGTGTGTGTACTGTTTGTGTATACAATATGTCCAAAGAACAGAGGGTCTCAGGCTTCAAGAAGTGTGACTCGTGCTGTCAGAAGATGTCTCTGACAGATGGTCACACTTCTTGTTTATACTGCCTGGGACCTCTCCACCTGCAAAACTCCTGTGCAATATGTCACTCTTTTAGCCAGAGAGTCCTGCAGGAAAGGAGAAATAAGCTTATTTTAAGGGGACTCCTTAAACCGGAGGGCTCTCCGGCCAAATCGGCTCCGGGAAAGCCTTCCAAGACTTCTAAGGCCCAGGCTTCTGTGTCTAAGCCTTCGGCCTTGGCTCCGACTTTGTCGGAGTTGAGATCGGCTCTGGCTGGAGCCGATCCGACCTTATCTAAATCCTCGGCACCGATGGCTATCGGTGCCGATACTGCTATGGTCACTTTAGTGTCGGTTCCGACTGGCTCCGACCACCATGTGGCCCAGGCTTCGGTGTCTGCGCCGACCGGCTCCGACACCACTACTTCCATGCCTGTATCGGCTCCGGCTGGAGCCGATACATCTAGATCTACACTCGGAGCCGAAAAGTTATTGGCTCCGACTGGATCCGTGGGTTTGTCGGCTCCGATGGTTCCTTCGAGGAAGAGGTCCAGGTCTCCCTCTTTGGAACCGATACTGTTGGCTCCGGCCTCACCTCTTCTTTCGGAACGGAGCCATCGGAGCCGATCATCTAGGTCGTCCAGGTTATCAGACCATGATTTAGAGAGGGTGGTAAGCAGATTATTAAAATCACAGGCACTGGCCCAGATGCTTCATAGTCCGTCTCAACAGACGACTATTAGTCCACACCCTCTTCAAGTTCCTCCTTCGACTCTACCCCAGAATTTGGAGCTGGAGTCTACGGGAATAGTTACGGCTATGGCTGAGGGGCAGATACCCCCCCCCCCCTTCTGCACCTTCAGCATCTAGTCTTATCTCCTCCTCGAGACCTTCCTTGGAGGGATTCGGTGGTCGGGCTTCCCTGGTCTCCTCCGAGGGGGTGAGTGGCATCGGACCCTTGTCCGACCCCGCTCTTCCCCTTGGAGCTTCGGCCTTGGTGAGCTCGGCTCCGACATCTGCCTCTGAGCCTTCCCTTTCGGTGGGCCCGGGAGTCCCTGTTTCTTCGGAACGGGTTCTCTCGGATCTCCTTGGGAGGGGAGCCTTCGAGGTGATGAAGAGTGTGCTGGCCACTGGGCTCAGTCAGCAGTCTATTCCCTTAGCTCCTCCCTCTACAGTGCCTGTCGATATCTCTTCCCACTCTCTTGCTCCCGGACCCAGAGATCCACCGCCTCAGGTTTCCCCACTGGGAAGAACCCCCTCTTCCGAGGATTCTCCTGACCCGTCAGGAGATCCTCCGCGCAAGAGGACTTGTAAGAGGAAACACCTGGACTCCCCTGAGTCTACCACTTCAGATACCGACTTAGATGAGTCGGAAGGGTCCCCAAGATCCCCCTCTGAGGATGTCTCCTTTTCAGACATCCTAGAACTCCTAAAACAGAGGGGAAACTGGCCCTCCATAAATCCCTCCGAGGATGAGTCGGTATACCTAGAGGCGTTTGGATATCGACCCTCCACCTCCTGGGTGTCTCCGCCTTTCGACCCCCTTATGGAGGTTATTGCTTGGAAGGCTTGGGCTTCTCCTGATTCTGTACAGCCAGTTCCTAGGAGGCCGTCTAAATTTATTACAGCCCCTTCTGAAAAGCAATTCCTTACGAAAGGTGTCCCTGTTGATGCCATGGTGGTGGCGGCCGCCACTAAGAAGGAACTTGCAGATCCTTCCATACCAGTCCATCCTCCTAATAAGTATTCTAGGACCATGGACAGATATGGTAAGCGGATGTTCTCCTCAGCGACCTTTGCCATGCGTTCGCTGAACTATTTATGTCACTTCACCAGACTCCAAAGGGACATCCTTAAAGAACTAGGTGAAGTAGTACAGGATCCTACAGCTCCAGGGGCTCAAGAAAAGATTGCTTCTCAGCTAGGAATCCTTAATTCTATAGCTAACTCCTCCGTGCGGCTGATTTCGTATGCAGTGGATGGAGCGAGTAGAGCCGCATGTACAGGAGTGGCTCTCAGACGTCAATCCTGGATGCGGCTCTGTAATTCTGCAGATCCCTTTAAGGCGTCCTTCACGAATTCTCCCTTTGATGGGTCAGCATTGTTTGGCCCTCAAATGAAGGATACATTGACCAGGTGTGAGCAAGACGGCAAGACTCTTTCTGCCGTAGGGGTCCGTTTTTCTACCCCCTCTAGACCTTACCCCAAAGGTCAGAAGGGTGGAAAAATTTGGTTCCGTAAATCCCAGGGAGTCACGCCAGACACACGTGGTCAGTTTACCCCTAGAGGCAGAGGGGGTAATAATAACAGACGCCCTAGAGGCAGAGGGGGTCCACAGAACCAGGGAAGCAGAGAGCCTCTCTCTGACAAGCCCTTCCAGCATCCCTGAGATGTTGCCCGACTGTCCATCCTTGGAGGCAGTCGGGGGAAGACTATCGCTGTACCCAGAAGCCTGGCGTTCCCTCTCACAAGACAGATGGGTACAGTCGATCATATCCGAGGGTTACAAAATTCCTTTCGAGGAAAGTCCTTTCACTCACAAAAATTCCCTTCCAGATGTGCCACCCGGTCTAAGGGAAATCGCAAAGTTAGAAGTATCAAAGCTTCTACACAAAAGGGCCATTCAGCCAGTTACAACAGACCATTCAGAGCCCGGAATCTACTCAAGGTTCTTTTTGGTCCCCAAAAAGACGGGAGATTGGAGACCAGTATTGGATCTCAGCAGACTCATCAAGTCTGTGAGAAAGACAAGATTTCGAATGGTCACACTTCAATCAATTTTGCCCTTCCTGGACAAAGACAACTGGATGTGCTCAATAGACCTTCAGGATGCGTACTATCACATAAAAATTCACAGACGCTCCAGAAGGTTTCTCCGCTTTCGGCTGGGGTCCAGTCATTTTCAATTCAGAGCCCTGCCCTTTGGTCTCACTACAGCCCCCAGAGTGTTCACCAAATGTATGGCAGTGGTCATGGCTCACCTGAGATGTCAAGGATTCCAGGTGTTTCCGTATCTCGACGACTGGCTCCTTTCAGCCACCACCAGGCATCAACTTCTCCAAGCCAGGGATTACACCCTAAATCTCTGCACTCAGTTAGGAATTTCGATCAACTACGAAAAATCCTCCTTATTGCCCTGCCAGTCTATTACTTTCATAGGCGCAAATTTAAACACTGTTCGGATGTCAGCAACCCTCGCAGACCAAAGAATCTCAGATATCCAAAGTCACATGCGGATCATCCTTGCCAGCAAAAAGGTGCAAGCCAGAATGGTCCTGAAAGTGTTGGGCCTCATGGTAGCGGCCATTACCCTTCTTCCCTTGGCCCGCTTCCACATGCGTCTTCTTCAATGGATGTTGTTCACCCAGTAGTCTTACCAACAACTTCCCATGTGTCACCAAATCCTGGTGACACAACTTTGCAAAAACCACCTGTCCTGGTGGATTTCTTCTCCCAAGATTCATCAGGGCAGACCCTTTGTATCCCCGGCCCTGGTAGCCACAGTCACTACGGACGCCTCCCTGATCGGGTGGGGGGGTCATTATCAGGGCAGGATAGTTCATGGGACGTGGCAACCGTTCGAATACCACCTGCACATAAATGTCCTAGAGATGAGAGCAGTACTTTTAACGTTGCAAGCCCTCAACGACTTTCTTCCCTTGGGAACAATTGCAGTTCACACAGACAACATGTCTGTAGTATGGTATATCAACAAACAGGGCGGAACCAAGTCCTACCCCTTGTGTCGAGAAGCTCTCAGACTTTGGCAATGTGCGATCTCCTCTCATCGGTTTCTGGTAGCAATGCATATCCCTGGGAAAACCAACATTTTAGCGGACAGATTGAGCAGAGCTATTCTCATGCCTCACGAGTGGTCTCTCAAACAATCTATAGTGGAGGAGATTTTTCTAGAATGGGGCCGCCCATGTTGCGATCTTTTTGCTACTCCCCAAAACAGCAAATGCCCAGACTTCTTTTCTCTCTTCCCACTACCAGGCCACCCCCCCAGAGACGCTCTTACCCAGGATTGGCCCCAGGGACTTCTTTATGCCTTTCCTCCCTTTCCGTTGATTCCTCAAGTACTCCAGAAAGCCACCGTTTTGAGAGCCAAAATGATTCTCATTGCCCCCTATTGGCCTCAACAAATTTTTCCGTTCCTCCATCGTCACCTATTGGTGCAGCCGTGGCATCTGGACCCAGTGCCAGACCTTCTGATCCACCTATTGGGTCACCTGCATCAGTCTATTCCTTCTCTCAACCTCACAGCTTGGTTGCTCCACTTCCTTCCTTAGCCAGGCTTCCTATGATCTCTAACCCGGTTAGGGATATCATAGTGGCTTTCCTTAAATCCTCTACTAGAAGGATTTATACCAGCAAGTGGAAACGCTTCTCTTGTTGGGCAAAATCAAAAAATATAGATCCCTTTACTGCCCCTGTTCATGCAGTTTTAGATTTCTTGGGGGAAATCTTTCAATCGGGCTCTTCATCTTCCACGATCAAAGTTCAGTTGGCTGCTATCTCGAACTTTCATGTCGGGTTTGCAGATCACAACATTGTCCCACAGGTTTTGTAGAGCTTTTCTAAAAGGAATTTTTCTCCTTAAGCCTCCTGTCAGGAGTCCTCCTCCTCAATGGGACCTAAATCTAGTGCTGACATCCTTAATTCTTCCTCCCTTCGAGCCAGCTGTTTCATGTTCCCTGAAGTTTCTTTCATGGAAAACACTCTTCCTTGTTGCTATTACCTCGGCCAGGAGAGTGTCAGAACTTCAGGCTCTCTGTTCGTCCCCCTTACTTGGTCTTCCACAAGGACAGGGTATCCTTGAGAACTAATCCATCCTTTTTGCCTAAGGTGGCCTCGAAAGCTAATTTGAACCAATCCTATTGATCTCCCTGTATTTTTCCCTAATTACTCCAACAGATCGGAACAAAAATTACATTATCTTGATGTTCACCGCCAACTCAGATATTATTTGGACAGAACAAAACAATTCAGGAAATCCGATCAGCTCTTTCTTTCTTATGCTGAAAATAAGAAAGGCCTTCCTGTCTCCAAAGTGACCTTATCTAGATGGCTTTCTTCCACCATCTCCGAAATCTATCAGCTCAGGGGCAAACAGCTGTGCTCAAAACCAAAAGCGCATTCCACCAGAAGTTTAGCCACTTCCACAACTTTTCAGGCTAGACTCCCCTTAGACACTATTTGTGCAGCAGCCACTTGGGCCACTCCTCATACCTTTGTTTCTCATTACAAATTGGATTTGGCCTCCAGGGATAGAGCCAGTTTTGGCTCTACAGTTCTCAAGAGTCTGTTCCATTGAGCCACCCAGGATAGAGGTGCTAGGACGGTCCCATCAAGCAAGAATGAAGGCAAGATTGACAACTTAACATTGAGAAGTTATGTACCTACCATAACGTTCCATGTTAGTTGTCTTCTCTCACCTTCTTTCTTGCGACCCTCTCTCCTGCCCCCTGGCCTGGACAGACCTTTTTCTCCCTATCTGGAAGATTGCTTCTTAAGACCAGCTAGTTCTGGTCATTTTTATAGCCATCCTTTAGGCCTTTTTGCCTTTATTTCCTTCTGGGAAGGTTTTTTATGCTGGGTGTTATTACCTATAGGTACCAAACGAGATCTGGGTACTTACGCCTTGCATCATGGGATATGGGGCTGCCTCGAGCTGGTAAAAGTGACTCTCGAGCTTAGCAAGTGCCGAGTCGGAGCCGAGGATCGGCTCCGAACCCATCAAGCAAGAAAGAAGGTGAGAGAAGACAACTAACATGGAACGTTATGGTAGGTACATAACTTCTCATTTTTAAACCTTCCCACAACTAAGTCAAAACTATACAAACTCCATCTAGCATCTACTACACACACTTTCCTCACTAAAAATCTACTTTGTTCTGGAGATATCCATCCCAACCCTCACCCCTCTTCTCTCCCCAAAACTACCTCTACACTGCCTCCATCTTACTCCTTTAACAGTCACCAACCTCAGTCACAACAATCATCTCCATCCAAATACTTAACTATTTACTCATTGAATATTCAGAGTCTAGCAAATAGTCACTGAGCTGCACTCATGGATAGCTCTCAATACCTCTCACATCCTCTCCCTATCTGAAACTTGGCTCAAGCCACACATCTCAAATAGTGAAATACTCCCGCCAGATTATAATATCTTCCGATCTGATAGACCTGTAAAAAAATGGTGGTGGCATGGCCATCCTCTACTCAAACATTCTTAACGTCTCACCATACCCTTCCCCAGTCCCTGACTTCCAGCTGAAATAATAATCCTTAACTGCCATCTGAATCCCCACAGAAAACTTGCAATTGCCTCTATCTACCTTCCGCCTGGTAACAATCTTCCCATTCTTGAAAACATCCTATCCTGGTTCTCCCACAACATACCATATGAGACACTTATCCTTTGTAATGTCAACATTGATTGGTCCTAACTCACAACTGACTCCCCCCAAACTCAGTATCCATCTACACAGCTTCCACCAACTTATAACATCTCCCACTCGCTTCCATAAAAATTCCTCTTCCAGCTCCATCATAGACTGGATCCTTACCAATTCCCCCCACCAATACCACAATCCCACCACCTTACCTGACTCCCTTAGTGATCATCTCCCTACCACCATCTTAAGACACTACTCCCATATTCCTAAACCCCACCTTATCAAAGACTGTCAAACTATCAACTTTCAATTCATCCCAATTTAACTCCATTCTCCACAACATAGATTGGTCCATTCTAAAACTCCTCCCCCTAAACGATGCTGTAAGCACTTTCAATAGCATCTTCATGAATACTCAACTCCTTGGCTCCCTCTAGGAAGATCAGAGTAAAATCAAACCATGCTCCCTGGCTCTCCAAAGAGACTAGGTCCCTTATGAAACAAAGAGATCATGCTTGGGAAAACCTGGACTAAAACTGAACAACCACCTTTTCTTCAAAAATACAGGCAACTGAGGAACCTTGCAAAAAACATACAACTAATGACAAAAAGTTGTACTATAGCTCTGCTCAGCTTAACAACAAATCCAATCCTCAAAACCTCATTTTTTATTACATCTTCTAACAATACTAATATCCAACCTGACATTCACACAAAACTCCTAGGGGTCATTATCGATGACAAACTCAAGTTCAACCTACACATACTCCAATGTATAAAAAAAAAACAAACCAGAAACTAGGTCTGCTATATCGGAACAAAAAATTCCTAACCCTTGAATCTAGACTTACCCTGGGCCAGGCACTCCTCCTCCCCTCTGTCTTATACGCCGCCCCAGTTCTTACCAATATCCAGGCCTCCAGTCTAAACAAACTGCAACAGACTTATCATAAAATAGCCAGATTCATTACTAACTCCCCATACAACTCACACCACTGCATTTCTTTAAACTCTCTTCAATGGCTGGAACTTCCCCAGTTTCTGCTATCTTATCAATTTCATATGCTACACTCTGTTCTTTATAAACCCTCCTTCTGTCCATCTCGATCTTCCTTCGTCTCCATCTACATCCCATCCCGGACCTTCCGTACTTCTAACCAACAATTACTTGATATCTACCACCCAAAAAGGTCAGTAGGCAAACTACTCTACAAACACTCCCTTGCCCATGCTTGGAACAAACTTCCCCTTGACTTACATTCAATCTCCCACACCTCACACTTTAAAAATGAACTAAAAGCTTATTTTCTCAATTCTAGAACCTGCACTTGCCATGACCCTACCTAGTCTTCCTTCCCTTTATGTACCCTCAAAAGGACCATATATAGTACCTCATTACACCTCTCTCTCCAATGTGTCTACTATGCATTTGCACAATTTTATACAAACAAAAAATGTTCATTGTTGACCTATTGAACTATATGAATGTAAAATTATTAGCTTCTTTTTAATGCAACTTTAACTTTATGCATGTATCCCAACATATGTGAATTGTTTTGCTATAACTGCTATTATATCAATATTGTTTAAAATTGTACTTGTTTTAAAATGTATTACTGGAGCTTTTCTCCTCGGGTCTCCATTGAAAATGGGCCACAAGCCCAGTTGGACAAACCCGGTTAACAAATGTCAGTAAATAAATACATAAATAATAAGATTGGGGGGGGGGGGGCTATAGGCCAATATTGGACCTCAGCCTTCTGAACAACTATGTTCAGCGGACATATTTCTGGATAGTCACGTTTCAGTCTTTTCTCCCCTTTCTAGAGGAAATCAGTTGGATTATAGACTTTCAGGATGCATGTTACCACATGCAAATGGACAAGACCTCAAGAAGGTTCCTCCGCTTTCAGCTTGGGGCCAGTCATTACCAGTTCAGAGCGCTGCCCTTTGGTCTCAACACGGCCCACAGGGTGTTCATCAAATGTATGGCGGCTGTCGTGGTTCAAGTGCGGTTATATGAATTCCGGGTGTTTCCTTATCTGGATGACTGTCTTCTCAATGCCCCAACCAGGTATCTACTGATTCAAACCACAAGCTTCATCACATGCCTGCTCAGTACCCTGGGCATCACAGTCAGCTACTAAGTCTCCAGTATCCCCCACTCAAGATTTAGAATACATAGGAGCTTGTCTCAACACAGTTTCATGCATTGCTTCTCTACCCTTTCACAGGCTCCAGAAGATAAGGTCACAAGTTCAATCCATTTTACCGAAACACAAGATGCCCGCTGCTCTTATTCTTCGGGCCCTGGATCCATGGCAGCAGCTATCACCTTGGTTCAACAGGCAAGGTTTCACATGAGAATAGTTCAGTGGCTTCTAGCCTCACAATGGTTCATTCTTACTCACCCAGTGACTCCCCCGATCTTGATAACGGAATGTTTCAAAAAAGATTTATCCTGGTAGATGAAGTCAGAAGAAATCCTATTGGGCCATGAATTTGTTCCCCCTCAACTCAAGGCCGTAGGGACCAAGGACGGCTCCCAGATGGGGGGGGGGGGGGTTATCTGAGAAAGACAGTCCCAAGGTAATTGGTCTCCTCAAAAGGCCAGCTTGCACATCATTGTCCTGGAAATGAGCAGTTCCTCTCGCATTGCAAGCCTTTCAAACTGCTATTCCTGTGGGAGCAATTGCAATCCAGTCAGAGAATTGCAGTCCAGTCAGACAACATGCCAGTAGTCTGGTATATCAGCAAACGGGGAAACCAAGTCCTACCCCCTCTGCCTGGAAGCTGTCAGTTTGGCAATGGGTGATATTCTCCAGCCGCTTTCTTGTGGCAACGTATATCCCGGGGAGCTCAGATAAGTTGAGAAGACACATTCTACTGCCTTACCCCAAACAAAATAAACTACTTCTCCTTCTTCCTCCGATATTAAAACAACTCAGACCCAAAAAAACACAGATTGTGGCAAACAGAAACAAACAGCAAGGCAAGTACAAAATTTTATTTTCTACCATTAGACGTCATTTAGCAGGCATCTGTAATTTTTCACAGTGGATATGAGGACCATTCATTAATTTCCCACCGTCTATGTAAAGTGTTTCTCAAAGGAGTTTTACGTATCAAGCCTCTGTTCAAGGACCTGCTACCTCCATGGGAACTTTCATTTTACAATATTTAGTACAACCTCCCTTTGAATAGCTCCCACTTGCCATGTCAAATTCCTTTCCTGGAAAACTTTTTCTTATGACTATTACTTCCGCCGGAAAGGTCTCTGAAATGCAGGCACTTTGTGCAAAACCACCATACATCATCTTTCATAACGATAGTGTCCTTGAGTACTAACACTTTCTTTTTTCTAAAGGTTGTCTCTAAGTCAATCAGTCCATTGAATTACCAGTTTTCTTACCCAATTTTTCAAACAAGGGTGTGAATATTGTTTACAGTTATTTGATGTTCATAGGCAACTAAAGTTTTACCTAGACAGGATTAAAGACTGCAGAGCATCAGACCAATTCTTTCTTTTCAGGTCCAAAAATTATATGTGCCTGGAAGACTGCATTCAGCCAGGTCCATTGCCACATCATCTGTTTTTCATTCCAAAGCTTTTCTAGATGAAATATGTGCAGCTACAACTTGCTACACCTCGTACCTTTATCACTAATTTCGAATTAGATATGGTCTCGAGGAAAAGAGCGTCTTTTTGGCTCTATGGTTCTCGGGAATATCCTTCCATAAGATCACCCAGGGAATAAAGTAGCTGGGGACTCTGTCCTAACAGTCAAGAATTAGCGAAGATTGACAACATCAGATAAAGAAGTTATGTACTCACCATAACGTTCCATCTGTGTTGATCTTCGTTCATTCTTGACATCCCACCCACCTTCCCCCTCCATTAGATTTCCCAGAGGATCGAACCCTTGTCCTGCGTTTTCATTAGGGTTATTACCTTGGACATTGCTTCTCATAATTTCAGTCTGCTGCTTGCTATAGTTTGCAAACTCAATCTGCGGTAATAGAGAGAGGAGCATTGATTGTGGGTAGAGACTTGGAGCGAGAGTTTTTTGGCTGGAGCCACCTGTATAATGGCCGAGCTGGTTCCGAGGATCGGAGCCGTGTCCCAACTGTCAACAATGAATGAATATAGACAACACGGATCATTATGGTAAGTATATAACTTTTTTTCTTTTTTTGACACTTGGCATAGTTGGGATTCGTTTATCATTGCTCACTCTGGTGAAGTCATGCATTTTGATTTCCATGTGCTGTAATAAGTGAATGTGGCTGTAAATTACCAGTCATGTAATTTTCTGTCTTTGAAAGGAGCACAGTATTTAATTGCTAGTATTGCTAGAAATTTACAGTGGCTTGGGAGATGTGAAAAATTGTTTGCCCAGTTTGCGGGAATGGCAGCGGTTGAAAACAGATCTGATGTCTTCTTCATTCCTCCTCACGATAGGGTTTCTGATCTGACCCTCTGATCCGGATCTGCCACATACTACAGACTTGGAACTGATGCTTAAGCTCCTCCTTCATACCTATAATGCCCTGCATCCACCCAAGTACCTCAGATCTCATTTGCCACACAGCATACCAGATGCGGATCAGTCTTCTGTTTTTGGTATGAGCAGTGTGTGTTCCTTTTAACGTTCATAGTTTCTTTTTTGTAAGTCCACCCCCTTCTTTTGAGCTAAAAAAAACTTGTTTTTCCTCATGTTAGTTCATAGGTGTTTACTAGGCTAACTACCACAAGGGCGTTTTTAAGCCCAGCCATGCAACCAAAAACTCTTGACAAGTTCTGATACTATTGATAATTGTAAGCATGGGCTTGGGAGATGAAGCAATTGCAGATTACCTCTGTCCATTCGAGACAGGTGCCAAAGCAGGGATGAATTTCTGGTTTCCCATCAAATTGTTCAAGTTGCACTTTAATTGTATTAGGGAGGAACTCTGCTTCACATGGATGGGGGGGGGGGGCTGTTCCATAGACTGGGTAGTCTCGGGGATACATACCTATCTCTCTAGTAGGTCCTATTTATATCAAAGGCAAGGTTTAAGTCTTTAGAATGGGTAATTCTGGTGCTGTTTTGTGGATATGCTTGAAGTCTATCAGAGTGGGGTCTGACAATGCCCTGTATGCCAGTTGTGATATTTGCATTTAAAGTTTTTTCTTCCTAGGCTCTCAGAGTTAATTATACTTAAAATATTTTGGATTGACATTAATATTATAATCTTAGAGTTATTCTGTTCTGTTAGTGACCATTAATTTTGGCAGGTTTTTCCTTTGTAGGCATGGTGGGCAAACCGGTCCATGGCTTTAAATGCTGCACTTCATGTAGGCATAAAATTCCCAACCCCAGGATGCCCACAAGGAGTGTATGTACTGCCTGTGTGCCAACCACCTAAAGGCGAATTGTAACATTTGTGCAGCTTTTAACCCACGGGCTTTAGCAAACCATTGGAATAAGCTTATCCTTAGGGGCGTTCTTCCCTCCACAGCTCTGGAGGCTCAAACCTCTTCTGTTTTTTCTTCCTGTTTCTCTCCTGCGGGGGCAAAAGAGTTGAAAAAGAGGTCCCTACCTGTTTCTCCAAGAGACTCTTTCAAAACCAAGAAGCACAAAAAATCCTCTGCTCTGACTCAGTTGGATCTGCAGATATTACATCCTCTGTCTGCTCCTGCAGTCTCCATGTATCCGTGGATGTCATTACCATCTGCTACTCCTTTCTTGGCTCCTGCCTTGGATCCTATTCCTACAAAATCATAGGACTTTTGACAAGGTCTCCTGCACTGTCCACCAAGTCTAAGTATTCTCAGCCCCCCTCCTCGGCTTAATCAAGGTCCTCCAGAAGGTCTTCCAGGGTGGGTATGGGCAAGCTGAGATTCTTGGTCCCCGATCTAGATGGCAGCAGTCTCTGCTTTGTCCCCTGTCTGATCCATCAGCTGTCCAGGCCATACCATTAAGACTCCTTCTTTGATCCAACCCATGGTGTCGGAGCCACAAGATTTAGGTCGTCCTTGTGCATTGGGCTTGGTGCCAAGGAAGCTTCGTTTCTGGACACCGAGGATGCCCTTGACGAGCTGTGTTCCGGCCTATTTGGAGCAGAGTGAGTCTCGGAGCCATGGAGTCAGTACAGGGGACAGGGATACATTCATCCTTTTCAGAGACATCCCTTCCTTTAGGCACCTCACCACTTGAGAGTTCGGGTCTGGTCCCTTCTGGAGGCAGTGGATCTGGAGCGAGCCCTGTCTATTTTTCCGTGGTGGTCTGGGCTCTGGGGGAGATGGAAAAGGCTTTGCCTGGTGTCTCTGCCTTCCAGGTAGTGGAGAGTGTTCTCTGCCAAGTTGGAGTTCCTACAGTACAGGCTTCACAGTCTGCCCTTGTACCTCCGTTGGAACCAGGCCTTGCTGTTCCTCTTTCTGCCTCAAGTCTCCCTATTCTGAGTGGCCTCCAAGAATTCCCTGTTGAGGAGGGATCCTCTTTTTCCAACACTTCCCCTGAACATCCACCTGAGGAAGTCCCTCTGAAGAAAAACATGTAAAAGGAGGCATATGGACTCCCATTTGGAGTCCTTGACTGTGGATACTGTCTTCCATGAGGGGGAAGGACCCCCACCCCCCCACACACAATCTCCACTTGAAGACATCATCTGTGGAGACATTTTAGAGATCCTAAAGCCGAAAGGTGGGTGGTCTGCCCAACCTCCTTTGGAGGAGTCAGTTTTCTTGGAGGCATTTGGGACGGACCCATCTATGGCTTGGGTGATCCCCCCCTCCCCCAATAGATGCCCTGGAGGATTTAGTATCTCACCAACTATGGAAGGAACTGGACACCATTTAGCCTTTACCCAAATAACCCAGTAGGTTTCTGGTCCCCCTGCAGACAAAGCATTGGAGTAAGGGTCCCATAGTCTATGCCATCCTAATGCTATCAGCCACTAAGAGCGAGCTGGCAGAGGAAACTGCTAATGTCCATTCACCTAACAAGGAGTCGAGAGTGGTGGGCACAATTGAGAAGCATGTATACGCCTCTGCCACCTTTGAGCTGAGGTCATTAAACTGCCTGCCCCATTTCTCTCTACTACAGAGATTTGATTAGAGCTGTCCGCTTCTCTCGAGCCCATGCCTGTGGAGGAAGTTAAGGTTTCTTCCAAACTGACCACTCTTCTATCTGCAATTCTTCTATGAGGTTAATCTCCCATACTGCGGAAGGCACCTTGTGAGCAGCCACTTCAGGAGTTTCCCTAAAAAGGCATACCTTAATTCAGCTGTATGATTTTTGCGGAGCCTTTTAAGGTGTCATTTGTAAATGCGCCCCTTAACAATGGCTCTTCTCTTCTGGTCCATGAGTTTGTGACATTCTCACCCATAACGAAAAGGACAGAAAGATCCTTTTTGCCACTAGAATCAACTTTCAGGAACTAGTGTTGGGGTAAGAAAATGTAGTTTGGCTAATCCTAAGGGCCTCTCCAGGACCGGCACAGAGAACCCTCGTCTTGAGTCAGAGGGGGAGGGTTTGATGGTAGACGCTTCCGTAGAGGCAGGGGGGGGGGGGGTCTGCAAAACCATGGCTTTAGGGAACCTCCTCCCGATGAGCTCTGCCAGCATTCCTGAGTGTTTCCTGACTGCCTGTCTTTGGAGGCAGTCTGGGGTCAACTAGCTTTGCACCCAGAAGCCTGAATCAAGCTGACCCCGTAATCTTTGGGTGCTCAGCATAATATCCCTAGGTTACTACATCCCATTCCCTCTCTTCCTCCCAGACTCAAGAAGCCTTCCCAATGTGCCACCCTGTCAAATGGAACAGGCAGCACAGGAAATCTCAGTACTATTGCAAGAAAGAGCCATCAAAGAGGTCCCAGCCAAGCAGAGGGGATTTGGTACCTACTCCCCCTTCTTTTTGGTGCCAGAAAAAGACAGGGGACCTAAGACTCATCCTGGACTTGCGCAAACTAAACTATTATGTAAAGAAGTCGAGATTCCACATGGTTACAATTCAGTCCATTCTGCCACTGTTGCACAAGGACGACCGGATGTGCTCTATAGATCTCAAGAACACGCACTACCACATCAAAATTGACAGGCGCTCCAGGAGATATCTGCTCTTCTGGGTGGGAGCCAATCATTACCAATTCAGAGCGCATGCATTTTGGGCTCACCACAGGCCCCCCTTGTGTTCACGAAATGCATGGTGGTGGTAGCAGCTCACTTGAGGCTCAGGGAATTTCAGGTGTTTCCATATTTAGACGATTGGCTCCTAACCGCCCCACGAGGCATTAGCTAATCAATGCCAGGGATGACCTAATCCAATTATCACACACCCTGGGCATGACCATAAACATGAGCTCTTTCAGAGGGTGACCGTCCTGAGGAGTTGGGTGCAAGAACTATTAACTCACAGGTTTCCTTGGCTCGTTTAATTCTGCAGAACCTAAGGTTCATGTCTGCAGCCATTCTGTTGGTCCCTCTAGCCAGATTTTTCATGCAGGTCCTTCAGTGGACGTTAGCGACACAGTAGTCCATCCTTTGTCAACTATTGCCCCTTTACGTCAGTTTGACTTCCATTTGCAGGCGTTGCCTCAGTTGGTGGATCCAAACAGACTTCATTCTAGGCAGACCATTCTTGAACAGATACTTCGGTGCCTACTCTTCCACTTGGGGCTTCGGCGCAGGTGGCCTCAGCTCCATCCTCTGGATTGGAGCGGAGGGTCTCGGTCCAGGAGGAGCAACCGGTCTCTTCGGAGCCGACTGACTTCTCTGACCGGGATTCTGGTGCTTTCGATGCCATGAGGAAGGTCATGGCTGCCAAGACCAATACCTCCTTGGATCTGTCCTCCCCTCATTCTACCTCTTCCCCGCAGATCCCCACAAAGCGTCGAGATCCAGGGCCACAGGTATCCCCATTGGGTGGCCCCTCCTCTCTAGGGACTTCACCGTATGCCCCCACCAACGAAGTACGTAGGAAGAGATTGTGCAAGAGGCGGCACTTGGATTCCCCACAGGAATCCCTGACATCGGATAACGACTTGGAGGAATCAGAAGGGTCCCAACGATCCCCCTCAGAGGATGTCTCATTTGCAGACATATTGGAAATCTTAAGGCAGAGGGGTGATTGCCAGTCCCTTACCCCTTCTGAGGACGAGTCGGTTCTCATGAAGGCTTTTGGATCTCAACCATCCACCTCCTGGGTTACTCCGCCCTTCGATGAACTGATAGAGCTGGTTGCTCCTAAGGCGTGGGAGTCCCCTGACTCAGTGGAACAGGTCCCTCGGAGGCCCAACAAATGTATTACTTCCCCCACTGACAAGGCCTTTCTTACAAAGGGAGTCCCAGTTGATGCCATGGTGGTGGCGGCCACCAAAAAAGAGATGTCGGAAACCTCTTCTGCTGTCCATCCTCCTAATAGGAATTCTAGGACGATGGACAGATGTGGGAAACGCATATTTAGTTCTGCAGCGTTTTCCATGAGGTCGCTCAACTACCTGACACATTTCACCCACCTTCAATGAGATCTCCTAAAGGAGCTGGGAGGTGCTCTCCAAGGTAACACAGCTGATGCAGTCCCTGAAAAGGTGACTGCACAACTCAACACCCTTAATTCAATAGTAAACTCATCCATGCACCTCATTTCGTATGCTGCCGATGGATCGAGTAGGGCGCGGCAGGCTCAGCGATAGCTCTTCGGAGACTATCCTGGATGCGCCTTTGCAGAAGCCTTTAAGTCTTTTGTCAGCACCCCATTCGACGGGTCTGCCTTGTTCGGACCCAAAGTTAAGGAGACACTAAGTGTGAACAGGAAGGGAGGACTCTGTCTGCTGTAGGAGTCCATTTTTCCACTCCAACTAGACTGTACCCCAAAGGGCAGCGAAGTGGGAAAATGTGGTTCCGAAAACCTCAAGGAGCCTTCCAAAACACACCTACTGATACCCCTTCTAGAGGCAGAGGAGGGGGCAAAAACGACAGAGGCGATCCGCAAAACCAGGGTGACAGGGATCACTTCTCTGGTAAACCCCATCAGCGTTCCTGAAAGAAAGCACGGCTGTCCTACTCTGGAGGCGGTCGGGGGGCGCTTGGCTTTATACCCAAACACCTGGCTAAACATTACAACGGATTCTTGGGTAAAAAGCGTCATTGCCAGAGGTTATTACATTCCCTTTACAAAACCCCCACCCTTATGTACAAGGATTCCAGACGTTCCACCCAGTCTGAGAAAACAAGCAGCTATAGAAATCCAAAACCTGCTAGACAAAAGTCCTCCAGCCAGTCCCGGCGGACCAAATAGGATCCGGAACCTACACAAGGTTCTTTTTAGTTCCAAAGAAAACAGAGGACTGGAGGCCCATACTACATCTCAGCAAACTCAACACCTTTGTCAAGAAGGAAAAGTTCCAGATGGTTACGCGGCAGTCTATTCTCCCGTTCTTATCAACGGGCGATTGGGTGTGCTCTATAGATCTCAAGGATGCTTACTACCACATCAAAATGGACAGATCACCCAGAGATCACTTGCGTTTCTGGCTGGGAGCCAGTCATTACCAATTCAGAGCCCTGCCCTTTGGCCTCACCACAGCCCCCAGGGTGTTCAAATGTATGGCAGTGGTCACGGCTCACCTGAGACGGTTGGGATTCCGAATGTTTCCATATCTGGACGACTGGCTCCTCACCGCCACCTCCAGGCATCAACTAATCCAGACAAGAGACTACACCATAGACCTTTGTTCCCAGTTGGGCATAACCCTAAACTTCGAAAAATCTGCATTATCGCCCTTGCAGCATATTACATTTATAGGGGCAGAACTGGACACCGTCAACGCAAGGATCAGGTTGCCCCAATCAAGAATCATAACTCTAAAAAAATCAATTATCCAGTCTATTAGCCCGCAACAAAGCTCCAGCATCCCAGATACTACAACTCTTAGGAACTATGGCAGCCACATTGATAGCAGTTCCGTTAGGCCGCATGCACATGCGAATACTCCAGTTGTTACTCTTCGCGCAATGGTCTTACCAACAACTGCCCATGTCTCACGAGATCCGGTTAGCCAATCTTTGCAAGAAGGATCTCAGTTGGTGGTTGAACAGCGACCAAGTGATAATCGGACGTCCATTCATTCTTTTAAATGACTATGTATCATTGGCACCTATATTGCAGGAAAGTGCTAACATTATATAGCCTCAACTGTATCTGTTTATAAGAATTAGTTTTATTATTTAGTTTTATTACAACACAGGTAGAAATTGAAGTATTTTTTATATAAAAATTGTAGTATTTTATGAAGAAGATATTTATATTTACATATATTGGTGTTTATTATATTTTATTTTATATATATATATATATATATATATATATATATATATATATATATATATATATATATCCCCCAACGTGCATTTAGTGGTTGTGTAACAATTTATTGGAGGTAATATATTTATACACATACATACAATTGGAGTAAATACAGGATTGAATTTTATGACATCTTTGAGGTTGTCTTTTTAAATTAATTGGTGGTGATGTCACTACTAATTGAGTATATAAATGCAATTAAATTGTTGGTTCTGTTTATTTCTGATGAAGTCTTTATTGGAGATGAAAGCGCTAAAATGTTTTTATTAAAGAGTTTTTATATACATCTTTGGGAGTGTATCCACTTGTCTTGACGAGGTTTCAGCTATTTTTTGTTTTAGTGTACAGTTTTCTTTGATTTGGTTTACGTCCATTCATTCTTCCCCGACCCCCACAGCCACAGTGACCACGGATGCTTCCCTGACAGGGTGGGGGAGGGCTATTTCAAGGAAAGACGGTCCAAGGCACTTGGTCAATCATGGAAACACACTTGCATGTAAATGTCCTAGAGCTGAGAGCGGTGTTCCTAGCGTTGCAACACTTTCACGACTCTCTTCCTCCTGGCACAATTGCTATCCAGACGGGCAACATGTCAGTTGTCTGGTACATCAATAAACAAGGGGGAACCAGATCGTACCCTTTATGCCGGGAGGCCCTAAGGATTTGGCAATGGGCTGTATCCTCCAGACCCTTTCTGATAGCAATGCACATCCCGGCGTCATCCAACGTGATAGCAGACAAACTAAGCAGAGCCATGCTGTTGCCCCATGAGTGGTCTCTCAAATAACAGGTGGCGGAAATCATTTTCCACAAATGGGGCCAGCCTTGCTGCGACCTGTTTGCATCTCCGATGAATGCCAAATGCAGCCGCTACTTTGCCCTTTATCCCCCACTGGGGAACGAACCCAGGGACGCGCTCGTACACGATTGGCCCCCGGGCCTCCTATATGCCTTTCCGCCAATACCTCCAATTCCCAAATTCATGCAGAAAGCCAAAAGTCTGGGAAGGACTGTGATCTTGATAGGCCCCGTCTTGGCCTCGACAGATTTGGTTTCCCTTCCTGTGGAAGTGTCAACTGGAAGAACCATGGATCCTGGACCCAGTGCTGGATCTTCTGACTCATTCATCGGGAGTTCTCCATCCCTCCCTCACTTCCCTAAAACTGACAGCTTGGCTGCTCCGATTCCCACATTAGCCAAGTCACAAGATTTGTCTGCTGCGGTCCAACACATTATAGTTTCCTCTCATAAACTATTCACCAGGAAACTATATAATAGCAAATGGAAACAATTTGTTCACTGGGCTTCTCAACATGACACTGACCCTTATGTAGCACCTGTCCATGCCATCTTAGAGTTCTTGTCTTCCTTGTTCCATGATGGCATAGCAGCTGCTATGTCAAACTTCCATGTAGGCTTTAACGGCTCCAGCATCATGTCGCAGAGACTATCTAAAGCATTCTTAAAAGGAACCCGCCATCTCAGACCACCTATTAGGCATCCTGTCTACCTCTGGAATTTGAATCTGGTTTTATCCCAACTGATGCTCGCGCCCTTTGAACCTGCTTCATCTTGCCATTTAAAGTTTTTGTCTTGGAAAACTTTATTCCTGGTAGCCATTACATCTGCACGTAGGGTCTCCGAACTTCAAGCCTTGTCCTCCAAACCCCCATACTTGATTTTTCACCCTGATAGGTTATCCCTCAGGACTAATCCTACCTTTCTTCCCAAGATCTCTTCAGAAAATAACTTAAATCAGTCCATTGAGCTCCCAACCTTCTTCAAACACCATACCAACAAACTGGAATGTATGTTACACAAGCTTGATGTACATAGACAACTGAGGTTCTATCTAGATAGAATGAAGGATTTCAGACAAACGGATCAACTCTTCGTCTCTTATGCAGAGAATAAGAAAGGTTTCACACTATCAAAAACCACACTGTCCAAGTGGCTCTCTGACTGCATCAGATTCATTTATGCTTCCACTAATCAACCATTAGAAACCAACATCAAAGCCCACTCTACATGAGCTGTTTCTACGTCATTGGCTCATGCAGCTCGCTTGCCTTTAGATACCATCTGTGCAGCTGCCACGTGGTCAAAACCTCACACGTTTATTACTCATTACAAAGTGGATAGGACGTCCAGGGACAGGGCTACGTTTGGTTCCACTCTGCTCAGGAATGTTCTCTCGTGAGCCACCCAGGATTAGGGTGCTTGGGACGCTACCTACGTGTAAGAACAAAACGGCGAGATAGAACAACTTCACATAAAGAAGGTATGTTCTTACCACAACGTTCCATGTGAGTTGTTCATCTCGCCTTTTTGTTCTTATATTCCCGCCCACCTTCTCCCTCCAGTCTAGTGAGATGGTTGCCTTGGAGGATTGGTTCAGTTGTCAGTCTGTTTCAGACATTCCTACTTTTCTTGTTTCCTTCTACTTTTATAGTTATCTAAGCAGGTAGACTCCATAGTCTTATTCTTTCGGTAGACTGTCTTGGCTGCAGCATACTAGATCTGGGGATGTACAGTAGAGCATCATGGGATATACACTAGGTCTCGAGCTTCTCTGAGAGTCTGAGCTTGAAAAGCAGCCGATTCGGAGCCGAGGGATCGGCTCCGACCCACGTGTAAGAACAAAAAGGCGAGATGAACAACTCACATGGAACGTTATGGTAAGGACATAACTTCTTTTTTTAAGGCCTCCAATTAAGGCTCCATCTCTTCCTTGGAACCTCACTCTTGTGTTATAGGCCTTAACCAAGGGACTGTTTGAAGCAGCAGCTAGCTTGCAGTATGAAGTTTCTGTTGTGGAAAACAGCCCTTTTGGTGGCTTTGACTTCTGCTAAGAGGATTTCTGAATTGCACATCTTCCAAGCCTCCATACATTCTTTTTTCATAAAGGCAGTGTCTGTGTACCATTCCGTCCTTTATGGCCAAAGTTGTGACTGAGAATAATATCAATCAAGGCATCCAGTTACCAGATTTCTTTCCCAATTTCTCTAATAAAGGGGGAGTGTGTTCTCCATCTTCTAGATGTGCATAGACAACTTTGTTTCTATCTACACAGAACCAAACAACAAAGAAAATCTGACCCGCTTTTTGTAGCTTTCTGCTGTAATAGGCCTGGACAGGCGGTGTCAAAAAACTACCTTGGTAAAATGGATTTCGGATTTCATCTTGTACATATATTCACCCAAGGGATTGGAATTTCCTAAACCTGCTAGGGGACATTCCATCAGAGCTATGGCTACTTCTACAGCCTTCTATTCCAGAACTTCCGTTGATGACATTTGTGTGGCAGCATCTTGGTCTAACAATCATACCTTTGTGTCGCATTACAAGGTGAATGCGATATCCAGGAGCAGGGCTTCTTTCAGCTCGAAAGTGATCCGACATATCCTTCCATGAGGGCCACCCAGGAATTGCGTATCTGAGGACTCTGACCCTATCGTGAGGAGGAATGAAGAAGACAACATGAGATTAAAAAGTTGTCTTACCATAACTTGGCATCTGTTTTGTCTTCCTTCATTCCTCCTCTTTTCCGACCCAACCATCTCCCTGCTTTTTCTTATAGAGGAACCTGGATGGTGAGGGACTCATGTCTTATGTTTGAGCCTCTTATGCCTTTCCTTTAATGTATGGAGTTGGCAGACTCGATCTGAGGTACTTGGGCGGATGCAGGGCATTGTGGATATGAGGGAGTAGCTTGGCAGATCTAAGTCTGTAGTATGTGGCCGAGCCGGATCTGAGGGTTGGATCTGAGACCATGTTGTGAGGAGGAATGCAGGAAGACAACATAGATGCCACGTTACAATAAGACACAACTTTTTATTTGGGTGTATTCTGATGGGAGCACCCACCACACTATCTCAAACATTTATCAGAGAAGTTAGAAACCAGGTCCAGACTTTAAGGTGCTTGACCTAGATTTGGTGTTAATCCCCCCACCCCAGTTTCTTGTTGAACTTTACTTTGGCTAATAAGTGTGGGTCAATAGCCAAAATGTTCCTTGGCCTCTGTCATGGACCCTGGTATTGGAAGCTGTATCCTCAGCCGTGTAGTCAAGAACAGGGAATTCTAATGCCAGCACTGCACTTTATCCTTTGTGCAGAGTTACCATAGCATAAGTTAAGGAATTTGTTTTTTGTGCCATTCAGATGGCAGTAAAGCTGGTGGGGGGAGGCCTACTTATCAAGATGGTGTGTTGTGTGATGAGTGCTCAAACGTATACCTACTGCAGAGTCCAGCTAAAGGTTATCCAGCATTGAGGTACTTGCATTGTCTGTTACATCACTTTACAGGTTTCCATCTATCTGGGAATAATTGCCACAGAAGTCAAGAATTTTAGTTTTATAAGTAGGCTGACACATGCAACTTAATACTGTGTGGGAATGCCAAAAAATCTGAAACCAGTTATTGATGCCGATGTCCGTGTTTTCATTTATTTAGCTATTGTTTGTTTAGATGCATTATTTCTGTCTAAGCTAGAACCTTTCAGAATTGTGTGCCTTTGATGCGACTCCTTGGGGTGGTACTGTTATTTCTGTGCTGTTAACTTTTCACAGTAGTTTCAAAGATGGATACTGAAAAATAGATTACTTTGACAGTACATTTATTGGCAATGGTGGAACAAGTAGGTTGACGTTTTGCTGCAAAATGTTAATGCATACAGAGATGGTATTTTCTAATGCTGTTTTTATTCCGGTTTGTTTTTTCTGTAGGTGCACTTCAGCGTTTTCCATAAATTGCTTTGTGCTTTGCTTATGTTTGCTGCTTAAAAAAGAAATTATACATTTAGGAATATTTTTCTTTACAGGTATTATGAAATTCAGGATGGAACTATTCCAGGGCCTATTGGGAGACGTTTTCAAAGAACATTGCAGAAGTACAGGAACAAGCATTTTGAATTAATAGAATATCAGACTAAAGTGAAAGATAATCCTTCAGAAAATGAGGCTGTGGAATGCTGGAGGAAGTATTTTGAAGTTTTGATGCTTAGTGGGCTGTTGAAACTCTGGGAGGATTTTCAGCTTAGGTAAAACATGCTTAAAATTTGATACAAGACTGGACAGTTTGTTTATATTTTTGTAGTAATGTGGCATGAACGGTCAAACCCTATGGCATATAGTGTTTATACAAAACATTGAACATATAGCCTGACAATTAAATGTTTTAAAACTGTCCACTGTAACCAACTTGTTGGCAGCCTCAGGCATGCTCAGGCTGATAGAATTAGGCACTCAAGTCCAGATGCATCTGAGTCCCTGTATTGCATCTCTACTAATGTCTGAGTGGTTCTCCCACTGGGTTTTGTATTCAAATACATTTGTGCAAGTAGAAAAGTATGAACATATTACTATTTATTTTCCACTGTAATGTGATTCATAAATTCTGCATCTCATCTGAGAAAGTCATGAATGTAATGCTGCTTGTATCTTTTGTAGAGAAAAACATATCTTTAATAGGAAAAATCCAAGGCCTGTTTTTTTGTAGTGTAATTTGCTGTACATATTTTGAGTTTAGTTCCAGTGCCTTCACTAAGGCTGCCTGTTAACTAATAGGTGATATTCAGATCCAGTGTGTCCAGGTAAATAACCATGCACAATGGAACCTGTCCATTTCAGCCTTTGAACTGGTTATCTGCAGGGAGCAAGCATTTGTCTCACCCAGGACTAACAGGCTCTAAATGCCCTCCCTCAGCCTCCAGAATGCACAAGATGTTCTTCATGTTTCACTGTTGCAGTCATTACATTGGGGTAATCTGCTGGCAGGTTGCCCTCAGTCGGCCTGATTAACAAAGTCTTGGGTCCTGTGTCAGATGCTGTCCCTGCTTCCATGATGTCAGGTCGTCAGGGGTATAAAACATGCAGCCGACACCATTACATCAGTCTTTCTTGCCGCACTGTGCCCAAAGCAGAAGCAGTTCGCAAGTGCCGGTCGGCCGACTCCTGAAATTTTCGTTTTCGAGTTTCAAAACCGAAGTCTTCAACTAAAAAGCTAAGTACCCCGTTGGGGAAACTTTTTCTTGCTCCTTACCGATGTCAGTAAAAGTTAATAATTTTATTACTTGTGGGAAGCAAATACCTCATAAGGATTTCCATTTGTACTGTATTCCTTGCCTGTGCTCTGACCACGATGTACCTTGCTGTCGGTTTTTGTGCTTTAATTAGCGCACTGCCCGTCGTCGGTACATTTTTGCTTCTAAATATTTCTGTTCTCAGTTTAATTATCCAGAAATGACGTCGGTTAGCCATCTGACTATCGGAATACCGAAAAAAACACAAAGAAAAAGAGAGGCCGTTGAGGTCCAAAACTGCCGACGACGCTTCTAAGCCAGTCACCAGTTCGCCGGTACTCAGCGAGGCTCTTTTTGCAGCCCCTGATACCCGCTACTTTTGACTCGCAGGCCTCTTCTGAGACCCATTCGGAGTCAGGTATGCCGCGAGATGCTTCACCTATGGAACCCGCGGATGTCTCTACCTTGGATGGGTCCGGAGCCACTGTGCAGACACCGGCTTCTGAGGGTGTATTCAGGCCTACAGATTTGTATATTAAACCAACACCACCTTCAATATTAAGGCCAAAATCTCAATCTATGTCTAAAAAACTGACACCTAGGCCACATGTTCAGGCCACTATGCCTAAAAAACAAATGATCAAAATGGCTGAAGATTTAATTACTCTAATCAGGGATAGTCAACCCCCCCCCCCCCTCTAAGGCCTAGGGCTGAAGCTGACTATGAATCTTCTGAACAGGACTCTTGTTTCTTCTGACTCTTCTAATGAACAGGATTTGTCCTTGCCCGTTTCTTCTGACTCTTCTAATGAACAGGATTTGTCCATGCCTACTTATGAGAACTCCGATGCAGAGGATTCCATTCCTTCTGTTTCTCCCCCTGAGGATTTTTCTTTTGGGAAAACTTTACATACCTTAAGGGAGCATTCCCGCTGGGAAAGTCAAGATTTTTCTGAATCCAAAAAGAGGTTTAGGGATTTCCTTCTTCCTCAGCATAGGCCTTTGGCTATAACTCCTGTACTAGACATTGTTGATGTGTTTTCAAAATCCAGTATGGCCCCTGATTCCCTGCCCTCCGGCCCCTTGTAAGCCAGACAGATACTACAGGGTTCCTGACTCCCACAAATTCCTTTTCAAAAATCCTGTTGTGGTCCCTGAAACCATTTCTCAGGGGCCCAAGGGCATTAAGGCTTCTACTGCTAAAAATCCTACCCCTTCTGATAGATACTCCAGGGCGCTGGGTAGATGGGGTAAAAAGGTTTATACTTCTGCAACCTTGGTAATCAGGGCTTTAAACTGTCAATTCCATATGCTAAAATATCAACAGCATATCGTGGGACTGCTTAAACAGAAAATGATGTTGATTTCTGACTGTGTGGAAAATAAGGATTTACAGGATTTATTGCATTCAGCTGAACAAGTTGGGAAACATACCTTGCAATTTGGTTTTGATTCTTTGGAGGCCTCTTGCAGGGCTGCTGTTACTGGGTCTGTGCTTAGAAGGCATGCTTGGCTTAAGGAGCAATCTCTACCTGATCATGTTAAAGCAAAATTGTTGAATGCTTCTTTGCAGCAGGACCGTCTGTTTGGCAATAAGGCTGAAGAAGTTCTAAAAAAGATGGAAGATAAAGCTAAATCTATGCAAACTGTGAAAGATTACTTAGAAGTACAACCTCCATGATTTAGTAGGCACTGGCCTACTAAGAACTGGTCCTTTCCAGTCCTTACAGAGCCACTCAAGCTAAACCCAGACATTCCAAAAGCAATCGGTTTCAGTCCCAAGGGACTTTCAGGACTAAGCAATGGGGTGCCTCAGCTTCCAAATCTAGAAACAAGAAGACACCTCCCTATGGTAAACAATCTCAATGACTTTCCTTTAAAATTACCAAGCACTTACCTCTTAGCTGCCCCTTTGGGGGGGAAACTGGCTCTTCATGCAAAAAACTGGCAACTTATAACCCAGGACAAACTGGTTTTAAATGTATAGGGATACAGATTTCATTTCCACATGTTGCCAACTCCAAACGGATGGCCAGACCTGCCCCGAAATCAGTGGGCAGAGGCTCAGAAACAAGTACTTTCCTTCCTAAACTATTCATCTAGTACCAGAAGTGGAAAAGGGACAAGGTTTCTATTTCAGACCTTTCCTGGTACCCAAAAAAGACAAATCATGGCGTCCAATTCTGGACCTGTCTACTTTAAACACCTTTCTGGACATTCCAAAATTCAAGATGCTGACTCTTCACCAGTTACTTCCTATGCTAGGCAAAGATGCCTGGTTGGCAACTCTAGATTTAAGAGGCTTACCTGCATATCCCAATCAGGGAATCTTGCAGAAGATACCTCTGCGTCAAAGCAGGCTACTTGCATTATCAGTTCTCTGCATTGCCCTTTGGCTTATCTACTGCGCCCAGGGTATTTACAAAGTGCCTGGCTGCAGTAATTGCATTTTGCAGGCAAAGAAATATTCAAATATATCCATACATGGACGATTGTCTAATGCAGGCAGAAAACAAGGCCATTCTTCTAAAACATCTGGCGTTTGTAAAAAGGGTTCTAACTTGTCTAGGGTACACCGTAAACGAAAAGAAATCACAACTGGTACCCTCTCAAAAAAGTACATTCCTGGGTGCAAGCTTGAATACAACTGCCCAGATGGCTTTCCTTGCGCCGGAAAAGCAAATTCATTTGGTGACTTATTTCAAACAGGTGGCCACAAAAACCCTGCTATCAGCAAGACAAATACTGCAAGCCTTGGGGTTCATGGCCTCCTGCATTCTTCTAATTCCATATGCAAGACTGCATATGAGGAAACTTCAGTGGTACTTAAAAAATTTATGGAGTCAGCATTGTCACAGCCTGGAAACAATGATTCCTGTCATACCTTGCCTGCAACTAGATTTTCTATGGTGGGCAGAGGCATGCCACCAAAATAAGGGACTTCCATTCACACAACCCCCTGCCGCCCAAACTCTGACTACAGGTGCATCACACTATGCATGGGGGGCTCATCTGGCAGGGAAGTGCATTCAGGACAAATGGAGCCCAAATCAAATGCATCTTCATATCAATCAAAAAGAAATACTAGCTGTACAGAATGCACTGACAGCCTTCAAGGACTACCTTCATCCAGGAAAACTAGTGGGAAAGACAGACGACAGCACAGTTATGTGGTATAAACAAGCAGACTCATTCCTGCCCCTTTTCAGACTACAGTCATGGCATCAGGAGCACTGCCTTGAGCTATCAAGTATAACTACAAGCTCAATTCCTGCCAGGAAAGCTGGAATATTTTACAGACTAACTAAGCAGAAATCTCTTGATCCAATACAGAATGGAAACTGAACCACGGATTTTCAACATGTTGACACACAAATGAGGAGCCCAGACAGATCTTTTGCCTCAATTCAGAACTACCAGTTGGACAAATTTTTGCACAAGAATTCTCACAAATAGCTTGGAAAGTGGATGCACTGTCCTTCAGCTTGGAAACCTAACAGTCTATGTTTCTTCCTCTGCCTCTGCTCTCCAAAGTTCTACTAAAAGTCAAACAGGACAAATCAAAATAATTTTAGTTGCTCCAGACTGGCCTCACCAACACTAGTACCCACTCCCACGCAGTCTGTCACCACTTTCTCCATGGCACCTGCCACAGACACCTTCCTTACTGTCTCAGCAGAACAATCAAATTCTGCACCCTCAGCTCCAAATCCTTTAACTTGCAGCTTGGCTAATCATTTCAATTCCCTTTAGCATCCCTCAGCAAGCTGTGATGAATGTCATTTTGGAGGCAAGAAGACCTAGTACTAGAAATTCTTATGCTGACAAATGGAAAAGATTCTGTGCCTGGAATCAATCTCAAGGGATGAGCACAGTAGCTAATTTACCTCAGATTTTGCAATACTTAACTGAGATGCTTCACAAGGACCTGTCTTTTTCTTCCATAACAATCCATGCCTCAGCCATTTCAGCTCATTACAACACAGAACCCCTCTTCTCTCATCTTCTGCTAAAGCAGCATCTCAGAGGGGCCAAAACTTGAGGCTACCCAGGAGAGCTCCAACCCCTGCTTGGGACCTTAACTTTGTATTGGAGAAACTCACTCTACCTCCTTTTGAGCCAGTTGCCACCGCAGACTTAAAATTTCTTTCCTGAAAATAGCCTTCCTTTAGCAATCACTCGGCTAGAAGGATCTCTGAATTACAGGCCCTTATGGCAGTGGGAGCCTTTAATCATCTTCCATACGGACAGGCTGTCACTCAGGACCAACCCATCCTTCATGCCCAAGGTGGTATCCACTGTGGTTCTTAATCAGTCAATTCATTTGCCAACTTTCTTTCCCAATCCACAGAACAAGGGGAGCGGATTCTACTTTCATTGAATGTACACAGACAACTTAGATTCTATTACACAGGACTAAATCTCAAAGAAAATCTGAACATCTGTTGGTAGCATTTGCTGCAGGAGCAGAGGGAAAGGCTATTTCAAAGCAAACCATTTCCAAATGGATAAGCCATTGTATTCATTTCTGCTATAAGCACCATGGAAAAACGTATCCCCAGGGGATCACTGTAGATCCCATTCCACCAGGGCTGCATCTACTTCTACAGCCTTTCTCAGAGGTGTTCCTACCAGGATATTCTAGAAGCTGCTACCTGTAGTTCAGTTCATACTTTCACCAAGCACCATCATTTACCAATTTTCTAAATCCTAAGCTGGCTTTGCCACTGCTTTTATTGTTTTGCAGGGCCTTATAGCCGTCCCAATGCTGTGTCAAATCCATCCGTGGCAGAGGAGGACAGGGAGGACGCCGCCCTAGAGGCAGAGGGGCTCCCAGAAACTTCGGGTCCAGGAACCTTTCTGAACGGCCCGGCGCAGCAGCCCTGAGGGGCTGCCCGACTGCTCTACTCTGGAGGCAGTCGGGGACGTTCCGGGGCACCTAGCGGCATGGGAGTCCATAACATGGGACCGCTGGGTTCTCCAAATCATATCCAGGGATATCGCATTCCTTTCCTTCACCTTCCAAAGATGAAGTCCCTCCCAGACGTACCACCCGGTCAAAGGGAGGCCGCTTTAGCAGAAATTGGCCATCTGCTAGAGAAAAGAGCCATCCAGCCCGTTCCCCAGACCAGATCGGATCAGGGTTCTACTCAGGTTCTTTTAGTGCCAAAAAAGACGGGGGAACTAAGACCAATCCTAGACCTCTCTCTCCTGAATCTGGCAGTCCCCAAAGAAAAATTCCGAATGGTCACTCTGAATCTATTCTCCCCTTCTGGGAGAATGCCACTGGATGTGCTCGATAGATCTCAGGGCAGCGTGCTACCACATCCTAATGGACAGGCGCTCCAGGAGGTTTCTCCGCCTCGGCTGGGAGCCAGTCACTACCAGTTCGGGTCCTTCCCTTTGGTCTCACCACAGCCCCAGGGTGTTTACCAAAGTACTAGCAGTGGTAGCGGCCCACCTGAGGCTTCAGGGGTGCAGGTCTTTCCCTACCTGGACGATTGGCTCCTTACGCCCCAACAAGGCATCTACTTCTCTCGGGCCAGACTCCTTTCTCCATCTTGCTCCATTTCTGGGCATCACAATAAATACAAAAAAGTCCAACCTGGCACCCACTCAGCTCTTAGATTTCATAGGGGCCAGACTAGACACAAGGAGTTCTGAGCCTTCCTCACTGGACAGAGTTCTAAATCTGCAGCTCAGGTGGGGGCCATTCTCCATTCATGTTCTGTTCCAGCGGAGTTGGTCCTGAGGGCTCTAGGGTCCATGGCTTCGTCGATAGCTCTTCTTCCTCTTGCCAGGCTCAATATGCATTCTACAGTGGACGCTCTTAGTACAGTGGTCATACCTTGCTCTCCCCATGTATCATCCCATAGCGATCAGCAAGGCTTGCAAGCGGTCCCTCTTGTGGTGGCTCCACTCCCGGATCTCCACGAGGGTCGCCCATTTTGTGCTTCTCCTCTCGCCACAGTGACCACGGACGCCTCCGCCTCGGGTGGGGGGCACTTGGGCCGGACAGTCCAAGGCACGTGGAGCGATTCAGAGACCTTACTGCATATCAATGTTCTAGAGATGAGAGCAGTGCTCTTAGCGTTGCTAGCACTTCAGGACTTTCTTCCCTTGGGAACAATTGCGATTCAATCGGACAATATGTCTGTTGTCTGGTACATCAACAAGCAAGGGGAACAAGGTCTTACCCTCTTTGTCGAGAGGCCATGAGAGTTTGGGAATGGGCAATCTCCACCAATCGCTTTCTCATAGCAACGCACATTCGGTCGGTCCAACATCCTAGCGGACAAGCTCAGTCGCACCATTCTGACCCCTTACGAGTGGTCTCTCAATTGTCAAGTAGCGGAGCATATTCGCACGGTGGGGAACCCCTTCATGCGATCTTTTTGCCTCCCTCAAACACCAAGCGATAGTTTTTGGCTCTGATACCTCCTCCGAGGTACCCCAAGAGACGCTCTGGTGCATGCTTGGCCACCCGGTCTTCTGTATGCCTATCCACCCTTGCCTCTGATGCTGCAAGTTCTTCAGAAAGCCTCTCGGGTGGGTTGCAGAATGATTCTCATTGCTCCGTTCTGGCCTCGACAGATCTGGTTCCTCTTCCTAAGGTCTCACTCGGTGAATCCTCCTTGGATTCTAGATCCTATTCCGGATCTGATATCCCATCCATCCTGCATTCCTCCTCCGAACCTGGACAGCCTGAAGCTGACCGCTTGGCTGCTCCAGTTCCACTCTTGATAAGGACACGGTAACTCTTCACCAGTAAAGGCTATTTTGGTGGCGGCTCATAAACCATCCACTAGAAAGGTTTACGAAGCAAATGGAACGCGTTTCTCTGTGTGGGCGGAGCGGCAAGGCCTAGATCCCTTCACGGTTCCTCTCCCGTAGTGCTTGATTTTCTAACCTCTCTCTTTAATGATGGTGCCAGCAGTTCCACAGTCAAAGTTCAACTGGCGGCAATTTCTCACTATCACATTGGTCAAGAGTCTAATCCTCTTATGTCAGCCAAATTGTGCAAAACTTTTCTTAAAGGTACTTTCCTTCTCAGGCCCCTATTAAGCAAGCAGTTCCTCCTTGGGACCTTTCTTTGGTCCTACAGGCCTTGACCGCTCCCCTTCGAGCCAGGCTACAGTGGACCTCAAATTCTTGTCTTACAAGACAGCCTTTTTGGTAGCCATTACATCAGCCAAGAGAGTTTCTGAACTTCAAGCTTTATCAGCTAAACCTCCTTACTTGGTTTTTTACCCGGACCGTGTCTCCCTCAGGACCAACCCGTCCTTCCTGCCTAAAATCGCTTCTGAAGCAAACATCAATCAATCCATTAACCTCCCTGTTTTCTTCCCCAAGTATGAAAACAAAGGTGAATATAGGCTACACTCACTAGATGTTCACAGGCAACTAAGATTTTATCTCAACAGGACAGCTGGTCATAGGCAATCCGACCAGCTGTTTATTTCCTTTGCAAAATTCAATTTCGGCAAGCCAATTTCCAAAGTTTCTCTGTCCCGCTGGATTTCACAGTGCATTTTATTGGCTTATCAAGCGTCAGGAAGGCCCGCACCGGAGGGGTGTTCATGCCCATTCAACCCGGTCAGTATCTACCTCAGCAGCCTTCAAGGCTAGGATTCCTCTGGATGATATTTGTGCAGCAGCTACATGGGCTTCATCTCATACATTTATTTCTCACTATAAGTTGGATCTTGCATCCAGGGGTAGAGCATCCTTTGGCTCCGGTGCTCCGGAATATCCTTCCATGATGGCGCCCAAGATTCAGGTAGCTGGGGACTCTGTCCCACAGGTTGAACTCAAATGAATATCCTACTTCAGCCTTAGAAGTTATTTACTCACCATAACGTTCTCCATCTGAGTAGGTGTATTCATTGTCTGCAACATCCCTCCTCCCCTGGCCTTTCAGTTTCCTGCATATTACTTGTTACCCTTTTGAGGGTATTGTTGCTTTGGCAAACTCGATCTGAGGTCATGAGGGTAGAGCAGGGCATTATGGGTGAGGGGAGGAGCTGAGAGCTTGGATCCATAGCTGGAAACTATGCCGGTTCGGATCCGATATCGGATCCATAACCCACAGGTTGCAGACAAATGAATACACCTACTCAGATGGAACGTTATGGTGAGTACATAACTTCTAATTCCTGTCATACCTTGCCTGCAACTAGATTTTCTATGGTGGGCAGAGGCATGCCACCAAAATAAGGGACTTCCATTCACACAACCCCCTGCCGCCCAAACTCTGACTACAGGTGCATCACACTATGCATGGGGGGCTCATCTGGCAGGGAAGTGCATTCAGGACAAATGGAGCCCAAATCAAATGCATCTTCATATCAATCAAAAAGAAATACTAGCTGTACAGAATGCACTGACAGCCTTCAAGGACTACCTTCATCCAGGAAAACTAGTGGGAAAGACAGACGACAGCACAGTTATGTGGTATATAAACAAGCAGGGGGGTACTCATTCCTGCCCCCTTTTCAGACTAGTCATGGCATTGTGGAGCACTGCCTTGAGCTATCAAGTATAACTACAAGCTCAATTCCTGCCAGGAAAGCTGAATATTTTGGCAGACGAACTAAGCAGAAATCTCTTGGATCCACACGAATGGAAACTGGAACCACGGATTTTCAACATGTTGACACACAAATGAGGGAGCCCAGACAGATCTTTTTGCCTCACCCCAGAACTACCAGTTGGACAAATTTTGCACAAGAATTCCTCACAAAATAGCTTGGAAAGTGGATGCACTGTCCTTCAGCTTGGAAAACCTAACAGTCTATGCCTTTCTTCCTCTGCCTCTGCTCTCCAAAGTTCTACTAAAAGTCAAACAGGACAAATCAAAAATAATTTTAGTTGCTCCAGACTGGCCTCACCAACACTAGTACCCACTCCTACGCAGTCTGTCACTAATTTCTCCATGGCACCTGCCACAGACACCTTCCTTACTGTCTCAGCAGAACAATCAAATTCTGCACCCTCAGCTCCAAACTTTAAATCTTGCAGCTTGGCTAATCATTTCAATTCCCTTTTAGCATCCCTCAGCAAGCTGTGATGAATGTCATTTTGGAGGCAAGAAGACCTAGTACTAGAAATTCTTATGCTGACAAATGGAAAAGATTCTGTGCCTGGAATCAATCTCAAGGGATGAGCACAGCAGCGCTCAATTTACCTCAGATTTTGCAATACTTAACTGAGATGCTTCACAAGGACCTGTCTTTTTCTTCCATAACAATCCATGCCTCAGCCATTTCAGCTCATTACAACACAGAACCCCCCCCCCCCCTCTTCTCTCATCTTCTGCTAAAGCAGCATCTCAGAGGGGCCAAAAACTTGAGGCTACCCAGGAGAGCTCCAACCCCTGCTTGGAACCTTAACTTTGTATTGGAGAAACTCACTCTACCTCCTTTTGAGCCAGCTGCTACCGCAGACTTAAAATTTCTTTCCTGGAAAATAGCCTTCCTTTTAGCAATCACTTCGGCTAGAAGGATCTCTGAATTACAGGCCCTTATGGCAGTGGAGCCTTTAATCATCTTCCATGCGGACAGGCTGTCACTCAGGACCAACCCATCCTTCATGCCCAAGGTGGTATCCACTGTGGTTCTTAATCAGTCAATTCATTTGCCAACTTTCTTTCCCAATCCACAGAACAAGGGGGAGCGGATTCTACTTTCATTGAATGTACACAGACAACTTAGATTCTATTACACAGGACTAAATCTCAAAGAAAATCTGAACAACTGCTGGTAGCATTTGCTGCAGGAGCAGAGGGAAAGGCTATTTCAAAGCAAACCATTTCCAAATGGATAAGCCATTGTATTCATTTCTGCTATAAGCACCATGGAAAACGTATCCCCCAGGGGATCAGATCCCATTCCACCAGGGCTACATCTACTTCTACAGCCTTTCTCAGAGGTGTTCCTACCAGGGATATTCTAGAAGCTGCTACCTGTAGTTCAGTTCATACTTTCACCAAGCACCATCATTTACCAATTTTCTCTAAATCCTAAGCTGGCTTTGCCACTGCTGTTTTGCAGGGCCTTATAGCCGGTCCTAATGCTGTATAAATCCATCCTCCCAACCATAGCTTTGGGAAACTACCCAAATGTAATGACTACAACAGTGACACACAAAGAACATAGTACGGTTGTGTACACTTACCATAAATGTAGATGTTTGAGTGTATTCACTGTTGCAGTCTTGGTTACCCTCCCTCCAGCCCCCTGTTTTTTCTCTTACTATGCCTCTCCTTTCTTTTACTACACTTAAAAACCTTTTTGGTGTATTTGCTTTTGTTTGGAGGTATATTGCTGTGTTTTAAATTATTTATATATATATATTGCTCCCCATTTGGGGGGCACCTGACATCTGGGGCAAGAAAAACTGATGTAATGGCATCAGCTGCATGTTTTATACCCCTGACGGCCTGATGTCATTGAAGAAGGGACAGCATCCGACGCCGGACCCAAGACTTTGTTAATCAGGCCGACTGAGGGCAACCTGCCAGCAGCTTACCCCAAATGTAATGACTGCAACATTGAATACACTCGAACATCTACATTTGTACACAACTGTACTTTCCTCTTTCCCCAGATCTCATTTACCACATTTAAGTATAGCTCTTAAGACATAATACCATGCTTGTATTCAGTCTTAAGGTGTACTGTTTTTAAGGTCTTAAATTGCAGGTCAGATCCTTGCCTTTTGTACCATTTTGCACTAGCCTCTGTTTGTTGATAATTTTAAAACTAATTACAATTTATTTTCCTCCCCAATTCAATTATCTGGTGTCTAGTGTGAAGTCAGAAGTGCAGTTATTTATTGCCCTTTGTTGCTGGAATATAATAGCCTGTTTTTTGATTGATAGGTTAGATGTGACAGATGGTCATCAGATCACTGCTGCAGTAGTTAAGCTAGATGGTTCATATCCCGCCAGTGATGCAACTGGCCACCTTCCACTGCTTTAGGACACCTTCCACGTCTAACCACTGAACAGCTTGAGTAGAGTGGTATAAAGTTAGAAGATCTGATGTTATCCATTTCATTATTCATTATGACTGGGTCTTGGATCCAATGTCAGATCCAATCTGGCACTTTACAGACTTAGATTCAAGGCTTGAGCTCCTTGCATCACCTGTAATCCCTTTTTACCTACTAACCCCCATATCTTGTTTGCTGCGTTTTGTAATGGATGGGATTCCTGGCTTGTAGCTTTCTTCAGAGAAATTTGTCTTGGAAGCTTCCTTAAGTAAGTTTTTCTGTTCTCTTAGGTAGTTTAGACGTTTTCCTCCCTCGTTTAGGTTTTGCTAGCGTTAGGCTTGTGCTTTCTTTTCCCTTCCTTTCCTTTTTTGGTGCTTGGTGGCTTTTTTGTCCCCTCCCCCTTTTTTTAATCTAATAACATTTATAAGGCTATTAGGGGGATTTTGTCTGTCTGCTGGTTTTTTTCATTTTGTGGTTGTAGTTCTCTGTTTTTGTGTGTGTTGGGTGCAGGTAGGACTGTGTCTGAAAGAGACAAGCCTACCCGGTTTAAAAGACGCTGCTCCTGTGGGTATAAGAGGCCCTAACTCTAACTTCCACAAGAAGTGTGTTTGTCTGGGATTTGACCACTTTGAGGCTGAATGCTCCATGTGTGCTACATTTAACCCTCTGGCATTAGCGGATTGCTAGAACAAATTGTTGCTGGGACCTTTTGTTTCCATCTCTTCCTTTTCTAGTGGCCACAAAGATTCTAAAAGGAAAGCCTCCTCTGCCTTCCCACGGGGTTCTCCTCCAGCACTTCAGAAATGGCCCAGGCAACACTGATTATTCTTCAGATCCAAAGCTGTCCTTGACCATTTTGGATCTGAAGTCTCAGAATCTCTTTGTAGGTGTCGTGGTCTCCTCGGATTTGAGGCCCTCAGATCTTACCTCTGTTACATCATATTCATCAACTCTCTCGGATCTGAGGCAAGCAAGCCTACCAGGGTTGGAACAGACGTGTTCGTTGGATCCAGAGTTAATTATTCAGGGTTCTCCAGTAAGATGATCTAGGGATCCTAAGCTTTTGGATCCCAGGCCTATAGGAGACATTTCCCAGATCAGGGGTGGCATAGGGTGGTGGTAGGATCCAAGTTGGCTTCTCCATCTAAATCCATCCATTCTTTGGCCTCTTCCAGAACCTCCAAGAGCTTCTTACCTTTTGATATGGACATGTTGCGTTTCCATAGGACCCAGATAAAGATGGGTCTTTTAGCATCTCTGAAAGATCCCCGCACCTAAATTGCCTTCTCTTCTGATTCCTGCGGTTTCAGAATCCCAGGTTCCAGTTTTCCCTAGGGAGGTGTGGACTGATTGGGAATGCCTGATCTGATGTAAATCTTCATTCATTCCTTACTGATAGGACTTCGGTTCAGTCCTCTGAACCGACACGGCCGGTATCAACCTCACGCCAGCCAAAAACTCTCAGCCAAGTCCTACCCCCACAGTGCCCCTCTCATAGTCTCTTCAGATCTCATTTGCCGCTTTCCTTGTTAGACGTGCCAAGCCTTACTCTCATGCCAAGTGTAGCTTTTTTGTGTTGTTTTGTAGTTTTATAGACTATTTACCTTCCCTTAGTCATTTTTTTCTTTTAAGGTGATCTCTCGTTTCATGAACCCTATTTTCTCTGACTAAACCCTACCCACTACCTTGGTAGTTCTTTCATACCATCATTGGTACTACTACTACTACTACTTCCCTACCTTGGTAGGCCCTTCCTTTACCTTTTGGTATTTCTCAGTATCATTGTTGTCCCTTCCTAGCTGTCTGTATAAAAAAAAATCGCTATCCCTATAACTTCTTGTTGTTTTGGTAGTCAGTTTTTGTTGTATTATAGTACTAGTGTTCTTTTTTTGTCGTTGTGTCAGATAAGGCTAAGCTTGGGTTCAAGCAGAATTATAAGTGCAGATGTAAGATGCCCAACTCGGTCACACCTGGTGTGTTTGAGCGTTGACCACATCAATGTATCTTGTGATATTTGTTCTACCTTCAGCAACCGTAAGTTGGCTGAATGTAAGAACAAGCTTATTCTGAAGGGTATGCTGATAACACCCTTCTCTGAGGCTCTTTCTGGACGGCAGTCTCACCATCTCCTAAGCATAAGGATGTGAAAAAAACAGGGAAATGGAATCACTCTGTTCTGACATCTCCGTCGTCCTCGAAACCAAGACGACACCAGGCTTCTCCTGCGCTGTCTGCTCAGACAGCTTCAGCACCTGGGTCCCTGTCTTCTCCCTCGGTGCCAACCTTTATTGCGACACAGGCTCCTACCACTGTACCAGCATCTGCACCATCCCCGGCCACGGTATCGATGACTTACACGGCTCCACCTATAATGACACCTACGGTTCCAAAGATATTGAACACCTTGCCAGAACCAGGTACTCTCCTTATGACCCCTTTTTGGGACAATTCAGTCCATTTATTGACAGACAAGAATCTCCATCGGCAGCTTCCTTTAGATCCACCAGGAGTATTTCGGAACAAGATGTAGTGAGGATTGTAGACCAGCTTTTGGCAGATAGAGGATTACCGACCCCGACTAGCTCTTCCCTCCCTCTTGGAACGGAAGCTATCAAAGTGTATTCACCTGTCTATCCTCCTCTGACCTCCTCCCAGGTTTCGTAGACTTCGGTACCGATGTCCATCCCAGTGCATTTTGTCTCTGCTCCAACAGAGGTTTCCCCTGTCAGCACCGATAACTCTTAGTGCCATGGCTCCTTTGGAACTGGTGCACCCTCGGAGCAGTGATTTGGGCTGTCGACACAGTGACACCTAGTTGGGCGCTGATTTTTTTCTGTGGCGCTGTCTATGGTCACGGCTCTCTCAGAAGCTACTGGTCCTCTCTGAGCTCCTCACCTGGAGGCAGGCTCCTTGGGCGAGGTGTGACCCTGGTTCCAGTGTATTTCTTCTTGGTTCCAGGCTCTTATTCCTCCTCGGGTGGGCCTAATTTCCAGTTGATGGAGAGAGTCCTCGCTTCAACAGGCTCGCGGTTGGCTCCATTGGTATCTGAACCAGAACCCCCCTCTAGCATGCAGCTGTCCCAACCTCCTACTCTGGGATCTTGATTACGAGAGCCGCTAGACCTTCCCTTTAAGGGAACTCTTTTTCCGGAGTCCTCAGAAGGACCCCACAGGGGAGTCACCCCGGAAGAAACTTTTTGCAAGAGGAAGCATCTTGAATCCCCTGAGGAATCCATCACCAAAGATACCGATTGAGATGAGAGAAGGGCCCCCACGGTCTCCCCAGATGATGTCTCATTTGGAGACCTTCTCGAGATCCTCAAGCAGAGGGGAGACTGGAAACCCTCCAACCCTTATTTGGAGGAATCTGTGTTCTTGCAGGCTTTCTGTGCTCTACCAACTTCCTGGGTGACCCCACCTGCAGATGAGCTCATTAGGCTTATTGTGCAGCATGCCTGGAAGGCCCTGGACAGCATAGAACCTGTCCCCCCGGAGGCCAGATACAATTTTGTGCACACCTGAAGACCATCCCAACTGGTCCAAACAGCTGGTAGTAGATTCCAGGGTTGTGGCGGCAGCCACTAAGAGGGAACTGGCGGAAGATAGTTCCACTGTTCATCCCCCGAACAGGGAGTCTTGGGCTATGGACAGACTGGGAAGCGGACCTACGCTTCAGTGAACTTTGCCATTCGGTCGCTAAATTGTCTGGCACACTTTACTCGCCTCCAAAGAGACCTAATCTCAGAAATCTCTGCCTCTTTAGCAGGTGTACTGCCTGATAAGGTGTGTGATACTGTTGCCTCCCAGCTAGCTACCCTACAATCAGTCTTAAACTCCTTGATGCGCTTGATTTCTCATTACAGAGGGGGCAGCTCGAGCAGCTGTATAGGGCATTGTCATGAGACGGCATGCTTCGATGCATTTGTGTGACTTCGCAGACCCTTTCATATCCTCCTTTGTCAATGCACCTGTTAATGAATCTTCCCTCTTTGGTCTCTAAGAGATGCACTATCACGTAGTGAGAAAGACAGAAAGACGTTGTCTGCTGGTGGAATATGTTTTTACACCCCCCCCCCCCCCCCCAAGAGAACCTACTCCAGGAATCAGAGGGGAGGACAGTTGTGGTTAAAGTCCCAAGGATCTTTTTGTGACCTTCGTAACGAACAGTCCCCCCAGGGCAGAGGGGGCAACTCATCCAGAAGACGTCCTTTTCGGGGCAGAGGGTGTCCGCACAACCAGGGCGCTAGGGATTCCTTCTCTAGCCGACCCTTCCAACTCTCGTGAACAGCGGCCCGATTGCTTTCCTCTAAGCAGTTTTGGGGGCGATTCTCTCTGCACCTACAAACCTGGCAACTCGTAACAGATGCGTGAGTGCAAAGAATAATATCCAGTATCCAGAGGCAGTCATATCCCTTTCAGTCTCACTCCCAGACCTGTGGTCTCCCATAAAGGCCAATTTGGCCAATTTGCACATAAATGTCCTGGAGTTCAGGGCAGTTCTCTTAGCATTGCAAGCGTTCCACACATCCCTTTCTTCTGGGACCATTGCAATTCAGTCGGACAATATGTCAGTCATCTGGTAAATCAACAAACAAGGCGGAACCAGGTCTTGCCCCCTATGTAGGGAAGCCATGAGAATATGGCATTGGGTGATGGCTTCCAACCGCTTTCTCATAGCAATGCACATTCCCAGGAGCTCCAATCTTATTGCAGACAAGCTGAGCAGGAACATTTTGATGCCTCACGTGTGGTCCATCGATCTGATAATAGTGGCTCAAATCTTCCCGTTGCTGGGGCCGACTTTGCTGTGACCGGTTTGCTTCACTTCTAAACAACAAATGAAGCTACTTTGCCCTGATTCTTTCCTCAGGGGAGTCACCGAGGGATGCTCTGATGCATGATTGGCCCCCAGGTCTACTGTATGCCTTCACCCTGTTTCCCCTCATCCCAAAATTTCTACAGAAAGCTCAAAGGTTGAGAAAAGTGATCCTCTGTGTCCCTTATTGGCCCCATCAAGTCTAGTTCAGCCTCATCTGATTTACAGCCCGTGTGTTCTGGATCAGTCTCAAGGACTGCTATCTCATCCTCGGCGACTGATTAACCCCAATCTCCACAGCCTGAAGCTCACAACTTGGGTCTCTCCACTTCTGATGATTGCCAGGCTACCTGATATTTCATCAAGGATCCCCCGATATCCTTCTGGCTTTGCACAAACCATCCACCAGAACAATTTATTTCAGTAAGTGGACTAGGTTCTCTAGATGGGCCATAGCAAAACATGGACCCCTTTTCAATGCCTATTCAGAAGATCATACGGTATCTCACTACCCTGTTGCATGCAGGAGCTTCGGCATAGACTATTACAGTACATTTAGCAGCTATTGCAAATTTCACAGTGGAATCGACAATTCATCTGTTATGTCACAGACTGTGGAAAACCTTCATGAAAGGAGTATTGCATATTAAACCTCCTGTCAAGCTTCCTATAGAGCCATGGGACTTGACTTTGGTGCTTCAGGCATTAACAAGTCCTCATTTTGAGCCTTCTAACTCCTGTGATATGAAATTTTTGTCCTGGAAAACTTTACTGCTAGTAGCCCTTACCTCAGCGATGAGTATCTGAGTTGCAGGCCTTGAGTGTCAAGAGACCATACTTGATTTTCCACAGGGATAGAGTTTCACTGCATACTAGTCCTCTCCTTTTTGCCCAAGGACATTTCTGGTTTCTCAGTCAACCAATCTGTTGACCTACTGGTTTTCTTTTCCCACCATTCACATAGAGGGGAATACCTTCTGCATACCCTTGATGTTCATAGGCAGCTTTGTTTCTACTTGGACAGAACTAAATCTTTCAGAAAAATGGTTAAATTGTTTGTAGATTTTGCAGGACCCAGAATGGGTAAACCTGTTTCCAAAATGACTATCTTCTTGGCTCAGAAACACCATTACTTTCATCTGCCATCAAAACAGTGTCCTTGCCTTCCAAAATAAAGGCTCACTCTACTAGATCGATAGCTACCTCAGTGGCCTTTCATTCCTGAGCCTCTGTGGATGGTATCTGCACAGCAGCCTCTTGGGCAAGACCTCATACCTGTATCACTCATTACAAACTGGATTTGGCCTCCAGGGGAAGAGCATCTTTTGGTTCTATGGTGCTCAGGAATGTCCTTCCTTGGGGCCACCGAGGACTCAAGTAGCTGGGGACTCAGTCCTGTCAGTAAGGAATGAATGAAGATTTACATCATCAGATAAAGATGTTATGTCTTACCATAACGTTCCAACTCTGTTGTAGATCTTCATTCCTTTATTACTTCCCACCCTCCTTCCCCCTGCCTGGACTCCTGTTTTACTTTAGGATCTCCTTATTAGTTAGGGTATCTGCTCAGACAGAGCCTCCTACGATCTCTCAATATTTTTATACTATAAGTGCAGGCAAACTCGATCTGAAGAGACTGTAAGAGGGGCATTGTGGGTAGGACTTGGCTGAGAGGTTTTGGCTGGCGCGAGCTTGGTACCGGCAGTTTCGGTTCAGGGGACGGAACCAAAGTCCTATCAGTAATGAATGAAGATCTACAACACCGATTCAGGGCTGGTACTGTCCGGAGGGCCAGGACTGGGAGCTGGCGTAGCACCCTCTTCCCTTGTGGCTTCGGCTACTGGGGACAAGGATACGGCTTCCTCGAGTCCTTCAGCTTTTCTGGTGGTAGAGCAGACCTTCAGGTCTGGAGCAGTGTCTTCCCCTCCATCGAGAATGTCCCAGCTAGCCACTGTCAGGAGCCCTGAACTTATTCATTCTGTCCAGGCAAAGTCCTCCAGAGATAGCCTTCAGGCATCCAGAACCCCTGGGGGTTCCCCCTCTCTTCAGAGTCTTCTCCTGAGCCATTACAGAAGAGTTGCCATAGAATAGACAGTGCAAGAGGATGCACTTGACTTCCCCATGGAGGACATAGGTTTTGATGAAAGGTACAGGTCCCCCAAATTTCTGCTTGATGACGTCCACTTTGGAGACATTCTGGAGTTGTTGAAGCAGAAAGGTGGATGGTCCCCCACCCCCTGTCTTCAGAGGAGTGTCTGTTCCTGAAAGCTTTCGGGGTGGGCATATCTACTTCCTGGGAACCCCCCCGACAAGCTCATTGACCTCATCGCGCGCAGTGCGACAAGACAGAGCATGCTGGAACAAGGGAGTGCCAGTCGATGCCATCGTGGTTGTTGCAGAAACACACACACACACACACGCACAAAAGGAGCTGGCTGAACACAGCTCCATCATTCATCCCCTGGACTGAGAGTCTTGGATGATCGACAGACACTCTTAAGTGCGTTTACACTTCAGCCATTTTTTGGTTTGAGAGCCCAAAATTACTTGTCGCATTTTTCCCTCCTGCAAAGAGATCTGGATTCTGAGCTAACCGAATCCCTTTCAGAGTTTATGCTGGCGGAGGACCTCAAGAACGCATCTCCCCCAGCTCACCACTCTATTGTCTACTGCTAGTTCCTCAATGAGGTTGATCTCCAGTGCGGCGGAGGGTACCTCTTAAGCGGCCAGTGCAGGCATTCCTTTGAGGCATCATGCTGGTTTGCAAAAACTTTCATGGTGTTTTTTTTTTTTTTTACTAATGTACCTTTGATTCCTCGCTGTTTGGGCCATCAGTCCAAGAAACCTTATCCCTCCAGTGAGCAGGAGGTCAAGGCACTGTCAGCGGTTGGGATCAAGTTTTGTACTCCCCGGAGGTCCTTTTCAAAAAAACGATAAAGAAGCTCTGATTCCACAAGATGCAGAGTTCCTTCCAAGAGGCTCCAGAAGATCCCTCTCTTAGAAGCAGGGGAAGGGGAGTCAATGACAGATGCCACTGTAGAGGCGGGGGGGGGTCCTCAGATTCAGGGCTCCAGGGAACCCTTCTCTGAGAAGTCTTCATCGCTGCTACGGCATTGCTAGACTGTCCTTTTCTGGAGTCAGTCGGGGGTCATTTTTTGTTGCACCGAAATGCCTAGGCATTTATAACAAACGATCAGTGGATGCTCAAGATAATATCCAGGGGTTATTGCATTCCCTTTTTCCAACCTCTTTCATATCTCAAGAAGGGTCTCCCTGATGTGCCACCCAGAGAACTGGCCCAGAAAGTTTTGGCACTTCTAGGAAAAAGAGCCATCCAGGAGGCCCCAGCAGGGCAAAGAGGATCCGGAACTTATTCTTGCCTCTTTTTGGTGCCAGAAAAGACCGGGACCTATGTCCAGTTCTGGACCTCAGCAAGTTGAACTTATCAAAAAGTCGAAGTTCTGTATGGTCACTGTTCAGTCCCTCCCACCACTGTTGCAGAATGACGAATGAATGTGATGTATAGACCTCCAGTACACCTACTGTCATATCAAGAGACAAGCGTTCCAGGAGACATCTGTTCTTCCATATCAGAGCTAATCATTTCCAGTTCAGAGCCCTATCATTTGGACACATCACAGCCCCCAGAATGTTTACCAAATGCTTAATAGTAGTAGCAACTCACCTGAGGCTTCAGGTCTTTCCATACCTGGATGATTGGCTCCTCACAGCTCCCATGAAGCATTGATTTGTATTTGTTACGCAGTGTCTCTTGCAAACTTTCGAAATGATAGGGAGAAGTCAAAGTTGTCTCCAGTGCAAAGCCTAGAATTCATTGGGTCCCATCTCATCACAGTGGTAGAGATTGCAGCATTGCCTCCCCACTGGGTGGACTTTATCAGACATCCGGTCAGGGCCATCTTCGCGGTTCCATTGCCTCAGCCACACTTCATTCTCAGACCTCTGGGGTCTGAGTCAGTGGCCATTCTCCTCATTCCTCTAGCGAGATATATGCTGGTGCTTCAGTGGACGCAAGTGGTGTAGTAGTACATTCTGTCTCATCCAGTATCCATGCCTATTCCATTGACAGCTGTTTGAAGACATCTGCAATGGTGGCTTTGGTCGGAGGATCTTTTTTAAGGCAGACCATTTTTTCTTCCCACAGCCATTGTGACCATGGATGCATCCCTGTCCGGGTGGGGTCATGTTTAGTGAATAACTGTCCAAGGCCGTTTCCCTCAGAGACAAAGTTGCACATAAATGCTCTAGAGATGAGGGCAGTTGTCCTCGCATTGCAAGCCTTTCAGGATTGCCTTCCTCTGGGAATGGTGGTGATTCATACAGACACGTCAGTGGTCTGATATATCAACTGTAAAGGAGAAACACATTTGTACCAGTCATGCCGCCATGAGTGTGTGAGAATGGGCTATCTCTTCCAGTCACTTTCTCCTTGCAATGCACAGATCCAGAGAGACCAATGTCTTGGCAGACGAGCTCAACAGGTGTATTTTTTGACCCTGCATGAGTGGTGCCTTAATCAGTCACTGGCTTCTCAGATTTCCCCCCATTAGGGCCAACCATGGTGCGATCTTTTTTTTTTTTTTTTGCATCCCCAATGAACAACAAATGCAGCAGGCACGTTGGCCTGATTCCTCCAGAGGGCCGATCCCTGAGGGATGCTCTGTTGTCCACTATTTGCCTCCTGGTTTCCTCTGTGCATACCCTCCTCTTCCGTTGATCACTAAAGTTCTTCAGAAAGCCTATAGAGTGAGGAGTTCCATGATTCTCATTGCCCTTTTCTGGCCTCGTCAGGTGTGGCTCCCCTTCATGAGGTCTCATCTGAAGTATCCTCCCTGGATACTGGATCCCGTTCTGGATCTCTCACCTATCAGAACTGCCCAATCGTTGGTCTCTTCATCTGACCGCATGGTTTCTCTACTTTCCCTAATAGTAACACCGTCCAGGCTGGCTTCTCCCTTCAGAAAAATTATACTAGCTTTGCAGAAGCTGTCTACTGAAAAGGTCTGTTGTAAATGGAAACTTTTTCCTTTTGGGCTGTGGAACTGAATCTTTATTTCTTCTCAGCTCTGATTCCAGATGTCCACTTTTTATCCCTTTTTCAAGAAGGGACCAACTTCTCTAGGCAGCCATTTCTAATTTTCATGTCAATACCGGCCCCACATTTTCCTCTAGATTAGATTATGTAAGACCACCTTGAAGAGCATCTTTTCTCAGGCCTCCTGTGAAAGGTCCTGCCCCTCCTTGGGATCTGACTTTGACGCTGCAGTCTCTCACTCAACATCCTTTTGAGCCAACTATTTCGTGTGATCTCAAATTTCTTTCTTGGAAGACTGCCTTTCTGGTGGCCATTACTTCAGTTAAGAGGGTTTGTGAATTTCAGGCCTAGTCTTCTAAATTACCTTGTATTCTTCTTCGTATGGACAGAGTGACTTTACGAATTAACCCCTCCTGTATGCCCAAGGTAGCTACTGAAAATAATCTCAACCAGAACATTCAGCTACCCATCTTTTTACTAATCACTCCAATAAGGGCGAATATCTACTCTCTATCTTAGATGTGCATCGGCAGTTAAGATTTTATTTAAACAGGAGTAAACCTGTTAGAAAATCTGACCAGTTCGTAGCTTTCATTTGGAACAGGTGCAGCCATGCAGTTTACAAAGTGATGAAATGGATTTCTAATTGCATTTCCATGGTTTACTTTCTTAGGAATCTAAAGTTGCCTTGTCTACCTAAGGCACAATCTGAAGTAGTTACTTCATTTGCTCTGCAACCTGTGGGTATCGGATCTGACCTCTGATCCGAGCCGGCAGCTTTACTAGCTAAAAGATCCGAGCTCCTAGCTCCTCCTCTTTACCCATAATCCCCCGCTAGATGCTGCCTTTCCTCAGATCGAGTTTGCCGCGGCTGAAAGAAGCTACTAGTGAAGAGCTCCTTAGGCTGGGTGAGATCTTTTCAGTGAATCTTGTTAAAAGTTAGACAAAAAGTTAAATTTTTTGTTAATGTGTGAGTGGTTTAGTCCCTATTTGTCGAATTATAGTCTTAGTTTTATTTTTTTGTGGTATTTTTAGTTTATAGTCATTTTTTGTCCCTCCCTTTAGTGTCTGGGTGTGTTAGTGTGATGGCTGAAGGGCCCAAAGCCATCTTTTCTAAGTGCACTGAGTGTGGCCATAAGCTTTCCCCGGCTAATGGCCACACTCATTGCGTTTTGTGTCTGGGGGGTGGCTCACTTATCCACTAGCTGCCAGATATGTGCAGCGTTTAACCCCCGGGCCATCAGGGATAGGAAGAAGTTGATCCTGGCGGACTTGTTAACGCAGGACACTTCTTCCTCTCCCTCTAAGGCACATGCTGCTACCGCAGCCCCCATACCTTTAGGTCCCCCGACTCTGCCTGGGACTCAACCTCCCTCTGCTGCGCAGAGTTCAAGGGACTCATCTGCCTCTACAAGAGAGAAGAGGCATAAGGAAAAATATAGGGAGAAGCACAAGAGTCATCAAAGGCGGGCTAAGACTTATCCCTCAGCCCCGCCATCTAAAGTCTCTAGTCCTTCCACGAGGGCCTCCGGATCCTCTCCCTCTTGGCTCCGTTCACCTTGTTTCTCGCCGGAGGAGGAGTACCTGTCTCCCTCGAGGTAGTCGAGGCGGCCCTCCCGGCCCGCCTCGATGACATCTTCTAGGTCTGCGCGAAGCCTGACCGATGCGGATATGGATCGGATGATGCGTTTATTTCTGCAGACTCAGATGCAAATGGGGGTGCTCCTGCCTCCACTCCCTCAAAGGGGGGGGGGGGAGTGCAGTTCCCCCTTTTTGTTCCGATCACTCCTTCTCCAACCCGTTTTCGGGTTTTGGAGTTATCAGATCTGGCCCCTTTCGGAGCCGGGGATTTGTCGGCGCCAATAGCTCCAACGCCGACTGTACCCTCGAGCGTGTCGGATCCTAGCTCTCGGGGCCGAGAGCCGAGCATCGGATCCATAGGGGTTGGTGTGTCTTCGGTGCCCTTCAGGTCGGAGCACACTTCCCTCTTGGATCCAACTGCTTCGGCTCCGACACCGATCCTTGCTTCGGAGCCGTGGAGACTGCTTTTGGAGCCTGGGGAAAGCAGCTCGCCCTCGGCTTTTGAGGTAGTGGAGAGGGTTCTGTCGTGGTCTTCCAGATCCCCGGTCCGGGTGTCTGATCCTCCCATCCCCCCTATGTATTTGGGTCTATCCTCCATCATCCGACCACTGGGGACAGCCTGCTCAAACTCTCCATTTAGTTCCCTTAGAGGAACAGGACCCCATAGGTGAGAGCCCTCCTCGGATAATCCCATTGAGGAGGTTCTTCGCAAACGGAAGTGTAAAAGGAGGCACCTGGACTCCCCTGAGTCCCTCACAACAGACACAGATTTGGATGAAGGGGAAGGTTCCCCAAGGTCACCCCCTGAGGATGTCTCCTTTGGAGACATCATGGAAATGTTGCGAATTAGAGGGGGGTGGTCTGCCCAAAAACCTTTCTCGGATGAGTCCGTGTTTCTGGAGGCGTTTGAGGCAGGCCCGTCTACCTCCTGGGTGTCCCCTCTGGCCGACCCCCTGGTAGACTTAATTACTACCAGGGTGTGGAAGGAGCCCGACACCGTGGAGCCAATTCCAAGACAGCCAGACAAAATTTTTAGCCCTCCCACTGATAGGTAGGCCTGGTCTAAGGGTTCACCTGTGGATGCCATGTTGGTGGCGGCTGCCATGAAGAAGGAACTCATACAGGAGAGTTCCTTGGTCCACCCTCCGGATAAGGAATCTCTGGCGTTGGACCACATTGGGAAGCGGATGTTTGCTTCAGCCACCTTCTCTGTAAGGGCGCTGAAATACATGGCACACATTATCAGGTTACAGTGAGATCTAATAAAAGAATACGCTGCAGCTCCCCCGGAGTCCATGACGGTCGAGGATAAGAAGACTTTCTCGACTCGTATGGCCACTCTGAAGTCTCTCGAACACGTCTATGCGGCTACTCTCCCATGCTATGCAGGGAGCTGCTAGAGCTAGCGGAGCCGGGGTCGTCTTGTGGCGTCACGCCTGGCTCCGCCTTTGCGATTTCGCGGAACCCTTTAAAGTGTCCTTCGCGAATGCGCCCTTTGACGGTTCTTCGCTCTTTGGCAAGACTGTATGCGAGACGCTGGTCCAAAGCGAGTAGGACGGGAAGACGCTGTCTGCCGTCGGAGTCCGCTTATCTAATCCCCAACGATCCTTTTCGAGGAATCAGAGGGGAAAAAAGATGTGGTTCTGGAAGTCTCAGCAGTCCCGCCCAGCTTCGGACCCATCGTCCTTCAGAGGCAGAGGAAAACAAGGTGGACGCCGGCCCAGAGGCAGAGGGGGTCCGCTTAATTTCGGATCTAGAGAACCGTTCTCTGACAGACCCGCGCAACAGCCCTGAGGGCTTACCCGACTGTCCCTCTCTGGAGGCGGTCGGGGGGCGTTTGTCGGAGCACCTATTAAATTGGGATTCCATCATGACGGATCGATGGGTGCTCCGAATCATATCCAGAGGTTATTCCATCCCCTTCCTAAATCTTCCCCCCTCCATGAAGCGCCTCCCTGGTGTCCCACCCGATCAGAGGGAGGTGGCAGCTTCAGAAATTTCGAAGCTGCCAGAATAAAGAGCCATCCACCGCATCCCCCCCCAGACCAGTTCAGATTGGGCTATTACTCCAGGTTTTTTTTTGGTGCCAAAAAAGATGGGGACTTAAGACCGATTCTAGATCTCTCTTCCCTGAACCTGTTCATTCCCAAAGAGAAATTCCGGATGGTCACTCTTCAATCAATTCTCCCCCTCCGGGAGAATGACTGGATGTGCTCCATGGACCTCAAGGATGCATACTACCACATTTTGATGGACAGACGATCCAGGAGGTTTCTCCACTTCCGGCTGGGAGCCAATCATTATCAATTCAGGGTTCTTCCGTTCGTCCTCACCTCAGCCCCCAGGGTGTTCACTAAAGTCATGGCAGTGGTTGCAGCCCACCTGAGACTCCAGGGCATTCAGGTCTTTCCATACCTGGACAACTGGCTCCTCACCCGCCTCCAGCAAGCATCAACTGTGTGTTGCCAGGGATTATGCTCTATCTCTTGCCCAGAGTTTGGGCATTTCGGTAGGACTTCAAAAGTCCTTTCTTCATCCTGTGCAGGTTCTGGAATTTATAGGGGCGAAATTGGACACTCGCCTCTCTCTGGCCCTACTAACTTCCGACAGGGTGAACAGTTTGTCTTGTCAGGTATTAGCCCTCCTTCAGAACCCGGCTCCTTCAGCAGGGTTAGTCCTGAGAGCACTAGGGTCTATGGCGGCAGCACTCAGTCTTTGTCTACATGCACGTCTACGAATAAGGATTCTGCAGTGGACCTTTCAAATCCAATGGTCTGTGTTGCTACATCCGTTGAACACCCCTATTCCCCTGAGCAGGGCTTGCAGGGACTCCCTCCTCTGGTGGCTTTGTTCACGGGAGTTGCGAGAAGGGAGACCCTTCATAATGCCCCCGCCCCAAGCCACGTTGACCACGGATGCTTCTCGCCTCAGGTGGGGGGGAGCATTGTTCGAGCAGAACTGTCCAAGGCACGTGGACCCACTTAGAGACCGCTTTGCATATCAGTGTCCTAGAGATGAGGGCGGTGCTTCTGGCGTTGCAAGCTCTCCACGGCCTTCTTCCTCTAGGGACTATTGCGGTTCAAACAGACAACATGGCAGTAGTCTGGTACATAAACAGGGAGGAACCAGATCATATCCCCTTTGTCGAGAGGCTATGTGAGTTTGGGAGTGGGCGATATCCACCAACCGCTTTCTGGTGGCAACGCACATTCCGGGTCGGTCCAACATTCTGGCGGACAACCTGAGTCGTGTGATCCTCACACCGTACGAGTGGTCTCTCAAACCATCAGTTGCGAAACAGATCTTCCTCAAATGGGGTCTACCTTGCTGCGATCTTTTCGCTTCTCTGTCAAACACAAAGTGCAGTGAGTTTTTCACAATATTTCCCTCACCAGGGGAGAGCCCCAGAGACGCTCTGGTTCATGCTTGGACACCCAGTCTCCTCTATGCTTATCCCCCCTTCCTCTTATGACGAAGTTCATTCAGAAAGCACGTCAGTTGGGGAGCAGAATTATCCTCATAGCCCCATTCTGGCCTCGCCAGATCTGGTTCCCATATCTGCGGTCTCACGGTGTAGTTCCTCCATGGATCTTGGATCCCATTCCGGATCTGATTTCGCATCCTGTGGGATTGCAACTTTTGAACCTGGTAAACCTCAAGCTCGCGGCTTGGTTGATCCAGTTCCACTGATGGCAAGGACTCCCGGCATCTCATCACCAGTGAAGGCCATTCTGGTAGCGGCTCTCAAGCCTGCTACCAGAAAAATTTACAGCAGTAAATGGAAGCGTTTTTCTATCTGGGCTAAGGACAAGGGCTTAGATCCCTTTACTGTCCCTATTCCGACGGTTCTTGATTTTCTGTCACATTTTCCATCAAGGAGCTAGTGCATCTACAGTTAAAGTACAATTGGCAGCCATTTCCCATTTTCATGTGGGAGATGGACTGGGATCTTTAGCTTCTGCGAAGATGTGCAAAACCTTTTTGAAAGGCATTTCTCTATTGAAACCCTCAGTTAAAACTGCGGTCCCACCTTGGGACTTAACTCTGGTTTTAGAAGCATTGACGAGCCCACCTTTTGAGCCTGCCGCCTCAGTTCCATTAAAGTTCTTATGGAAAACAGCCTTTCTAGTTGCTATTACTTCAGCCAGGAGAGTTTCGTAACTTCAAGCCCTTTGCATGAAACCCCCTTATCTGATTTTTCATAAGGATAGAGTGTCTCTCAGGACTAACCCTTCCTTCTTACCAAAGGTGGCTTCAGAGTCAAATATTAATCAGTTGATTAATTTACCAGTGTTCTTTCCCAACTTTCAGAACAAAGGGGAATACAAATTACACAAGTTTGATGTACATAGACAACTACGTTTTTACTTGCACAGGACAAAGGATACTCGCAAGGCTGATCAGTTGTTTGTGTCCTTTGCCAAATCTGCTATGGGTAGCGCTATTACCAAAGTTACCTTAGCAAATTGGATTTCACAGTGCATCATTCATGCGTATGTATCCTCAGGTAAACCTGCTCCTATCGGAGTCCATGCCCACTCAACCCGATCCATAGCCACATCAGCAGCCTTCTGGTCCAGGGTTCCTCTGGACGACATATGTTCAGCAGCTACTTTGTCCTCTTCCCCATACATTCATTTCTCATTATAAATTGGATATGATATCCAGGGGTAGGGCTTCCTTTGACCCCGCGGTGCTTCGGAATATCCTTCCTTAAAGGCCGCCCAAGGTTTTAGGTAGCTGGGGACTCTGTCCCACAGGTTGCAGAGCAAATGAAGTAACTACTTCAGATAAAGAAGTTATGTACTCACCATAACGTTCCATCTGAGTAGGTACTTCATTTGTCTGCAACTGACCCCCCCCCCCCCCCCACCTCCATGCCCCCTAACCATTATCGTGATTCCTGATCATGATTGTGATTATTTCATGAGTTTAGGCTTTATTTGGTCCTCTGTCGTAGGGTATCAGTTGTTGGATTAAGCAAACTTGATCTGAGGAAAGGCAGCATGTAGAGGGGGATTATGGGTAAAGGGGAGGAGCTAGGAGCTCGGATCTTTTAGCTAGTAAAGCTGCCAGCTCGGATCCGAGGTCGGATCCGATAACCACAGGTTTCAGACAAATGAAGTACCTACTCAGATGGAACGTTATGGTGAGTACATAACTTCTTTTTCTCTCAAGTCACTTGGTTACCTCATCAGCCTTCTCTGCTAGGATGTCCTTGGATATTTGTGCTGCAGCCACTTGGTCCACTCTTCACACCTTTGTTCCTCATTATAAACTGGATATGGTCTCCAGGAGCCTAGCATCCTTCGGTTCCACAGTGCTCAGGCACGTCCTTCCTTAGGGCCACCCAGGATTTCATTGTAGCTGGGGATTTTGACCCAGTTTTGATGAATAATTAAATGGATAACATCGGATCAATGGTTATGGTACTCATCATAACTTGGTATCTGTGTTATCCTGTTTCCATTATTCATCACTTCCCGCCCTTCCCCCTTCCATGTTTCTGGAAGCTCTGGAGAGGTTGGAGTCTTGGTCCTTTGAGTTTCCGCCTCTAGCGGTGTGCATGGTAGCATTATCTCAGCGTAGATGGATAGTTATGTTATTTGGCGTTATCTTACTTTTTGACAGCAAACCCGATCTGAGGTTTAAAAGGCAGAAAGAGATTATGGGAGGAGCTCGAGCCTTGAATCTAAGACCCAGTTGTGATGAATAATAAAATAGGACAACACCACATCAATAGTTATCCTGTGTTGCCCCCATTCTTACTAGGATGGGTTCGGATCCGATCCTTTGATCCTAGTCTGCCTTTATACTCAAGCTCTTCAACTAGCTTGTGGCTAAACCCTATCACATGCACTAGGAAAGCTCCCCAGATCTCATTTGCTGCTAAACACGATCGGGTGCTCATTCTATTGGCTCTGGCTAAGTATACACTCTATTATAAAGCACTGTTGTGGGAATTACCTTTTCTTCTCTATTATTGAACTAAATAGTTAGATGTGAGAGTGTTCAATCTCGCCGTTTGTTCTTACACATGGGTTCGGAGCCGATCCTCGGCTCCGTGTCGGCCGCTTGCAAGCTCTGCATCGAGAAGAAGCTCGAGATCACCTAATACCCACAATCCCCCTCTGCCTTTACCTCAGATCTAGTTTGCCGCTGCAGCGTTCGCATCACTGGGTCGAGCTCGAGCACCTAAGATAAGATTAAGAATTTATTCTTATATTTTTCTTAGTAATTTTATTATAAAAAGTTTGTTAGTGATATATTGTGTGTGTGTGGTAAGGTTGAGGGATACTCGGTTCCGTTAAGTTTATTAAAATTTACTTAGAGTTCTCCTCGGGGCCTACCACCCCTTACTTGGATTTGACTACCGGATTGACTACCTTACTGGATTCGACAATTTCACCGGACTTGACTTCTTTACTGGACTTGACTTTTCAGTTTTTATTAGTGACATGTCTGAAAAGGCTAAATCGGGTTTCAAGCGTTGCCAATGTGGGCAAAAGATGTCAGTAACTGACAATCATAGTTCCTGCGTCTACTGTCTTGGCCCTCTCCATCTGCAAGAAGACTGCTCTATTTGTCATTCTTTCAGTGGGAGGGTCATGACAGATAGGCGCAGGAAACTAATGGATAGAGGTTTGTTAAAACCTTCCTTTCAAGAGGCTCTGGATGCTTCTGACCAGGCATCCAAATCCTCGAAGGAATCGAAGATGTCGGAGCCCAAGTCATCGGCTCCGAGCTCTTCAGCTAAAGTTAGATCACCGGTTCCACAGACTTCGGGGCCGAGTGTTCAACTGTTGTCAGATGTTCTTCATCTCACATTGCTGCAGTCCTTACATATGGGTAGTCCGCTGTCCTCAGTCGGCCCGAATACCAAAGTATTAGGCTGACGTCGGTCAAGGCGCTTAAAACTGACATCAGGACGTCAGGGTACAAAAGCGCATGACCGACGTCATTTCCTCAGTCTTTTTTGCCGCATGGTCCGATGCAGAAGCAGCGTTGCAAGTGCCGTTCGGCGTTCTGAAATTTTTCGGATTCGGAGTTTCAGACCGAATCCAAGTTGGCTAAGTACCCCGTTGGGGATTATTTTGTTTTTTTCTTGCCTCAGTGTTTTACCGGATGTCAGAAAAAGTGAATAACTGTATTTCTTGTGGGAAACAGATACCGCATAGGGATTATCATTCTTTGTGTATTCCTTGTTTGGGGCCTGAGCACGACGTTGTTGGGTGTCGCTTTTGTGCTAGGTTCAATAAACGCACTATTAAGCGAAGGTTAGATTGTGCTAGGCTGGTTTTGGGAAGCGGTGCAATTATAATATGCCGTCGGATTCTCTGGCGCCCGCTTCTGAAGCGCAAAGACAAAGCAGTTAAACCCAGGCAAGATGAGTCGTCCGTTCCGGACGCCGGTTCTTTAGAGGTTTCAGTGGGAACCGGTGGTTCCGACGGAGACTTCTCTGGAGTCTCAGGGGGAGACTTTGATTTTGCAGGAGGTGGTCTCTCAGGAGGCAGGTCAGGCTGATGGGGCTTCTCAAGTTACTGTACTCCCCTCCCTTCCTAGGGTGGTTAGGCCTTCTCCTTCTGTTTCCAAGGCTTCTCCCAGAGGCAGGCCAGTTTTAGCTTCTGTTGGTGTCACTCCTAGTTCAGCAGGGTCTGTGCCTAAGAAGCACATGCTTAAAATGGCAGAAGATTTGATTACTCTGATTAGAGGTTCTATGCCCACTCCTGATAAGAGGCCTAGGGTGGAGCCAGAGTTGGGAAGTTTTGAGCAGGCTTCGGATGTTTCAGAGTCTTCGGTTGAAGACTTGCAGGAGTACTCTCCTTATTCTGATTCTGATGCAGATGATTCCACTCCTTCTGCTTCTCCTCCAGAGGATTTTTCTTTTTCAGAGGCTCTTCATTCTATGAGGAAACATTTTAAGTGGGAAGGTCAGGACTTCTCTGATTCTAGGAAAAGGCTTAGGGAGTTTTTGCTATTACCCCAGCATAGGCCTTTGGCTATACCCCCTGTTCTGGATGTTGTGGAAGATGTGTTTGCAGAGGCTTCACTTAATCCTGATTCTCTGCCTCCTGCTCCTGTTAAGCCGGATAGGTATTACAGGGTGCCTGAGGCTCACAAATATCTTTATAAGAGTCCTAGGGCGGACCCAGAAACTATTAGTCAGGGACCTAAGGGTGTCAAGGCCTCTGTTGTAAAAAATCCGGTTCCTCTAGATAAAGAAGCCAGAGCTTTGGATAGATGGGGAAAGAAGCTCTATACATCTTCTACCTTAGCTATGAGGGCTTTGAATTGCCAGTTTCATATGTTGAAATATCAAAACTTTCTTCTTTCTCAATTGAAGTCTAAGGTGGATGCTCTGGCGGAAGGCATTGAGTGTAAAGAATTGCAAGATTTGGTGCATGTCTCTGAACAGGTGGGTAAGCATTCATTACAGTGTGGTTTTGATGCTGTGCAGGCCTCGTCTAGGGTGGCTGCCACTGGCTCAGTTCTTCGCAGGCACGCATGGTTGAAGGATCAGAATTTATCTGACCATGTTAAGACAAGGATTTTGGATGCTCCTTTGCAGTCTGATGTGTTGTTTGGTTCACCTGTGGAGTCAGTCTTGAAGAAAATGGAAGACAAGGCTAAGTCTATGCAGACTGTTAAAGATTTTTTGCAAGTTCAGCCTCCGAAGTTTAGTAGGAATTGGCCTGCTAAGGGGTGGACGTATCCTTCTTATGATTCTCAGTCTAGGGGTAGATCTAGACGTGGTAGGGGCAGAGCTCAGAGTTCTTTCAGGCCTAGAACAGGAAGTTCCCCTGCACAATCTTCGGGTGAGGGTAGGGGCCAGTCCTTTCGTAAACAGGCCCAATGACCTACTTTTTCAGCTGCCAGATCCTTCTTGCCTGGCAGCGCCTTTGGGAGGAAGGTTAGCACTCTTCAAGGAAAATTGGATGTTGGTTACCCAAGACAAATGGGTATTGGATATCATACACCAGGGTTACAAGTTTTATTTCCATACCTTGCCTCCTTTCAAAGGCATGCCGGACGTTCCTCCTCAGCAAAGACTAGAGGCTCGCAAACAAATTTCTCTACTACTTCAAATAGGGGCCATACAACCGGTCCCTCTGCCAGAAGTGGGCCTAGGATTTTATTCTCGCCTGTTTCTAGTACCAAAAAAAGGAAACACGTGGAGACCAATTTTGGATTTATCCATCCTCAACACATATCTGGACATTCCCAAGTTCAAAATGTTAACGTTACAACAGCTTTTACCTCTGCTGGGCAAAGATCACTGGATGGTGACCCTGGATCTCAAGGAGGCTTACCTTCATGTTCCTATCAGGCCCAGTTGCAGGAAGTATCTGCGTTTTCGGGCTGGGACTTCACATTATCAGTTCTCTGCATTGCCCTTTGGCTTATCTACTGCGCCCAGAGTGTTCACGAAGGTTCTGGCTCCGGTGGTAGCTTTTTTCAGGCTAAGAGGAATACAGATCTATCCTTATTTGGACGATTGCCTGATACTGGCCCAAGAAAAGGACGAAGCTCATCATTTACAGTATGTGATGGCAGTGTTAAGATGCCTGGGGTATTCTGTGAACGAAATAAAGTCCAGTCTAGTACCCTCTCAGGACATGTGCTTTCTGGGTGTGAGACTGAATACAGCATCCCAGATGGCCTTTTTGACCCCGGACAAACAAAAGAATCTTTCTCTTTACTTCCATCAGTTGTCTCATCAGTCCAGGCTGACTGCAAGGACAGTCCTTCAAGCCTTGGGGTTCATGGCATCTTGTATTCTGGTACTTCCCAATGCCAAACTGCATATGAGGAAGCTACAATGGTATCTCAAGAATGTATGGACACAGCACTGCCAAGATTTGGACACTGTCATTCAAATAATACCTTGCATTCAGAAGGAATTTTTGTGGTGGGCTCAGGAATGTCACCTAAACAAGGGACTCTCTGTGACCCGGCCAGAGGAGAGTCAGATTTTAACGACAGATGCCTCAGACAAAGCTTGGGGAGCTCATCTAAATGGAAAATGGGTACAAGACACGTGGCCTGCCAGACTTCAACATCTACATATCAACTTGAAGAAGATGTTAGCAGTCCAATTTGCATTGATAACTTTCAAGGATTTACTTCTTCCAGGGCAGGTGTTGATTCACAGACAACACAACTGTCATGTGGTACATCAACAAGCAAGGGGGAACGCATTCTTATCCTCTATGCAGACAAGCAATGATTTTGTGGGAGACTGCTCTCAGTTTACAGCTAAATCTTCAGGCAAGGTTTCTGCCAGGAGCACAGAACTCCTTAGCAGATGTGTTGAGCAGACAAATTATGGATCCCCACGAGTGGAAATTGGATCCTCATGTATTTCAGAGATTGACAGTGTTATGGGGAACTCCAGACATAGATCTGTTCGCTTCTCCACTAAATTACCAGCTGCCAAAGTTTTGCACAAAAAGGTTTCATCCCTCGGCTTGGAAAGTGGATGCTCTCTCATTCAATTGGAGAAATCTTCACGTGTATGCCTTTCCACCTCTGCCTCTCCTCCCAAAGGTACTGCTGAAGGTCAGACAGGACAAGCCAAACATGATTTTAATAGCTCCAGATTGGCCTCGACAGCACTGGTACCCATTACTGAGAAGTCTGGTACAGGAGCCTCCATGGCCTTTGCCTTCAATTCCTCACCTGCTGTCTCAGGAGAACAGTCATTTACTCAATGTCAAACTTCATTCTCTACATCTGACAGCCTGGCATATTCTGTTTTAAACCCTGGAGGGTCTCAGCTTCCACAACAAGTTTTGAATGTTATTTTGGAGGCCAGAAGGCCTAGTACAAGGAAAGTTTACGCATTTAAATGGAGGAGATTTTTATTTTGGAGTACTGCAAAGGACTTTGATGTTTCTAAACCTAATTTAAGTGTTGCGCTTCAATACCTTACTGAGTTATTGGACAAAGGTTTGTCCTTCTCCTCTATAAAGGTTCATGCTGCAGCAATTTCTGCTCACTATGACTGAGACCCACCATTATTTTCTCAGCCTTTGTTTAAGCAATTCCTTAGAGGGGCAAAAAATATAAGACCCCCACGTAGAGCTCCTACTCCTGCTTGGGATCTCAATTTTGTGTTGGAGAAACTCACTCTACAACCTTTTGAGCCTGCAGCATCGGCAGAGTTGAAATATTTATCTTGGAAGACTGCTTTTTTGTTGGCCATTACCTCTGCGAGAAGGGTTTCTGAATTACAGGCCCTTATGGCAGTTGAGCCTTTCTTAATTTTCCACAAGGACAGGGTGTCTTTGCGTACTAACCCTTCTTTTATGCCTAAAGTGGTTTCTAGTGTGGCTTTAAACCAAACTATTCATTTGCCTACTTTTTATGCAAACCCCAAAATAAAGGGAAAGGATTTTGCACACTTTGGATATACACAGACAGTTGCGATATTATTTGAGCAGAACTAAAGGGTTCAGGCAGTCTCAGCAGTTGTTTGTTTCTTTTGCTTTGGGTTCTCAGGGCAAACCTGTTTCAAAACAAACTATTTCTAAGTGGATTGGTTTTTGTATTGCTTTCTGTTATTCCCATCATGGTAAGGAGATTCCAGCTGGGATTAGGCCTCATTCCACTAGGGCTACTGCCACTTCTACAGCTTTTTTAAGGGGGGTGGCTACTAAAGATATTTTGGAAGCAGCTACTTGGAGTTCAGTAACCAAAGTGGAACAAAACAACAATAACTCTTAGAATAGCAAACGTAGATCCCCTGGACTCGAGCCGTGAATCAGAAGCAAACTCGCCTGTTGCTGTCACACAACTTTATTCGATAACTGCCAGCACCACAAAGTACATCTAGTAAGAATGGTTGAGCGCTTTCATCTGCATTTACCAGATTTCTTCAGAACCATTTCCCCTAACATGTCACTTCCTTTATATACACAAATTTTTGGCGCCAAAAAGTTAATTACATAATTGGTTAAAAACAAAATTGTTAATTAAAAACAAAATCACTCAATTAACATTTGTTGAGAATAAAAATACAATAAAAAGTCACAAAAATATGTATATTAACCACTGTCATAAAATGTACTATATACTAGTACTAAAGTGCTTTTATACAGTGCATAATACATTTCATTATTGGGTCCCTTATACTATCTACCCTATGCTAAAATTTTGAATTTATAAATTCATAGTAAATATATATAAATAAGTAAAAATATATATTGTGTGTTAATGTATAATATATATATATATATATATATATATATAAAATGTACTCGGCTGATGAAATTTCCTTACTCTAACGCCAAAAAAGGCTTGATACTTATATGGTCATTTATACCCGGGGGGGATGTGGCATCTAAACATATCTGCCACTTACTTTCTAACCAAGCTAAATATATTTTCCAATTTCCTCCTCTGTCATTTACCTCTACCTGGTCTATAATAGCAAATTTAAAACTATGTTCACTTCCCTTTTCTATAATGTGTCTACTTAGAGCGTTCTTAGTATCTCCTTTCCTAATACTATGCAGGTGCTCAGATATAATGAAGTTTTGAATTTCCTCTCAGTCTTTCCTATATAGTATACGCATTTCTCACACTCAGCAATATACACAATACGCTGTGTATTGCAATTACCCTTCTTAGGGTATACTACAGATTTCACAATATTCTTAAGTCTCATCCTACATTTTGTGTTAATATATTTACACTGACTACATGCACCACAACTCGTAGTGCCCTTCCTACTGTTTCCTGTGTAGGCCTTTTTCTTAGTCTCTATTATTCTTTTTAAATTCAGACCTGTTTTATATACTATAGAGGGTTTCGTACCTAGTATGTTTCCAATAGGTACATTACTAGTAATTATGTCCCAATGTTTCTTTAAAATTTCTGTCATAATGTTGGTATAGGGTTAAACCTGATGATGCATACTCTATTATCTCGGTCTATTTGGACTTTAGTACTCACCATACTGCCTGTACCCAGTAGTGGTACATATTTACTACCCCATTCTTTCTTAACATAAGACGTAATGTTGATCAACATATGTTTAGGGTAACCTCTATCTAAAAATAACTTAAAAAGAGTATCCAATTCACTTTGCATAATCTCCTTAGTCGATGACATTCTGGCTATCCTTATGCATTGGCCTTTAACTACATTACGAAAGATGTGGCCAGGATGACAACTGCTATAATGTATGTAGTCATTTGAAAACGTGGGTTTTCTGTATATTCTAGACTCAAACCCTTGTCCTGTAGTACTAATCCAAGTGTCCAGATATGCTATTCCCACTTTGTCATATTGGTAGGTAAATTTGAGGAATTCTGTGGTGTTATTAAGGTACTCTAAGAACTCTTGTATCTTCTCTTCTGGACCTTTCCATAAAATAAACATGTCGTCCAGGAACCTAGTGTATAATCCGATGTATTGGTAATATTCACTTGGGAAGATGTACTTGTTCTCCCACTCGAGCATAACCAAATTAGCAAAAATGGGGGCACAAGAAGCCCCCATTGCAACACCACGAGTTTGTTTATAGTGTTGACCCGAGTGGAAGATGTAGTTGTGGTCTAGGACCAGCCCCATCATATCCATGATGAGATTGATCCTGTCCCAACTACAACCTGAATACTTGGTCATGCTATTACAAAAATATTCAAGACCAATATCTGCCGGTATACTGGAAAATAAATCTTTCACATCAACTGTGAGGAAAATCAAATTCTCCTGCCAAACTTCATCCGTTAGTTTGCTCAAAAAATCCCATGAATCTTTTACTATGTGGTTAACTTTAGTATATATATGTTTCATCCAGTGGTCAATGGCTACCCCTAACTTAAATGTTTTCGATTTGGAGCCAGATATAATAGGTCTAAAAGGTGGATGTTCCAGATTTTTATGTAATTTAGGTATTCCTATAATTTTTGATAATACTGGAAAGTCATTTTTGAAAAATTCATATACTTCATTGGTTATTCTTCTATCTAATAAATACTCCTCTACAGCAAAACCTATCCTTCTATATCCTGTAATTATTTGGTTCAACGACACTTGTTCGTAGTTACCAGATTCATTTAGGATCTTCTGTATTTCCCTTAGATATTCTTTATTTTCAAAAATCACAATCCCACCACCTTTATCTGGCTTCATTATTCTTATCTCATCATTCATAATGAGATTCTCTAAACATTTCCTTTCTTCAGTTAGTAAATTGTCCTTATTAGCTGTGGAATCTAACTTGTTATTCTTTATATTCCTGTGTAAAATGTGTAAATCTTTACAAACCATTTTCTTGTATAAAGCTATCTGTGCGTTAGATACAGGAATGTACGTGCTTTTCTTAGTTAACTTGTTACAATTAGTGTTTCCTTTTCCCTCATTTTGGCCTTGATTGAACTGTATAGCAAGATTAAGTCTTCTACAGAATAATTTCACCTCTTTTATGGCATCAAAAATATCAAATTTAACTGTGGGTATGAATTTCATCCCTTGCTAAACAATGTAGTAATTTCCGTAGTGACCTGAACTTGTGTATAGTTGTATACTTTGAACCCTTCAAAGCAATGTATGTTCGGATGCCTTACTGGATTTTCCTCAGGTATACTAATACTGGTACAAAAGTAGATTCCTTCTCATTAATTCTGTTGTCTACAGGGGTGGGGGGTGCATGCTTCTGTACACTTTTTCCACCACCTTCTCCGTCAATCATTCCATCTGTATTCTCTATTGATTGTATCCCCTTTGCCATCTTTTGGTGCGGGTAAAATCGCCCCTTGAAAATTTTCTTCTTCATTCAACCTATACTTTCTTCTTCTTCCTTTTGTTTCAACTACTTCAAATACCCCTTCCCTTTCATCTGTATACTTAGGCCAGATGTACGCTCTTCCTGTCCTATACATTTCCAAATCTCGCTCTATTTTATTCATTTTTCTATGGTAAACATTATGCACTTTACTTTTTGCATTAGTAAACTGTTTGGAATATAAATCATACCATTCAACAAAATCCACATCTTTTATAATAGATTCATTTAAACATTCTACTTCCTGTAGAAGGGCATTAATTTTTTCTTCATTACATTTCAAAAGTGCTTTCATGTACGAAAAGCCAAAATCATCGAACATTTTGTTAAACAATTGCTCAATTTTTGAAGAATATTTTAAACCCAGTGGTAGTTTGAAAAACCTCAAACCTTTTGGTACCACTTGTAATTGAATACATTTTTCAAGATATGCATTGTCCACTTTTACACTTTTAAGTTGTATTAGTTTTTTACCCAATAAATAAATTCTGGATTTCACATCATTAGTAACATTTTCCTCACATTCATACACTTTTTGCCTGTGTTCACTTGTATTTCTCCCCCCAAAATTATCTTCATCAGCTAAAAATTCATTTAGTACTTTAGATACATTTAACACACGTTCCCGATAATCCCTTTTCTGAATACCTTTCGGTTTAGGACTAGATATCTTATCTAAGTTTACAGTACCTTTGTTTTTGCTATTTGCCGCCTTGGCAATAGCTGAATATGTCCGTACTGGAGCACGCTGCTCTTTAGGGCGTGCCCCCATTCTCATATTCTCACTGTTAGTGTGAAATAAGCTGAAATCAAACGTAAAATCAGCTTCAATTGATATGTCCCTGTTTTCATCTCCTATATCCAAATCGTGTATTTTAGTCCCTTCACCTTGTCCGTTAGGGATATCACTAGCTTCACTGGTAACCTCCACCAACACCGCTTCCACTTGCGATGTCTCCGCGTTGGCTTGAATACTTTGAATAGTTTTTGCTGGTTCCACACCAGCTGTTACAGCTCGTGAGCTTCTGCACAAGTACAAGGAGCCTGTTGACGTCTCCTTGTAATGACGACACTTCCGACCGTAGTGTAGAGTACTCTTCACGACTCAATGGAGTCCCAAGACAATCCACCTCTGCCATTTCGCAACTAGTAACCAAAGTGGAACAAAACAACAATAACTCTTAGAATAGCAAACGTAGATCCCCTGGACTCGAGCCATGAATCAGAAGCAAACTCGCCTGTTGCTTTTTGTCACACAACTTTATTCGATAACTGCCAGCACCACAAAGTACATCTAGTAAGAATGGTTGAGCGCTTTCATCTGCATTTACCAGATTCCTTCAGAACCATTTCCCCTAACATGTCACTTCCTTTATATACACAAATTTTTGGCGCCAAAAAGTTAATTACATAATTGGTTAAAAACAAAATTGTTAATTAAAAACAAAATCACTCAATTAACATTTGTTGAGAATAAAAATACAATAAAAAGTCACAAAAATATGTATATTAACCACTGTCATAAAATGTACTATATACTAGTACTAAAGTGCTTTTATACAGTGCATAATACATTTCATTATTGGGTCCCTTATACTATCTACCCTATGCTAAAATTTTGAATTTATAAATTCATAGTAAATATATATAAATAAGTAAAAATATATATTGTGTGTTAATGTATAATATATATATATATATATATAAAATGTACTCGGCTGATGAAATTTCCTTACTCTAACGCCAAAAAAGGCTTGATACTTATATGGTCATTTATACCCGGGGGGGATGTGGCATCTAAACATATCTGCCACTTACTTTCTAACCAAGCTAAATATATTTTCCAATTTCCTCCTCTGTCATTTACCTCTACCTGGTCTATAATAGCAAATTTAAAACTATGTTCACTTCCCTTTTCTATAATGTGTCTACTTAGAGCGTTCTTAGTATCTCCTTTCCTAATACTATACAGGTGCTCGTATATACGAGTTTTGAATTTCCTCTCAGTCTTTCCTATATAGTATACGCATTTCTCACACTCAGCAATATACACAATACGCTGTGTATTGCAATTACCCTTCTTAGGGTATACTACAGATTTCACAATATTCTTAAGTCTCATCCTACATTTTGTGTTAATATATTTACACTGACTACATGCACCACAACTCGTAGTGCCCTTCCTACTGTTTCCTGTGTAGGCCTTTTCTTAGTCTCTATTATTCTTTTAAATTCAAACCTGTTTTATATACTATAGAGGGTTTCGTACCTAGTATGTTTCCAATAGGTACATTACTAGTAATTATGTCCCAATGTTTCTTTAAAATTTCTGTCATAATGTTGGTATAGGGGTTAAACCTGATGATGCATACTCTATTATCTCGGTCTATTTGGACTTTAGTACTCACCATACTGCCTGTACCCAGTAGTGGTACATATTTACTACCCCATTCTTTCTTAACATAAGACGTAATGTTGATCAACATATGTTTAGGGTAACCTCTATCTAAAAATAACTTAAAAAGAGTATCGAATTCACTTTGCATAATCTCCTTAGTCGATGACATTCTGGCTATCCTTATGCATTGGCCTTTAACTACATTACGAAAGATGTGGCCAGGATGACAACTGCTATAATGTATGTAGTCATTTGAAAACGTGGGATGTTAAGTTGTCAATCTCGCCTTCATTCTTGCTGGATGGGTTCGGAGCCGATCCTCGGCTCCGACTCGGCACTAGCTTTAGCTCGAGAACTCCTTTTACCAGCTCGAGGCAACCCTATATCCCATGATGCAAGGCGGAACTACCTCAGATCTCGTTTGCCGCTTAGCGAAAGAGGTCTCCTTTGCCAGCTGAGGTAAGTTTTTCTTGTTAAATAAGAAAAAAGTTAGTTAAGGGTTTAATTTCCCTTCAGTGTCAGGTTAGCCTGTATTTAGTACAGCCCACCCTATTCCCTTCCTTTTTTTTAAACTTTTAATATAGTTTTTTCAGTGAAAGTTTTAGTCAGGCCTAGTTCCCCAAGTTATTCCCTTCCTGTGTGTCTGTGTAGGGATTAAGTTGTGTGTTTGTGGGGACTGTGTGTGTATATCCTTTTAGGATGTCTAAGGAAGGCAAGGTCTCAGGCTTCAAGAAGTGTGACCAGTGCTGTCAGAAAATGTCCCTGACAGACGGTCACACTTCTTGTGTATTGCCTGGGGCCTTTGCACCTGCAGGACTCCTGTGCTTGTGTCATGCCTTTAGCCAGAGTCCTGCAGGAAAGGAGGAACAAACTGATCCTCCGAGGTTTGTTGAAACCTGAAGGTTCTCCTCCTAAGCAAGGGCAGGAAAACCTCTTAAGTCACCGAAGGCTCAGGCTACAGTGTCTAAGCCTCCCCGGTGGCTCGGCTCCGTCGAGCCGATATCGCCCGCTGGAACCGATGCTTCTTCTGCCAGAGTAGTGGGTTCGGTGCGGCCGGCTCCGATACCCTGACTACTGTTGCCTTGTCGGCTCCGGCTGGAGCCGACACTTTTCCAGCATCGGAGCCGAGATCCTCGGCTCCATCTGGGGTTCAAGGGACTTCGGCTCCGATGGCTCCGCCCGCAAGAGATCCCGGTCCCCTTCGATACTAAGTATCCACTCGGCTCCAGGGTCTCCTCTTTTGTCGGAGCGGAGCCATCGGAGCCGATCTTCGAGATCTTCCAGGCTGTCTGACCACGATTTGGAGAGGGTGGTAAGCAGGCTGTTGAAGTCTCAGGCACTGGCCCAAATGCTCCATAGCCCGTCTCAACAGACTTCGGCTATAGCCCCAATTCTTGAGATTCCTCCTCCGACTCCACACCAGAGTTCGGAGCCGGAGCTTCTTGGGACAGCGACTGTTTCGATGCTGGAGCCGATACATCCTTCGGCTCCTTCATCCTCGGCTCCGATCTCCTCCTTGAGACTTTCCTTGGAGGGATCCGGTCTTCGGGTTTCCACTGTCTGCTCCGAGGGGGCTAGTGGCATCGGACCCTTGTCCGACCCCGCTCTCCCTCTCGAGCCCGGCTTTGGTAAGCTCGGCGCCGACATCTGCCTCGGAGCCTTCTCTCTCCTTGGAGCCGACCATTCCTGTTTCTTCGAGCGGTGTGTTCAGGTCTCCCGGGGAGAGGAGCCTTTGAGGTGATGAGGAGTGTCCTGGCCTCTGAGCCTGGTCAACGGTCTATCCCTCTAGCTCCTCCCTCATCAGTGCCTGCAGAAGCCTCTTGCCAGCCTCTTGCTCTCAGGCCCAGGGATCCATCGCCCCAGGTTTCCCCACTGGGAATTTCCTCCTCTTCCGAGGTTTCTCCTGACCCTGCAGGTGAACCCCCTCGGAAGAGGACGTGTAAGAGGAAACACACAGACTCCCCTGAGTCTACTACATCTGATACCGACTTAGATGAGTCGGAGGGTTCCCTACGGTCCCCCTCTGAGGATGTCTCCTTTTCAGACATCCTTGAGCTCCTCAAACAGAGGGGGAATTGGCCCTCCATTGACCCCTCCGAGGATGAGTCTGTATACCTGGAGGCTTTTGGATCCCGACCCTCCACCTCCTGGGTGTCTCCGCCTTTCGACCCACTCATGCAGGTAGTGGCTCGGAAGGCGTGGGCGGCTCCAGATTCTGTGGAACCTGTCCCCAGGAGACCATCCAAATTCATCACGGCCCCTACGGACAAACAGTTCCTTTCCAAGGGTGTCTCTGTGGATGCTATGGTGGTGGCGGCCACTAAGAAGGAACTGGCGGATCCTTCAGTACCTGTCCATCCTCCTAATAAGGATTCTAGGACCATGGACAGGTATGGAAAGCGGATGTTTTCTTCAGCGACCTTTGCTATCGTTAAGCTGAATTACCTTTGTCACTTCACCAGGCTTCAACGAGATATTCTCAAGGAACTGGGTGAAGTAGTCCAGGATCCTTCAGCTGCTGGGGCTCAGGAAAAGATTGCCTCTCAGCTAGCTATCCTGAATTCGATATCTAACTCCTCCATGCGGCTCATATCTTATGCAGCCGATGGAACGAGCAGGGCCGCAGGCACAGGTGTTGCTCTTAGACGCCAAGCCTGGATGCGGCTGTGTAATTTTGCGGACCCCTTTAAGGCGTCCTTCACCAACACCCCTTTGACGGTTCGGCTTTGTTCGGACCTCAGGTGAAGGATACTTTGACCAGATGTGAACAAGACGGTAAAACTCTTTCTGCCGTTGGAGTCCAGTTTTCCACTCCTTCTAGACCATATCCCAAGGGTCAGAAGGGGAAGATGTGGTTCCGTAAAGCCCAAGGAGCTACACGGACACACGTGGTCAGTTTACCCCTAGAGGCAGAGGGGTAACAATAATAGACGCCGCCCTAGAGGCAAGGGGGGTCCTCAGAACCAGGGCAACAGGGAGCCTCTTCCTGAGAAGCCCTTTCAGCATCCCTGAGGTGTTGCCCGACTGTCCACCCTTGGAGGCAGTCGGGGAAGAATTGCTGTACCCAGTAGCCTGGCAATCCCTATCACAAGAGAAGTGGGTACAGTCGATTATATCCGAGGGTTACAAAATCCCCTTCGAAAGGTTTCCCGTACCTCCACAATCCCTTCCAGACATCTCACCCGGTCAAAGGGATTTGGCAAAACAGGAAGTTTTAAAACTCCTGGGAAAGAGCCATCCAAACAGTGCCGGCAGACCAAGTAGGATCCGGCTTCTACTCAAGATTCTTTTGGTCCCCAAAAGGACGGAGATTGGAGACCAATACTAGACCTAAGCAGACTAAACAAGTCTGTCAAAAGGCAAGATTCGGATGGTCACGCTGCAATCCATTCTGCCCTTTCTGGGCAAGGACAACTGGATGTGCTCGATAGACCTTCAGGATGCGTACTATCACATAAAGATTCACAGACGCTCCAGAAGGTTTCTCCGCTTTCGGCTGGGAGCCAGTCATTACCAATTCAGAGCACTGCCCTTTGGCCTCACTTCAGCCCCCAGAGTGTTCACCAAATGCATGGCGGTGGTCACAGCTCACCTGAGACGTCGAGGATTCCAAGTGTTTCCTTATTTGGACGACTGGCTCCTCTCCGCCACCTCCAGGGATCAGCTTCTTCGGTCCAGAGATTACACCTTACAGCTTTGCAAGAGTCTAGGAATTTCGGTGAATTTCGAAAAATCCTCTCTGCTGCCTTGCCAATCTATCACCTTTATAGGCGCAGAGTTAAATACCGTCAAAATGTTAGCCACACTAACAAATCAAAGGATTCTGGACATCAAGAAATTTGTTCAACTTCTGTTACAAAGCAACAAGGTCAAAGCCAGGTTTGTCTTGAAGGTTCTAGGCCTAATGGCTGCAGCCATTGTTCTTCTTCCACTAGCTCGCTTCCACATGCGTCTCCTGCAGTGGATGTTGTTCACGCAGTGGTCGTACCACGATCTGCCCATGAGACACGAGATCTTAGTGACACAGTCTTGCAGGGCTCATCTACGATGGTGGGTATCTTCCCTCTTCTTCAGCAGGGCCGACCATTTGTTCCCCTCCTCCAGTTGCCACAGTCACCACGGATGCCTCTCTGATCGGCTGGGGGCATTATCAGGGCAGGATGGTCCACGGACGTGGCAACCCATAGAATACCACCTGCACATAAATGTCCTGGAGATGAGAGCAGTGCTTTTAACGTTGCAAGCCCTCGGCGACTTTCTTCCCACAGGGACTATTGCAGTACAGACGGACAACATGTCCGTGGTCTGGTACATCAACAAACAGGGCGGAACCAGGTCCTATCCCTTATGTCGAGAAGCTCTCAGACTTTGGCAATGGGCGATCTCTTCTCAGCGGTTTCTGATAGCAACGCACATCCCGGCAGGTCCAACCTATTGGCGGACAGGCTAAGCAGATCTATTCTGATGCCTCACGAGTGGTCTCTCAATCAGTCTGTAGTGGATCAGATTTTTCTGAAGTGGGGCACCCTTGTTGCGATCTTTTCGCTACCCTCAAAACAGCAAGTGCCCAGATTACTTCACACTATTTCCTCTTCCAGGCCAACCCTTGAGAGACTCTCTAACCCAGGATTGGCCTCGGGACTTCTTTATGCTTTTCCTCCCTTTCCATTGATTCCACAAGTCATTCAGAAAGCCACCGTTTTGAGAGCCAAATTGATCCTCATTGCTCCATATTGGCCTCGACAGATTTGGTTTCCGTCTCTACATCGTCACCTTCTGGTGCAGCCCTGGCATCTGGACCCAGTTCCGGATCTTTTGATCCACCAGTCGGGTCAGCAGCACCGAGCCATTCATTCTCTCAACCTCACTGCTTGGTTGCTCCACTTCCTTCCCTAGCCAGGCTACCAATGATTTCTGACTCAGAGACATTTTAGTGTCTTCTTTAAAGTCGTCCACTAGAACTGTTTATGCTAGCAAGTGGCGACGTTTTTCTATTTGGGCAAACGCCAGAAATATTGATCCCTTCACCGCTCCTATACATTCTGTTTTGGATTTCCTGGCGGAGGTCTTTCATTCAGGATCGTCATCATCTACAGTCAAAGTACAAATGGGTGCTATTTCCAAATTTCATGTTGGCCTGCAGGACAATAACATCATGTCTCATAGGTTATGCAAAGCCTTTTTGAGAGGAGTTTTTCTCCTAAAACCGCCTGTGAAACATCCTCCTCCGCAATGGGATCTGAACTTAATGTTGGCATCCCTAATTCTACCTCCTTTCGAACCGTCTGCTACGTGTTCTTTAAAGTTGTTGACATGGAAAACTATATTTTTGCTGGCTGTTACTTCTGCAAGAAGAGTTTCTGAGATTCAGGCCCTCTGTATTCGTTCACCTTATCTGGTGTTTCATAAGGATAGGGTTTCGCTCAGGACTAACCCTTCCTTTCTTCCCAAGGTTGTATCTCAAGCCAATATTAACCAATCTATTGATCTACCAGTTTTCTTTCCTAACTATTCTGACAGAGCTGAACAGAAGCTGCATTTTCTGGATGTTCGTCAGCTCAGGTACTACTTACATAGGACTAAACAACTTAGAAAATCAGACCAATTGTTTGTCTCCTATGCAGGAAGCAGGTTGGGTCTTCCAGTATCTAAAGTGACCTTATCTAGATGGTTGACTTCCACCATTTCCTATGTGTACTCTCTAAGGGGCAAACAACTATCTTCTAAGCCAAAAGCTCATTCGACCAGGAGTCTATCCACTTCTGTAGCCTTTCAGGATAGACTTCCCATTGACACTATTTGTGCAGCAGCTACTTGGGCCACGCCTCATACTTTTGTGTCTCATTACAAGTTGGATTTGGCCTCCAGAGATAGGGCCAGTTTTGGTTCCACTGTTCTCAAGAGTCTGTTCCATTGAGCCACCCGGGATACAGGTGCTAGGGACGCTGTCCCATCCAGCAAGAATGAAGGCGAGATTGACAACTTAACATTTAGAAGTTATGTACCTACCATAACGTTCCATGTTAGTTGTCTTCATCTCGCCTTCTTCTTGCGGCCCACCCTCCTTCCGCCTGGCCTGGACAGAGCTTGGAGAGTTCCTATTAGATTGCTTCCTCTGGAGCATTGTTATGAGGACTTCTTTTAGGAACCATGGTTCCTAATTATATTAGGATAAGTCTTTAGCAGGGTTAGTTAGCTGCCAAACGAGATCTGAGGTAGTTCCGCCTTGCATCATGGGATATAGGGTTGCCTCGAGCTGGTAAAAGGAGTTCTCGAGCTAAAGCTAGTGCGAGTCGGCCGAGGATCGGCTCCGAACCCATCCAGCAAGAAGAAGGCGAGATGAAGACAACTAACATGGAACGTTATGGTAGGTACATAACTTCTAATTTTCTGTATATTCTAGACTCAAACCCTTGTCCTGTAGTACTAATCCAAGTGTCCAGATATGCTATTCCCACTTTGTCATATTGGTAGGTAAATTTGAGGAATTCCGTGGTGTTATTAAGGTACTCTAAGAACTCTTGTATCTTCTCTTCTGGACCTTTCCATAAAATAAACATGTCGTCCAGGAACCTAGTGTATAATCCGATGTATTGGTAATATTCACTTGGGAAGATGTACTTGTTCTCCCACTCGAGCATAACCAAATTAGCAAAAATGGGGGCACAAGAAGCCCCCATTGCAACACCACGAGTTTGTTTATAGTGTTGACCAGAGTGGAAGATGTAGTTGTGGTCTAGGACCAGCCCCATCATATCCATGATGAGATTGATCCTGTCCCAACTACAACCTGAATACTTGGTCATGCTATTACAAAAATATTCAAGACCAATATCTGCCGGTATACTGGAAAATAAATCTTTCACATCAACTGTGAGGAAAATCAAATTCTCCTGCCAAACTTCATCCGTTAGTTTGCTCAAAAATCCCATGAATCTTTTACTATGTGGTTAACTTTAGTATATATATGTTTCATCCAGTGGTCAATGGCTACCCCTAACTTAAATGTTTTCGATTTGGAGCCAGATATAATAGGTCTAAAAGGTGGATGTTCCAGATTTTTATGTAATTTAGGTATTCCTATAATTTTGATAATACTGGAAAGTCATTTTTGAAAAATTCATATACTTCATTGGTTATTCTTCTATCTAATAAATACTCCTCTACAGCAAAACCTATCCTTCTATATCCTGTAATTATTTGGTTCAACGACACTTGTTCGTAGTTACCAGATTCATTTAGGATCTTCTGTATTTCCTTAGATATTCTTTATTTTCAAAAATCACAATCCCACCACCTTTATCTGGCTTCATTATTCTTATCTCATCATTCATAATGAGATTCTCTAAACATTTCCTTTCTTCAGTTAGTAAATTGTCCTTATTAGCTGTGGAATCTAACTTGTTATTCTTTATATTCCTGTGTAAAATGTGTAAATCTTTACAAACCATTTTCTCGTATAAAGCTATCTGTGCGTTAGATACAGGAATGCGTGCTTTTCTTAGTTAACTTGTTACAATTAGTGTTTCCTTTTCCCTCATTTTGGCCTTGATTGAACTGTATAGCAAGATTAAGTCTTCTACAGAATAATTTCACCTCTTTTATGGCATCAAAAATATCAAATTTAACTGTGGGTATGAATTTCATCCCTTGCTAAACAATGTAGTAATTTCCGTAGTGACCTGAACTTGTGTATAGTTGTATACTTTGAACCCTTCAAAGCAATGTATGTTCGGATGCCTTACTGGATTTTCCTCAGGTATACTAATACTGGTACAAAAAGTAGATTCCTTCTCATTAATTCTGTTGTCTACAGGGGTGGGGGGTGCATGCTTCTGTACACTTTTTCCACCACCTTCTCCGTCAATCATTCCATCTGTATTCTCTATTGATTGTATCCCCTTTGCCATCTTTTTGGTGCCGGGTAAAATCGCCCCCCTTGAAAATTTTCTTCTTCATTCAACCTATACTTTCTTCTTCTTCCTTTTGTTTCAACTACTTCAAATACCCCTTCCCTTTCATCTGTATACTTAGGCCAGATGTCCTCTTCCTGTCCTATACATTTCCAAATCTCGCTCTATTTTATTCATTTTTCTATGGTAAACATTATGCACTTTACTTTTTGCATTAGTAAACTGTTTGGAATATAAATCATACCATTCAACAAAATCCACATCTTTTATAATAGATTCATTTAAACATTCTACTTCCTGTAGAAGGGCATTAATTTTTCTTCATTACATTTCAAAAGTGCTTTCATGTACGAAAAGCCAAAATCATCGAACATTTTGTTAAACAATTGCTCAATTTTTGAAGAATATTTTAAACCCAGTGGTAGTTTGAAAAACCTCAAACCTTTTGGTACCACTTGTAATTGAATACATTTTTCAAGATATGCATTGTCCACTTTTACACTTTTAAGTTGTATTAGTTTTTTACCCAATAAATAAATTCTGGATTTCACATCATTAGTAACATTTTCCTCACATTCATATACTTTTTGCCTGTATTCACTTGTATTTCTCCCCCCAAAATAATCTTCATCAGCTAAAAATTCATTTAGTACTTTAGATACATTTAACACACGTTCTCGATAATCCCTTTTCTGAATACCTTTCGGTTTAGGACTAGATATCTTATCTAAGTTTACAGTACCTTTGTTTTTAAGTTAGGGGTAGCCATTGACCACTGGATGAAACATATATATACTAAAGTTAACCACATAGTAAAAGATTCATGGGATTTTTTGAGCAAACTAACGGATGAAGTTTGGCAGGAGAATTTGATTTTCCTCACAGTTGATGTGAAAGATTTATTTTCCAGTATACCGGCAGATATTGGTCTTGAATATTTTTGTAATAGCATGACCAAGTATTCAGGTTGTAGTTGGGACAGGATCAATCTCATCATGGATATGATGGGGCTGGTCCTAGACCACAACTACATCTTCCACTCGGATCAACACTATAAACAAACTCGTGGTGTTGCAATGGGGGCTTCTTGTGCCCCCATTTTTGCTAATTTGGTTATGCTCGAGTGGGAGAACAAGTACATCTTCCCAAGTGAATATTACCAATACATCGGATTATACACTAGGTTCCTGGACGACATGTTTATTTTATGGAAAGGTCCAGAAGAGAAGATACAAGAGTTCTTAGAGTACCTTAATAACACCACGGAATTCCTCAAATTTACCTACCAATATGACAAAGTGGGAATAGCATATCTGGACACTTGGATTAGTACTACAGGACAAGGGTTTGAGTCTAGAATATACAGAAAACCCACGTTTTCAAATGACTACATACATTATAGCAGTTGTCATCCTGGCCACATCTTTCGTAATGTAGTTAAAGGCCATCGACTAAGGAGATTATGCAAAGTGAATTAGATACTCTTTTTAAGTTATTTTTAGATAGAGGTTACCCTAAACATATGTTGATCAACATTACGTCTTATGTTAAGAAAGAATGGGGTAGTAAATATGTACCACTACTGGGTACAGGCAGTATGGTGAGTACTAAAGTCCAAATAGACCGAGATAATAGAGTATGCATCATCAGGTTTAACCCCTATACCAACATTATGACAGAAATTTTAAAGAAACATTGGGACATAATTACTAGTAATGTACCTATTGGAAACATACTAGGTACGAAACCCTCTATAGTATATAAAACAGGTTTGAATTTGAAAACAACAATAGACCCTAAGAAAAGGCCTACACAGGAAACAGTAGGAAGGGCACTACGAGTTGTGGTGCATGTAGTCAGTGTAAATATATTAACACAAAATGTAGGATGAGACTTAAGAATATTGTGAAATCTGTAGTATACCCTAAGAAGGGTAGTTGCAATACACAGCGTATTGTGTATATTGCTGAGTGTGAGAAATGCGACGTATACTATATAGGAAAGACTGAGAGGAAATTCAAAACTCGTATACTGAGCACCTGTATAGTATTAGGAAAGGAGATACTAAGAACGCTCTAAGTAGACACATTATAGAAAAGGGAAGTGAACATAGTTTTAAATTTGCTATTATAGACCAGGTAGAGGTAAATGACAGAGGAGGAAATTGGAAAATATATTTAGCTTGGTTAGAAAGTAAGTGGCAGATATGTTTAGATGCCACATCCCCCCCGGGTATAAATGACCATATAAGTATCAAGCCTTTTTTGGCGTTAAGAGTAAGGAAATTTCATCAGCCGAGTACATTTTATATATATATATATATATATATTATACATTAACACACAATATATATTTTTACTTATTTATATATATTTACTATGAATTTATAAATTCAAAATTTTAGCATAGGGTAGATAGTATAAGGGACCCAATAATGAAATGTATTATGCACTGTATAAAAGCACTTTAGTACTAGTATATAGTACATTTTATGACAGTGGTTAATATACATATTTTTGTGACTTTTTATTGTATTTTTATTCTCAACAAATGTTAATTGAGTGATTTTGTTTTTAATTAACAATTTTGTTTTTAACCAATTATGTAATTAACTTTTGGCCAAAATTTGTGTATATAAAGGAAGTGACATGTTAGGGGAAATGGTTCTGAAGAAATCTGGTAAATGCAGATGAAAGCGCTCAACCATTCTTACTAGATGTACTTTGTGGTGCTGGCAGTTATCGAATAAAGTTGTGTGACAAAAAGCAACAGGCGAGTTTGCTTCTGATTCATGGCTCGAGTCCAGGGGATCTACGTTTGCTATTCTAAGACTTGGAGTTCAGTGCATACTTTCTCTAAGCATTACCACCATCCACTTTACTCTAAATCTAGGGCTGGATTTGCAACTGCAGTTTTGCAAGGCATGTTGGCAGCTCCTAATTCCTTATAGTTTTGCCATCCTCCCTTACCTCTGCTTTGGGATTCTACCCATATGTAAGGACTGCAGCAATGTGAGATGAAGAACATAGTACAGTTTTGTACCTACCATAAATGTAGATGTTCGAAGATCCACATTGCTGCAGTCCAATTTACCCTCCCTCCTTCCCCTCTGTTGCTGAAGGTGGTGGTGTGGTTTGTGTTGTACATAGTGTAAATATGGTTAGTGCACGGGTGGTTGGTTAGGTTTTGCTGGTTTTTGGCTTTGGCCTTTCTTGTTAGGGCCTTCTGACATCTGGGGCAAGAAAAGACTGAGAAAATGACGTCGGTCATGCGCTTTTGTACCCTGACGTCCTGATGTCAGTTTTAAGCGCCTTGACCGACGTCAGCCTAATACTTTGGTATTCGGGCCGACCGAGGACAGCGGACTACCCATATGTAAGTACTGCAGCAATGTGGATCTTCGAACATCTACATTTATGGTAGGTACAAAACTGTACCTTTCCGAACCTCGAGTCTTGGAACCGGTGATGGAGCTCCCTCCCCCGACACTGTTGAGGTCGGCTCCATCTTCGATTCCTTCGACCCGTTCTTCCAGGCCCCTCTCCGACACCGATGTTGACCGTGTGGTGCAGAAATTACTGGAGAATACGGCCTTATCCAAACTTATCTCGGTTTCCACCCAATTGGTGTCGAAACTTGAAGGCCTCCCATTATCTCCATCTCTTCCTCCTCCGAGACCTGTCCAGTCTTTGGAGCCGGAAGAGGCTGATCTACTGATTGTGGAGCCCTCGGTGCCAGAACCGTCCTTTTCTCGGTCGGCTCCATTCCCCTCGACTCCGTCGGATCCGGTACCGGAGTCTCGGAGCCGAAGATCCATCCTTGGTTCCGGGGCCGAGAGTCGAACCGATGTTTCGGTTCCGACTCTTCCTCTCGGGGCCTCGGCTCGGATCGATTCGGCTCCGTCCTCGGGGTCGATGCCTTCGGTGCCTGTTTCGGGGATTCTTCCCATTTCTTCGGAACCGGGAGATACCTCGACTCGGGACCCGGGGGCCTTCAATCTCATGAGGAAGGTGTTGTCTACCCAGACAACCACATCAGTAGAAGCAGCCTCTCCTCCCCATAAAGGACCGTTATCCTCCTCTGCACCAACGGCCACATCCAAGCGTCGAGCACCGGTGTCTCAGCCACCCCTGGAGGGTGCCCCCTCTTCCTCGGAGGCTTCTTCGGATGCCCCCCCCCCCGAAGAAGTCCCTAGGAAACGATTGTGTAAGAGGAGACACTTAGATTCTCCACAAGAATCTTTGACATCCGATACTGACTTGGATGAGTCAGAAGGGTCCCCAAAGTCACCTTCAGAAGATGTCTCCTTTTCTGACATCTTGGAGATCCTAAAGCAGAGAGGTGATTGGCAGTCCCTTTCCCCTTCTGAGGATGAGTCAGTTTTGCTGAAGGCATTCGGTGCTCGCCCTTCCTCCTCCTGGGTCACTCCGCCCTTCGATGAGTTAATGGAGCTGATTGCTCGAAGGGCGTGGGAGACACCTGACATGGTGGAACCAGTCCCTAGAAAGCCTAATAAGTACATTACTGCACCCCAAGACAAGGCTTACCTCACAAAGGGAGTACCAGTGGACGCCATGGTGGTGGCAGCGGCCACGAAAAAGGAGATGTCGGAATCTTCCTCATCTGTCCATCCGCCTAACAAAGATTCTAGGACTATGGACAGATACGGGAAGCGCATTTTTAGTTCAGCAGCTTTTTCTATGTGATCCCTGAACTATTTGACCCATTTTACACGTCTACAGAGGGATCTAATCAAAGAGTTGGGAGATACCCTCCAGGGTACTACAGATGCTGCTGTTTCAGAGAAAGTTACAGCACATCTCAATACCCTTACATCCATTGTTAACTCATCCATGAGGCTGATATCATACGCAGCCGAAGGATCGAGTAGGGCAGCAGCTTCAGCGATTGCTCTTCGCAGACAATCCTGGATGCGCTTATGTTCATTTGCGGAAGCCTTCAAGTCTTCCTTTACTAACGCCCCATTTGATGGTGCCACTCTCTTTGGCCCCAAAGTAAAGGAGACCCATACCCGGTGTGAACAGGAGGGAAAGACTCTGTTGTCGGAGTCCGTTTTTCCACCCCATCCAGACCATACCCCAAAGGGCAACGCGGTGGGAAAATGTGGTTTCGAAAACCCCAAGGATCTTTCCCAGGCACACAGGGTGATGCCCCCTCTAGAGGCAGAGGAGGGGGCAGAGGTGGAAGACGCCGCCCTGGCGGCAGAGGGGGTCCGCAAAACCAAGGTGACAGGGATACACCCCCTGGAAAACCCTTCCAGCACTCCTGAGAGGAGGCCCGACTGTCCTGCTCTGGAGGCAGTCGGGGGTCGATTAGCTTTATACCCTCAGGCCTGGCAGAATCTTACTACAGACAACTGGGTAAAAAGCGTGGTTACCAGAGGTTACAGAATACCCTTTCTATCCACTCCCATTCCAAAGAAAAGACTCCCAGATGTGCCGCCCCATCTGCGAGACCCAGCAGCTATAGAAATTTCAAAGCTGCTAGAAAAAAAGTCATCCAACCAGTCCCAGCGGACCAAATAGGATTCGGAACTTACTCAAGGTTCTTTTTAGTTCCAAAGAAGACAGGAAACTGGGGGCCGATTCTGCTCCTAGGTAAACTCAACACCTTTGTCAAGAAAGAAAAGTTCCGAATGGTCACGCTTCAATCGATCCTTCCATTCTTACAGAAGGACGACTGGATGTGCTCAATAGATCTGAAGGACGCATACTACCACATCAAAATGGCCAGGGCGTCCAGGGATCATTTGCGCTTCCGGCTGGGAGCCAGTCATTATCAGTTTCGAGCCCTGCCCTTTGGTCTGACCTCAGCCCCCAGGGTTTTCACCAAATGCATGGCAGTGGTAGCGTCTCATCTGAGACGCCTAGGATTCCAGGTGTTTCCGTATCTGGACGACTGGCTCCTTTCTGCCACCACCCGGCGTCAACTGATACAGGCCAGGGATTACACTCTACAACTTTGTGTTCACCTTGGAATTTCCGTAAATTTCGAAAAATCTTTACTACAGCCATCACAGCATATCTTATTCATAGGAGCGGAATTAGATGCGCATCATTTAATTCTAAGGCTCCCTCCAGAAAGGATAGCCTCACTACAAAGCCACATTTCTCTCCTTCTGTCATCCAAAAAATCCCCAGCAAAGCTGGTTCTGAAGGTCTTGGGTCTCATGGCAGCTTCTCTCATTGCGATACCATTGGGAAGACTGCACATGAGAGTTCTACAATGGCTACTGTTTGCACAATGGTCGTTCCAACAGCTACCTCTGACACACGAAATTCTGATTACAAACACATGCAAATCACACCTAACCTGGTGGCTTCAGACTTGCAACCTTTCCAGCGGAAGACCATTTGTGCTACCCACGCCGACAGCATTTATAACCACGGACGCTTCCCTGATAGGGTGGGGGGGGCATCTTTCAGGGACAGACAGTCCAAGGCGAATGGACCAATTTGGAGTACAATCTGCACATCAATGTTCTAGAGTTGAGGGCAGTGTTTCTAGCGTTGCAACACTTTGCTCCCCTTCTTCCTCTAGGGACTATTGCAGTTCAGACAGACAACATGTCTGTAGTCTGGTACATAAACAAGCAAGGGGGAACCAGGTCTTATCAGCTATGCAGAGAGGCCATGAGAATTTGGCAATGGGCGGAGTCCACGGGTCGCTTTCTGATCGCAACGCACATCCCGGGGTCATCCAACGTCATAGCCGACAGGCTGAGCAGAGCAATCCTGTTGCCTCACGAGTGGTCCCTCAAACAGTCAATTGCGAAGACGATTTTTCGCAAGCGGGGCCAGCCTTCCTGCGATCTTTTTGCGTCTCCAATGAACGCCAAATGCAGGAGCTACTTTGCCCTATTACCCCCTCCAGGGGAAGTCCCCAGGGACGCGCTGGTGCACGATTGGCCCCCGGGTCTCCTGTACGCTTTTCCTCCCTTTCCCCTGATTGCAAAGTTTCTGCAGAAAGCCAACAACCTTCAAAGGACGATAATCCTCATTGCCCCATTCTGGCCTCGTCAAATTTGGTTCCCTTTTCTGTTGCAACACCGCATTCGGGGACCTTGGATTCTGGACCCAGAGCCAGATCTACTGACTCACTCGTCAGGAGTTCTTCACCCCTCTCTCGAATCACTCCATCTAGCAGCTTGGCTGCTCCGGCTTTTAGCCAGGTCTGATTCTCTTACACCGGCAGTTCAGAATATATTAGTGGCTTCTCATAAAGCTTCCACTACAAAGACCTACACCAGTAAATGGAAGCGTTTGCCTTCTGGGCGAATTCACATCATTTGGACCCTGTCATAGCTCCGTTAAACAAGATCTTGGAGTTTTTAACAGAATTGTTCCATGAAGGAGCTTCTCCTGCCACTTTAAGAGTGCAATTGGCTGCCATTTCCAACTTTCATGTGGAAGAATGTGGGGCACCTATTATGGCTCACAGACTTTGTAAGGCCTTTTTAAAAGGATCTTTCCATATTAGACCACCAGTTAGAACTCCTACATCACCTTGGAATCTGAACCTTTTACTATCTAAATTGATGTTGCCCCCTTTTGAACCAGCCTCCGTTTGCCCATTGAAGTATTTATCGTGGAAGACTCTCTTCTTGGTAGCCATTACATCCGCTAGGCGAGTGTCTGAGCTTCAGGCTCTTTCTATTAAACACCCTTATTTGATCTTTCCCTCTGACAGAGTATCTCTTCGCACTAATCCATCCTTTCTTCCTAAAGTTTGCTCTACCAATAACATTAATCAGTCCATTGAATTACCCACCTTTTTCAAGAATCACTCTAATAAATTAGAGTATATGTTACACAAATTGGATGTCCATAGACAACTCAGATTTTATTTGGATAGAACAAAGGATCACAGGAAATCTGATCAACTTTTTATAGCCTTTGCTGACAACAGGAAAGGTGTAGCGGTTACTAAACAAACTCTTTCCAAATGGCTAACTGATTGTATTATATACGTTTATGATTCTTCAAATCAAACCTTATCTGTCAAACCTAAAGGACATTCTACAAGATCAGTGTCTACATCCCTGGCTCATGCAGCTCGCCTACCATTAGACACGATTTGTGCAGCTGCTACTTGGGCTAAACCGCATACATTCATCTCTCATTACAAAGTGGACAGGGTTTCTAGGGATAGGGCAACCTTTGGTTCCACTGTGCTCAAGAACGTTCTCCCGTGAGTTCCTCAGGAACATGGAGCTAGGGACGCTACCCATGTGTAAGAACAAACGGCGAGATTGAACACACTCACATATAGAAGTTATGTCCTTACCATAACGTTCCATGTGGAGTGTTCATCTCGCCTTTGTTCTTACATTCCCTCCCTCCCACCCTCAGGAAGAACGTTCATTTTGGTGCCTGGTCTGGAGTATTCTCCTTCTGCATTTGCAGTGGTTGTATTTGTATGATGTACATGTGTGTATATATATAGATATATATATATATATATATATATATATATATATGTGTATATAGATGATTTCTTGATTATGTAAATTTTGGCATGAGTGTGCTCTCTCTGGCTGCTGGTTTGCTTGCAAACTAGATCTGAAGTAAAGGCAGAGGGGGATTGTGGGTATTAGGTGATCTCGAGCTTCTTCTCGATGCAGAGCTTGCAAGCGGCCGACACGGAGCCGAGGATCGGCTCCGAACCCATGTGTAAGAACAAAGGCGAGATGAACACTCCACATGGAACGTTATGGTAAGGACATAACTTCTATTTATCGGTTATTTCCACTTTGGTGTGACTGTTTTTTCTGCTGTTTGGCCGTCATCTTTCAAGGCCTCATGTCTCCCGGTCCCAGCTTCCACTTTAAGACTTTTATTAGCCCATTTAAGTTGGAGGGCTGCTCTTCCTCTTGTTTTTTTCCCTTTCAGGGACCTTATAAAGGACAGTTTGTTAAAGCTAGAGAAATGCCTTATCCTTAGCCTGTTTAAGTTTGGCTATATCTTTTCCGTTAAGTCTCCCAGGCATAGCCTGTTTGTTAGGGGGCTGTGCCCTCCTTTCATCTTCTATATCTGTTTTCTCATAGTTAAGTTTTACTGTTTAAATTGTTAGAAAAAAAAACATTCTCTAGCTAATTTTCTCTGTTAGTATTCCTTTTTTTCAAGATGTCATTTAAAGAGTCAAAACAATCTGGTTTCAAACAATGTGAAAGATGTTGGCAAAAAAATGTCCCTAACTGATAGACAATTTGTGTCTATTGCGTAGGAGCTGTCAATCTCCAGGAGTTTTGCTCCATTTGTCTTTTTTTAATCACAGGGCTCTCCTGAAGAGGAAAAATAAATTGATACTGAGGTCTCTTAAAAATTCGCCTTTTCGGACGCAATATAAGAAGGTCCAGGTTTATCAAAAACTGACCATTCTTCATCTTCAGGATCTGACAAGTCCGGGAAGAGGTCTTCATCTTCTAGTGCTCTATTGGTGCCTTCAGAAAAGGTTGTCAAAATTTCAACATCAGATCCTAAGTTGGTCTGATCCAGAAAATCTACAGCTCCGGCACCATCAGTCTCAGTGCCAATAGAGTTTGAGTTGCAGACCCGGTCTTCTGTCTTGGAGCTGTTCTCTCCTACTCTAAGATCACCAATACTTCGCCAGTCCAAGTCTCCAGCCCACCCCCACTCGGTCTTCCAGGAGCCTATCAGGCGATGATGTGCATCGAGTGGTACAGAGGCTATTAAGGATGCTGGCTTACCTGTTTATCGGATCTAACTTTGAGGGCTTCAGATCCAACCACATCCTCTCCTCCTGCTCCACTTCCTCCTTCGATCAGACTTTGGGCTTCAGCGTCTGAATGTCCTGAGCTGATAACAGTGGAACCATCTGACCCCAGACCTATTATGGGATCTTTGGATTTCACCATCGCTCTGTCCTCTGCTCCATTGAAGCACAAGGAGTCTAGGAGCTGACCCTCTACAGTAAGCTCTAGGGAGGTGAATCAGATTGGACAGTTGTCTGATCTGACTTTGCCTGTCGGAGCATCGGCTCGAGTGAGCTCTGCCCCTACGTCAACCTCTCGGCCATTGTCCTTGATCCCAGGGGTTCCCTTGACTCTTTTGATCCAGGAATATTCTTGGATTGGGGGCAGGGAGCATTTGAGGTGATGAGAGTACAGTCTGCAAAGGCAGTTCCACTGTCGTCTCTGGACAGTCTTCCCCAAAATCTCCAGTCTCTGCTTATATATCCTTGCATCCACAGGGACGCGGAGAGCATAGGCCTCAGGAAGCCCCACAAGGCACCCCCCCCCCCCCACTCTTCTGAAACTTTTCCAAATTACCCCTCTGGGGAGATCCCTCTGAAGAGGTTATGTAAGAGCAAGTATTTGGACTCCCCAGAGGAGTCCATCACTTCTGATACAGACCTCGATGAAGCTGAAGGGTCCCCATGGTCGCCTCCTGATGTCTCTTTTGGAGACATCTTAAAAATACTTGGAGAGCCAGCTGGAAGTCCACCAACCCTTTGGCAGAGGAGTCAGTGTACCTGGAGGCCTTTGGATCTCACGCTTCCTCCACTTGGGTGTCGCCACCCTTCGATGAACTTATGGATCTAGTTTCTCGAAAGGTGTAGACGTCTCCAGATTCACTGGAACCAAATAAATTCATCACGTCCCCCTCAGGCAAAATGTTTTTAACTAAGGGAGTCCCAGTAGATGCTATGGTGGTGGCGGAAGCCACCAAAAAGGAACTCCGACATCATCTGTTCATCCACCGAACAAGGAGTCCTGTACAGTGAACAGATTTGGAAAGCACATTTTTTCATTAGTGACTTTTGCTCTTACATCGCTGAATTACCTAACCCATTTTACTAGATTACTAAAGAAATTAGGAGATGCTCTCCAAGGTTCAGTAGCTGAAAGGGATTTGGATAAAGTTTCCTCTCTGCACGCTACCTTAAACTCAGTTGTCAGCTCCATGAGACTGACTTCTTCTGCAGCAGATGGAGAGAGTAGAGCAGCAGGTTCAGGAATTTCCCTAAGAAGACATTCTTGAATGCGCTTGTGTGACATCACGGAGCCTTTTGTGAATGCCCCGTTTGATGGCTTGTCCTTGTTCGGGCCCAAAGTCAAGGACACACTGACCAGGTGTGAGCAAGAAGGAAAGACTCTGCCGTAGGAGTCCGATTTTCCCTACCTACCAGACTATATCCCAAAAGAAGTGGAAAAATGTGGTTTTGAAAATCTCAGAGAGCATTCCAGGACACACGTGGTGAATTTTCCCCCGGGGCAGAGGGGGAAGTACTAATGGAAGACGCCGACCACGCGGCAGAGGGGGTCCGCAAAGTCAGGGCGACAGAGTCTTTCTTTGGTAAGCCCTTCCAGTGCTCTTGAAAGGAGGCCCTCCTGTTCATCTTTGGAGGCAGTTGGGGGCTGTTTTATCTTTGTACCTAGAAACCTGGCAACGAATAAAAGACAAATGGATACAAAGCATCCTATCCAGAGGTTACTCCATACCCTTTTCCTTCACCGTCCCAAACATGCAAAAGATCCCAGACGTTCCACCCAAAGAGAAAAGTTAACGTTAGAAATTCAAAAGTGTTAGTGTCATTCAGACAGTCCCCGCAGACCAAATAGGATCCGGAACTTAAGATTATTTTTAGTTCCAAAGAAAACAGGGGACTGGAGACCAGTTCTGGATCTCAGCAGTCCAAACAAATCAATAAGAAAGTCCAAGTTCCGGATGGTAACAATGCAGTCAATACTCACTTTTCTGGGACAAGATGATTGGATGTGCTCGATAGACCTCCAAGATGTGTACTACCACATAAAAATGGACAGGCGATCCAGGAGACACCTGTGCTTTTGGCTGGGAGCCTGTCACTACCAGTTTCGAGCTTTGCCCTTTCACCTCACTACAGCCTCCCAGTGTGTTCACCAAATGCATGGCAGTAGTCGCGGCTCACTTGAGGTGCCTAGGATTATGCATGTTTCCATACTTAGACTGGCTCCTAACCATACTAATAAAAGCAAGAGACACCACCTTGCAGCTCTGCTCTCACCTAGGTATTACAGTAAACTAGAAGAAAGCTGCCTTGTTGCCTTCTCAACATGTAGTGTTTATAGGAGCAGAATTGGATTCAACAAATATGGCCAGACTTCCTCCAGAAAGAGTTCAAGTTGTACGGTGTCAGGTTCTCCATCTCCTCACAAAGAAAAAAGCACAACCAGGGTTAGTTCTAAAGGTCTTGGAGACCATGGCAGCAGCAATACCCTTGATCCCCTTAGCACGTCTATACATTTGAATTCTACAGTGGCTATTGTCCACTCAGTGGTTGATGCAGGAATTGCCGATGTCCCACAAAATAATAAATCGCAAAAAAGATCGTTGGTGGCTTTACTCGTGACACTAGGTTGACCATTTCTACTTCCCCAACCATTGGTCACAGTGACCATGGACGTCTCTCAGGTAAGGGCGGTGGGGAACACTGTCTGGAAAAGAAGCCCATTTGCACATCAGTGGCCTAGAGATGTGAGTGGTGCTTCTAGCGTTGCAAGCATTTCAGGATTCTCTTACGCTGGGAACTATTGCAGTACGGACAGACATATCAGTTATATGGTACATAAACAAGAAGGAACCAGATCCTTACCCCCTTTGTTGAGAGGCTCAGAGTATGGCAGTGGGCGATCTCCTCCCACTGTTTTCTGATAGCAATGCACATCCCAGGGAAATCCATCTTGTTAGCTGAGAGACTCAACAGAGCTAGTCTGATGCCTCGAGTGGTCCGTAAAACAGGTGGTAGCGGAAAAGATTTTCCGCAAATGTGGCCAGCCTTGCTGCGACCTTTTTGCGACATCCATTAATGCCAAATGCAACAGCTACTTTGCCCCCCCCCCCCCGGGGGGGGGGGGTTACCAAGGGATAACTTGTCCATGATTGGCCCTCAGGACTCCTCTACGCTTTTCCTCCCTTTCCATTAATTCCCAAAGTTCTTCAGAAAGCCAGTTGCTTGGGAAGGGACTTGATACTGATCAACCCCATACTGACCTTGTCTTTCTTGTGGCCTCATCTTCGGGAGGAGCCTTGGATTCTGGACCCAGTTCGGGACCTTCTGACTCTTGCTTGAGGAATGCTCCATCCTTCCCTGCAGACCCTGAAATTGACAGCTTGGCTGCTTTGATTCCAACCATAGCCAGGTTTCCTAATCTTTCCATCAGTTAAACACATCCTAATCTCTTCTCATAAGGCTTCAGTGCGAAAGATGTATAGAAGCAAATGGAAAAGATTCTCATTATGTGCTTCTTGTAAACGCATTGATCCCTTTACTGCCCCAGTTAATTCCATTCTAGAGTTCCTAGCAAAATTATTCAGTGGGGGGTGCAGCTGCAGCTACCATTAAAGTTCAACTAGCGGTGATATCTAGTTTTCATATACGTGAATCTGGCCTCAGCGTTATGTCTCATATGCTATGCAAGGTGTTTCTTAAAGGTACTCAACTTCAACCACCTATTAGAGACCGCCCAGCACCATGGGACTTAAATTTTGTCCTATTTCATTTAATTTTTCCCCCTTTTGAGCCACCATTATCTTGCGAACTCAAGATGTTAAGTTGTCTATCTCGCCTTCATTCTTGCTGGATGGGTTCGGAGCCGAACCTCGGCTCTGACTCGGCCACTCTAAAAGCTCGAGAGCTAGTTCCACTGGCTCGAGGCTCCCCTATATCCCACAGTGCTAGGCGGTAACTCCTCAGATCTCGTTTGCTGCTATAGCTATCGAGGTGCTCTTCAACCGGCTCGTCAGGTTAGTTTAAGACTAAGCTTTTGTCAGATTAGCCCCCTTTAAGTTACTTTTTCTGTAATTAAAACTTAATTAGGTAGTTTCTTTTCCATCCCCTTCCAAATATTTCTTCACTTTTTCCAAGAACATTTAGAGTTCTTTCCTTAAACTTTTAGGCCCCGTCCCTCCCTTCCTAGTAGTTGGAGTGTCTGGGTTTTTTTCTGAGGAAATTATTTAACTTAATTTAGTTTAAATTACTTTAATTTAGTTTATTTTAAATTAAAGGTAATCTGTGTGTGTGTGTGTGAGCGTGAGTGATTACTTTACTTTACTTAGCAATGTCTAAGGAATCAAAGGTCTCAGACTTTAGGAAGTGTGACTCGTGCTGTCAGAAGATGTCTGACAGACGGTCACACTTCTTGTGTATACTGCCTGGGACCTTTCCACCTGCAGGACTCATGTGCTGTTTGCTATGGTTTCAGCCCTAGAGTCCTGCATGAGCATAAAAATAAGCTCATTTTAAGGGGCATATTGAAGCCTGAGGGTCCCCCGACTCTATCTTCGGGGAAACCCTCGAAGCCTACCAAACCATCGGCTCCGGTATCAGAGTCGTCTTCTGGGGCTTCGAAGGGTGTTCGAATATCGGCTCTGGCTGGAGCCGATGATTCTCGAACTCATGTCCCTGCTATTTCCTCGGCTCCGGCCGGAGCCGAGGCAGACACCGGTGAGTCGGCTCCGATCAGATTGTCGGAACCGACATCCAGAAAAAGGTCCCGGTCACCATCTATCGGCTCCGTTCATTCGGCTCTAGCATCACCATTGTTGTCTGAACGGAGCCATAGATGTCACTCCTCTAGGTCGTCGAGACTATCAGATCATGACCTTCAGAGGGTAGTGAGTCGACTTCTTAAGTCCAAGGCACTGGCCCAGATGCTTCAAAGCCCGACTCAACAGTCGATGGCTAATCCCATCACTCAGAATGTTCCTCCTCTGACTCTTTTGAGTTCGGAGCCGGGGCGGCTCGGACCTGAGACTGTGGCTGCGTCGGAACCGATACCGTTGCCTTCGGTACCGTCGTCTGCTCCGATATCTTCCTTGGAGGAATCTAGGTGCCGAACTTCCCTCGTCGGCTCTGAGGGGGCGAGTGGCATCGGACCCTTGTCCGACCCCGCTCTCCCTCTCGGTGCTTCGGCGCTAGTGAGTTCGGCTCCGACATCGGCCTCGGAGCCATCACTGTCTGTGCCGGGGGAGGTTTTCAGCTTTTCAGAGCGGAGACCTCTGGCTCTGCCTGACAGGGGTGCCTTCGAGGTCATGAGGAGCGTGTTAGAACCTGGTTCAACCGCACAGTCGGCTCCATCTGCCCCTCCCTCCACGGTGCCTCCGGTGATTTCTGCTCACTCCCTCATCCCAGATCGTAGAGAGCCAGCTCCTCAAGTATCCCCAGTGGGGATCTCCTCCTCTTCCGAGGCCTCTCCTGACCCGGTAGGAGAGCCTCCTAGGAAGAGGCAGTGCAAGAGGAAGCACATCGACTCCCCTGAGTCTGTCACCTCTGACACTGATTTAGAGGATTCTGAAGGTTCCCCTCGTTCCCCCTCTGAAGATGTCTCCTTTGCAGACATCCTCGAAATCTTAAAACAGAGGGGGAATTGGCCAGCCCTCAACCCTTCAGAGGATGAATCTGTGTATCTTGAGGCGTTTGGCTCACCCTTCCACCTACTGGGTGTCCCCTCCCTTTGACCCCCTTATGCAAGTGGTGGCAAAGAAGGCCTGGACGGCTCCTGACTCAGTGGAACCCACTCCCAGGAGACCATCAAAATTTATCACTGCTCCCAAGGACAAAGAATTTTTGACCAAAGGCGTCTCTGTGGATGCTATGGTGGTGGCTGCGGCCACCAAGAAGGAGCTAGCTGATCCTTCAGTGCCTGTCCATCCTCCTAACAAGGAGTCTAGGACTATGGACAGGTACGGGAAGCGGATGTTCTCGTCAGCGACCTTTTCTATCTGCTCGCTGAATTACCGGTGTCATTTCACTCGTCTCCAGAGAGATTTGCTCAAGGAAGCGAGCGAAATGTTAAAGGATCCAACAGCTGAGGGTTTTCAAGATAGGATGAACTCTCAGCTGGCGACCCTCAATTCAATAGTTAACTCCTCCATGCGCCTCCTTTCGTATGCGGCGGATGGAGCGAGTAGAGTGGCAGGTACAGGTGTGGCCTTACGTCGGCACGCCTGGATGCGGCTATGTAATTTTGCGGACCCTTTCAAGGCGTCCTTCACTAACTTCCCGTTTGATGGATCATCCCTTTTTGGTCCTCAAGTGAAGGAAACCCTGACTAAGGTGCGAGACTGAAGGCAAGACTCTCTCTGCCGTGGGAGTCCGTTTTTCTACTCCTTCTAGGCCTTACCCCAAAGGCCAGAAGGGGGGAAAGATGTGGTTCCGCAGGCAATCTCAGGGAGCTTTGCCTGATGCACAGAGTCGGTTCCCCTCTAGAGGCAGAGGGGGGAACAATAATGGTAGATGCCATCCTAGAGGCAGAGGGGGCCCACAGAATCAGGGCAGTCGAGAAACCTTCTCCGACGAGCCCTTTCAGCATCCCTGAGGTGTTGCCCGACTGTCCACCTTAGGAGGCAGTCGGGGGAAGATTATTTCTGTACCCAGAAGCCTGGCTATCCCTAACTCAAGACAAATGGGGTACAGTCTATCATTTCCGAAGGCTACAGAATCCCATTCTTTCGCATTCCAAAGCAATCCAAAAAATCCCTTCCAGACGTTCCACCCAGTCAAAGGGAGCAAGCAGCACCAGAAATTTCAAAGCTGCTTGCAAAAAGTGCCATTCAACCAGTTCCAGCAGACCAACAAGGATCCGGAATCTACTCCAAATTCTTTCTGGTTCCAAAGAAAACAGGGGACTGGAGACCCATTTTGGATCTCAGCAACTTGAACAAGTTTGTCAAGAAAACAAAATTTCGGATGGTCACGCTGCAGTCCATTCTACCCCTTTTGGGGCGGGACAACTGGATGTGCTCTATAGATCTCCAGGATGCGTACTATCACATCAGAATGAGCCGATGCTCCAGGAGATTCCTCCGCTTCAGGCTGGGAACCAGTCATTTCCAATTCAGGGCCCTGCCCTTTGGACTCACTACAGCCCCCCGAGTGTTTACCAAATGCATGGCAGTGGTCGCTTCTCATCTGAGACGACAAGGATTCCAAGTGTTTCCGTATTTAGACGACTGGCTCCTTACAGCCCCCACCAAGCATCTTCTGCTTCTTGCCAGAGACTACACCTTTCATACATGTCAAACACTAGGCATTTCAATAAATTACGAAAAGTCTGTCTTGTCACCTTGTCGTGTTATTACCTTCATAGGCGCAAATCTAGACACAGTCAACATGTCAGCCAGACTCACAGAGCAGAGAATAGCAGACATACACAGACAAGTCTCCCTTGTCTTGCAGAGCAACAAGATCAAAGTCAGACTGATCCTGAAGGTCTTAGGGATAATGGCGGCTGCTATCCCTCTCCTTCCTTTAGCCCGATTTCACATGAGAATCTTACAATGGATGCTCTTCACACAATGGTCATACCAACAACTTCCAATGTCCCATTCCATTACGATAACAAAATCGTGCAGGAATCATCTTTCTTGGTGGATCACATCCCCCCAGCTCTTTCTGGGGAGACCCTTTGTTCCTCCCCCTCCGATTGCTACACTGACAACGGACGCCTCCCTGATCGGGTGGGGGGGGCATTACCAGGGCAGGACGGTCCAGGGCACATGGCAACCTTTCGAACGCCACTTGCACATAAATGTCCTAGAGATGAGAGCAGTGTTTCTAGCGTTGCAAGCCCTACAAGACTCTCTTCCCAAAGGAACTATAGCAATTCAGACAGACAATATGTCTGTAGTGTGGTACATCAACAAACAAGGCAGAACCAGATCCTACCCCCTATGTCGAGAGGCACTCAGACTGTGGCAATGGGCGATTTCTTCTCAGCGGTTTCTGTTAGCAACGCACATTCCCGGGAAGTCCAATGTGATTGCAGACAAATTGAGCAGAGCTATTGTCATGCCTCACGAGTGGTCTCTGAACAATTCAGTGTTGGAGAAAGTTTTTCGAAAGTGGGGCCGACCTTGCTGCGACCTTTTCGCTACTCCCCAAAACAGCAAGTGCGACGATTTTTTCACCCTCTTTCCCAAACCAGGCCACCCCAGCAGAGACGCTGTAGTCCACGATTGGCCCCGGGGACTTCTGTATGCTTTTCCTCCCTTCCCACTGATATCTCAACTAATACAGAAAGCCATCGCTCAGAAAGCTTCCATGATCCTCATTGCCCCTTACTGGCCTCGACAGGTTTGGTTCCCATTTCTTCACCGTTATCTGTTGGAGCAACCCTGGCATCTGGACCCAGTTCCAGACCTCTTGACCCATCAGTCGGGTCAGTTGCACCACTCCCTTCTCTGAACCTCACAGCGTGGTTTCTCCAATTCCAACTCTAGCCAGGCTTCCTCTAATATCTCACTCAGTTCGAGATATTTTGATAGCCTCTCATAAATCTTCCACTCGGAAGATTTATCATAGTAAGTGGAAACGTTTTTCCTGTTGGGCGCATTCCAAAGATCCTTTCACTGCTTCCATTCAATCAGTTTTAGACTTTCTGGCCAACCTTTTCCACTCAGGTTCATCTCCATCTACCATCAAAGTTCAATTGGCAGCGATATCGAACTTTCATGTTGGAGTCTCAGAGTCTTCCATTATGTCTCACAAACTCTGCAAAGCCTTTTTAAAGGGAATTTTTCTCCTCAAACCACCTATCAGGGATCCTCCTCCTCAATGGGATCTCAACTTGGTTCTGGCATCCTTAATTCTTCCCCCCTTCGAACCTGCGGCTTTATGCTCAATGAAGTTACTGTCTTGGAAAACACTCTTTTTGGTAGCTATTACTTCAGCCAGAAGAGTCTCTGAACTCCATGCTCTGTGTAGTCGATCCCCTTATCTCTTGTTTCATAAGGATAGGGTGTCCTTACGTACTAACCCGTCCTTTTTGCCTAAGGTAGCTTCACCGGCAAATTTGAATCAAACCATTAAACTTCCAGTGTTCTTTCCTAACTATTCGAACAGATCAGAACAAAAATTACATTGGTTAGACGTTCATCGCCAACTTAGGTACTATTTAGACAGGACCAAACAATTCAGGAAGTCTGAGCAACTGTTTGTTTCCTATGCAGAAGGTAGACTGGGCCTTCCAGTTTCTAAGGTATCTCTTTCTAGATGGCTTACTTCGTTGATCACCTTTGTGTATGAGATCAGACATCAACAGTTGCCAACCAAACCCAGGGCTCATTCAACTAGAGCAGGGGTGTCCAACCTTTTCAGCTGCAAGGGCCGCATTGAGTCAACAGAAATGGTCTCGGGGCCGCATGTTAAATATATCATTGCAAACGGCAAGTGAGGACAAAAAAAAAGGGGGGGGGGGTCTCTTACGTAAACTGAAGAGCAAAAAAAAGGGTCTCTCACGTAGACTGAACAGCAAAAGACCCCAGGTACACACGGACTAATACAAATTAAACTAAAGGATTCTGTGATAGGCTAGCTGTCTGCACACACAAACTCTTAAGTTACTTAACTAGGCAGTCCCATACACTTTTTATTGTCAGTCACATAGCAGCTTTATATTTAACTAACTTTATAATAATATGAGTTCACATACAACAACATATCTCATTAGTTTCTTCAAAACTTGCTCAGAGACATAAAGGGTGTGTAGTTAGAATAGTGATTATTCACTCATCCAGTCACATAGCAGACTAATAGTCATATGATTTCACTGACAACACAGTGTGTATGAACAGAGTTTGTAACATCACCACCGTAAAAGTCTGCTTATTGCTATAATTATATTAAATACATTTGCAACATTAATAAAGGAACGTCTGGAAAAATCAAATGATGCTGGTGATACTCTGCTATATGCAACAGCTTTGTAACATTTAGCACTGCAATACACACACACACACACACACACACACACACACACACACACACACACACACACACACACACACACACACAATTCATACCAGTAATTCTTACATATTGCAGTCATTAAAACACAAGCTGAAGACGCTGAGGTTGTATTGCAGATTAAATAATTGTGCCAAACACAGTACCTGCAAGCCAGTACTTGCTTTTTTCTATCTTTCTAGCACTGCATGCCATTATATTTACTTTTAATGTTGCACAAACATTGTTGGCAGTTTCTCCGTATTTGGCATGTGTTTTTCTCAGAAGTAATTGTGATAACTGTAAATGTGAGTATCCAACCCTATCTACAGGAAACAGCAATGTACTTGAGTCTTTCACTCAGGAACACAGCAGTATTCTGAAGGTCTTTAAAAGAAAAAAAGCACACAGTAGAATAGCATTCAAAATGTATGTACTTTTATTGAGCTTTACCATTCATGCTTCATTGTTGCAAAGTAGACATTTATAAGCAGGATGGTAGGTGCTTGGTTTATTTTAAAGCTCGTAAGAGGACTCTGAACTTCCCCCATACACATACACACACACACACACACACACACACACACACACACACGCACACACACACACCAAAGCAAATCTTGATTATTTATTGTTCTTGTGCTTCTGTTATTTAGTAAAATACACATTTCTTGATTGGTATCCTTCCACATTATCCTGACTCCATATAAAATTACCACAAGTTTGTAGGTACATAACATTATCAGAAACATTTGATCCTTCCTTGAAACAGGTCTAGGCATCCTTATAGATTAGAGCAGTGTTGTGCCTTACAGTTACTAGTTAACACTAAGACTAATCTAACGACTTACCTGTTACTGCAGGAGATGTGTAGTGTAGTCCGTGTGTATAAATAAAATAAATATTACAATCCCCCTCGCTCTCAGTTCTTTCTTCGCGGCGATCACAATGCTCTTCCTTCACCTGTTGATCATGAATATATCACGCACCGCAAAAAAACGGCACTTCGGCGCATGCGCATACCAGCGGAAAGACACTGGCATAAAAAAAAAGTGAAACAAGTAATGTGGCGCATGCGCATAAACATTAAAGGACACGAACGAAAAAAAAAGTTTAATTTCTACTTTAAGGGGTACTTAACGGGTCACGGGCCGTATGGAAGAGCTCAGAGGGCCGCGGGTTGGACACACATGAACTAAAGCTTTAGCCACATCTATAGCTTTCCAAGACAGACTGCCTATTGATTCGATTTGTGCTACAGCTACTTGGGCTTCTCCCCATACTTTCATCTCTCATTATAAGTTGGACTTAGCCTCTAGGGACCGAGCCAACTTTGGTTCCACTGTACTCAAGAGTCTGTTCCGATAGGCCACCCGGGACAAGGTGCTAGGGACGCGGTCCCATCCAGCAAGAATGAAGGCGAGATAGACAACTTAACATTTAGAAGTTATGTACCTACCATAACGTTCCATGTTAGTTGTCATCTTCTCGCCTTCTTTCTTGCGTCCCACCCTCCTTCCCCCTAGCCTGGACAGACCTAGAGGAGTTGGTTTTGTGACCTTTTTATCCTTTTCTTCCACGTTTTACCACCTCTCTCTCTATATATATATGTATATATATATATATATATATATATATATATATATATATATATATATATATATATATATATATATATATATATATATGTTTTCCTCTGTTTGGTTTAGGACACCTCACAGTCAGCCTAGCTGGGCCTAGCTTACAAACGAGATCTGAGGAGTTACCGCCTAGCATTGTGGGATATAGGGGAGCCTCGAGCCGGTGGAACTAGCTCTCGAGCTTTGAGTGGCCGAGTCGGAGCCGAGGTTCGGCTCCGAACCCATCCAGCAAGAAAGAAGGAGAGAAGAAGACAACTAACATGGAACGTTATGGTAGGTACATAACTTCTAATTTTTAACATGGAAAACTATTCTCTTGATAGCAGTTACCTCTGCTAGAAGAGTGTCAGAGCTGCAAGCCTTGTCTATAAAGTCCCCCTACTTGCTTTTCCATAGAGACAGGGTCTCCTTACGAACAAACCCTTTTTGCCAGAAGTATGTTCTGAGTCAAATTTGAACCAGAGTACATGTTACATCAACTGAATGTGCATAGATAATTGCATTTCTATTTACACAGGACTAAGAACTTCTGAAAATCTGACCAGCTATTTATATATTTATTTATTTAACATTTAACTGGGAAAGTCCGACTTGGAACTAAGCCAATTTTCAGTGGAAGCACAGGGAGAAATGCTCCAGACGCATGTCTTTGTAACTTGGGAGGAAACCGGAGCACCCGGAGGAAACCTATAGAAACGCAAGGACATGCAGACTCCACACAGAAGGCATCCTAGCTGAGAATCGAACCATGAGAACCTCTTGCTGTGAGACGACAAATGCTACCACTGTGCCGTCCATATCCTTTTCAGATTCAAAGAAAGGTATTTCAGTCTCTAAAGTGACTCTTTCGAAATGGCTTTCAGATAACATAACCTTCATCTATAAATCTCAAAACTGAGATCTTTCCCATAGAGTTAAAGCCCACTGTACAAGAGCCATTGCAACCTCTTCCGCCTTTCTGGCTAGACTATGAGTAGATACCATTTCTGCTGCGGCTAGACTATGAGTAGATACCATTTCTGCTGCGGCAACATGGGCAAGACCACATACCTTTATGACTCTCTCTAGACTCTACATGGCCTCCAGGAACAGGACCTCTTTTGGTTCTACAATTCTGAAGAATATTCTCCCTTGAGACACCCAAGAAAGATGGAGCTGTCTCATCCTGGTAAGAATGAATACGAGATAGGACAACAACACAAAAAGTTATGTACTCACCATAACGTTCCATGTGTGTTGTCCATCTTCACCTTCATTCTTACATCCATCCCTCCCTCCCGCCCAGCCTTTTTACTCCTGGGAGACTGAGTTGGTACAATTGGATATCATTCTCTGGCCTTATTCATTGCACTCAGAGTTATTAAACTGCTTTTATTTTTATTACTTTTATTATAACTTCATACCAAATCTGGGCAGCTTTCCTAGTGCATGCTGGGATTGGATTTAGCCACGAGCTAGTGGAAGACTTCGAGCTTGAGTATAAAGGCCGAGTCGGATGTGCCCCCATCCTGGTAAGAATGAAGGCGAAGATGGACAACACACATGGAATGTTATGGTGAGTACATAACTTTTTTGGGGTGCCAAACCAAGACCAACTTGCTTTGAAAGTGGACTCTTCCCTGTGAGCTTTGAGTGATGTGGTCAGCTAGCAGTTCTTAAGGGCTGGGCAGATAAATACCCTTTTGGGAAATTTACCATTTTCTGTGAAGTAAAGTAAAACTGTTGTCATAATTTAGTACTGGGGTTATCTCAAAGAAAGATGTTATGTTCTTACCATAATGTTCCATCTGTTTTAAGCTGTGGTTCTTCGAAACAAACTTGGCTGCTTCACTACTTGAGATTCGAAGCTCAATCTCTTCCTCCCTACCCACAATGCCTCTTTCCCCTAGACTACCTCATATCAAGTTTGCTATCTTTAGATGTAGCCTGTTTGCTGCAAATAGTGTCAAAAGTAAAACAGGAAAGAGCAACAGGAGCTCAAAGGGGAGCAATTGTTCCATGAACATATCCATCAGGTCACTTGCAAAATAGGACTAGGGGAAGGTTAATGAAGACAGGCAATGCAGATGGAACATTGAGACTTCTGGCCAAAAGACATGAGAGAGATTGCTACAGACCTTGTGGAGTGATCCTTAAGAATGAAAAAAAAGTCTTAACTATCTCGCCACTGAGGTCTTAGTAATTGCTTTACTTATTTTACTATTTGAAAAGGATATGGACAGTTGTTCTGACTTCCTGAAATTTAGTTCTGTCCAAGTAAAAACGTAATTGTCTGTGCACATCATGTAAATGAAGAGTGTATTCCCCTTTATTCTGAAAGTTTGGGAAGAAAACAGAAAGGTTAGTGAGGTTATTGATAATTGTCTTCTATAGCAACAAGAAGTGGGTGGCCACGGTGGTGCAGCGGTTAGCGTTGTCGCCTCACAGCAAGTGGTTCGCCGGTTCGATTCTCGGCTGGGGTGCCTTCTGTGCAGAGTCTGCATGTCCTCCCTGTGGTCGCCTGGGTTTCCTCTGGGTGCTCCTGTTTCCTCCCACATCCCAAAGACGTGCAGTAGGTGGATTGGACACTCTAAATTGGCCCTGGGTGTGAGTGTGGGCACGTGTATGCCTTCTGTGGAAGGTTGGGCGCCGGGCTGGCAACTCGACACCGTAAAACTCCACTGCCAATCATGGGCGGACAGATGATCTGCTGTGGTGGCCCCTAACAGGAAAAAGCCGAAAGAAAAAAAGAAGCAGCAGCAACAAGAAGTATGGGTTGATGCATACGGTTACCCTGTCTTTATGAAAAATTAAATATGGGAACCTGGAGGAAAGAGATTGTAACTCAAGAGATTGTTCCTGCTGAAGTAATGTCCACCAGAAAAAAGCATCTTCCAAGAGAAACTTTAAATTTACTGTGGCTGCTAGTTCGAAAGGAGGGCGAATGAGAGCCTGCAATATAATGGTCAAATTGCAAGGGGGAATAGGATCTTTAATGCAAGGATGAAGTAGAAAGGTACCCCTCAGGAAAGTTTTACAAAGCCTTGATGAAGTTAATGAATAGCCCTCCCTAAGTGAAAGCTGGAAATTGCAGCCAACTGAACCTTAACAGTGGAATAACTAGCCCCATCGTTAAAAAGGGAGGCGAAAAAAAAAGAATCCAACGTCATAGAGGTGGGGGCCGTAAAGCGGTCTATCTTGCTTTTGGGCCCATATGGAAAACAATTTTTTACTTACTCATATAAATCTTCCTGGTGAAGGGTTTGAATATCTTCTGTACAAGGGAGTAAAGCCGGAGATGTCTGGCCATCATCGGAATTGAAGAAACCATGCAGTTAGTTTCAAACCTTGAAGGTCCAGGTGAAAATGCCCCCAAGTGGTGAGATAAAAAGTCTGGAGCTGGATCCAGAGTCACCGGAGTGCAGATCAGATGTAACCAAGGATAGGTGACCCAGACTAGTCGAGGGCAGAAGGGGGCAATAAGAATGATTTTCCTCTTCAACGTGGATGCCTTCTGCAAAAACTTGGGAATTAGGGGCAACTGGGAAACACGTAAAGTAGACTTAGTGGCCAAGCATGGACTAGAGCATCCCTTGGGGACTATCCCTGAGGCTGGAGTAAGGCAAAGTACCTGCTGCATTTGTTATTGAGAGGGGGAGGCAAAGAAGTCACAGTAGGGTTGAACCCATTTCTGGAAGATCATGCTTGCCGTGGATTGGTTCAGAGACCACTCATAAGGCATCAGTAGGACTCTGATGAGCCTGTCCACTAGAATGTTGGACTCTCCTGGAATGTGCATTGCCACTAGAAAGCGGTTAACAGAAACTAAATTGCAACTCTCTCGTAGCTTCTTGACATAGGGGGTAAGACATGGATCCTGATGATGGCCTTTTCATTCTACTTCATATGTGTGTCTCTGATCCGATACTCTGATCTGACCTAGCCACCTCTTACAGACTTTAGCTTCAGACTCAAACTCCTCCCCTGCCCATAATCCTCTGCCTCTAGCTCAACCTCCTCAGATTGAGTTTGCTGCCGCCGTGCCCAAAAGAGCTTTCCAGGCTCAGCTAAGTCTTAGATTTTTTTGGATAGATTTTTGTCCTTTTTTTGCTCTGCAGTTTTAAATGGTTGATTGTATTGGCAGTGTTTTGTTTTCTCCCCTCTCTTCTAGTTTATTTGAGGTGTGTTGGGCTTTTTTTTTTGCTTTTTCCTCTTCCTCCTTTTGGCCCTTCTCTCTCTCATATATATAGAAGTTATAATAGTCATTTGTCATTAACAGTTGTAGGCTGTAGTTTATTAGTTTTTTACTGTTAGAGTTGACTGTTGGGATAGTCTGTTGATAGTTCAGTTTTTTCATGTCTACTATGGAGAAGCCAACTGGTTTGCGAAGGTGCTTCAAGTGCAGTAGAGGGATTCAACACTTGGATGCTCATGACCACTGTTTATATTGCTTAGGGTCGGCTCATCTGGACACCCCTTGCAGCATTTGTGAGGGGCTGAACCCTAGAGCCATACAAGAAAGGAGAAACGAACTGATCTTGAAGGGTCTTTTGCCCACTTCTTCTCCAGGAGCTCAACTTCCGTCCAAGCATTCGCTCAGGTGTGAGGTGAAGAAAAGGTGCCGTATGGGAGCCCAGGACATCTTTGGAGCTACCTGCCAAGGCTCCAAAGATTTCAGATCTGAATACATCAGCACCGAGGTCAGTCTGCTCTTTTGGATCCGATCGACTTAACAGCTCCGAGTGAGACCCCCACTTTTGCCTTGTCTCTGGATCTGGGTAGTGCACTTAGGATCCTTAGGTCTCCGGATCCACAGTCTTTCCATCACTTTGGTTTCTTTGACAGTGCCGTCTAAGATCCTACAGACCCCCAGGCATTCTTGTCGGTCTTCGGTGGTTTCCTTCAGATCCTCTTGGAGTCTTTACCTTGATATGTGGACAAAATGATCAGATCTCTAATCAAGGCCCGAGTTCAGATAGAGGTTCTCCCTGCTTGTCCCCTCGCGGATCTGAACCCTTCCTGCTGCGCTTTTTTCCACCTCTGATCTGGGTTTCAGAGCCCCAGGACAGTAGTCTGGTTGAGGGATTTGGGGTTGGATCAGAGGGCATTTGCTTCCTCGACTCACTGTTACCTTGACTGCCTCTTATCTGAGGTCTTTGGATCAGAGTGCTTTCTGGATCTGAGAGGTTGTGTCCAGATCTGAGGGGAGAGGTTTGGGTCTAGTGTTCTCTGATCATTCCGTCCCCCTTGGAGCTTTGGCCCTCGACGGCACTGGTCCGGTTCTGTCTGGTAGTCTGGAATCTGGTGAACTGCCTCAGTCTTCCTCTGTAGCTTCATCTCTTTGGGAGGTTGGTGAGCTGTCCCTGGGACCGTTGACTTTCCAGGTTTTAGAAGAGGCTTTCTCTGTCAGAAGAGTGCCCTGGACCCTTTGACTGCTGCCCAAACGTGTGCCAAATCTGGATTGGGGCCCTGGATCTACTATTGCTGCCCAGGGTCAGCCTGTCTTGAAGGACCTCCAGTATGCTCCACCAGAGGTGGCCCCTTCCTCTTTCGACTCCTCCCCTGAATACCCCACTGAGGAAATCACACAGAAGAGGAGGTGCAAAAAGGAGGCAAGTGGGACTCCTCTATACCATCACCAAGTATACGGATTATGATGAGGGAAGCGGTCTCTAAAAACGCCACTGGATGATGTCTTTTTCTCAGACATCCTAGAGATCTTGAAGTTAAAAGGTGGCTGGTCTTCCAAAAGCCTCTCTTTGGAGGAATCTGTATTCCTTGAGGCCTTTTTAGATGGGACCATCTACATCTTGGGGTAGTACTCCCCCCTTCCCGGCAGGCACTGTTGTATTTGTAGCCCAGTGGGCCTGGAGGGAGCCAGGCCCCGTAGAACCAGTTCCTAAACAACCAGATAAAAGCTTTTCACCCCCAAGCACCATGCTTTCTGGAGTTAGAGTATTCTCATTGATGCTATGGTCGTGGCAGCTGCTACTAAGAAAGCGTTAATCCAGCAGAGTTAACTGTCCGTCCGCTGAACAGAGAGTCCAGAGCAATGGACAGGTTCAGGAAGCAGACTTATGCCTCAATTACTTTTTCAGTGAGGGCACTCCATTATCTGGCACATTTTTCTTGCCTTCAGAAAGACTTAGTCAAGGAACTGCGACTCTCTCTCTCTGGGAGTGTATGCCTAAGAGTGAGTTTGAAATTTCCTCTAATCTAACCACTCTTACTTGTATAGCTAACTCCTCCATGAGACTCATCTCCCACTCAGCAGAGGTTTCTTTTTAGAGCAGCCAATACCGGCATCTCCATGCATTGCCATGCTTGGATGAGGCTGTGCAATTTTGCGGAGCCCTTTAAGGCATCTTTTGTCAATCCCCCTTCGATGGTTTCTCGCTGTTTAGGCCATCTGTTGAGGATACCTGACCCACAACGAACAAGAAGGTAAGACCTTGTCTGCTGTGAGGATTGTTTTCCAGCCCTCAATGAACCTACTCTAGGAATCAAAGGGGGCTAAGAAAACTTGGTTCCGTAAGTCACAAGGTTCTTTCCATGACCAAAGCAGAGAGTTCTTCTCCAGAGGCGAAGGAGGAGGCTGTAATGGGAGACGCTGCCCTAGGGGCAAGGGGGCCGGGAGAACCAGGTTTGTAGGGAATCCTTTCCTGACCAGCCCTTTCAGCACTCCTGAGGTTACTGCCTGACTGTCCTACTCTGGAGGCAGTCGGCAGTCATTTTTCCCTGCACTTGAGTGCCTTTGCCCAAATAATGACAAATATTTGGGTGTCAAATATTATTTCCAGAGGCTGTTAAATTTCCTTTTCCCTGCCTCCTTCAAATATACTGTAGAGACTCCCCGATGTTCCAACCAGTCGGAGGGAGTTGGCAGCTAATAACTCACCATATTCTTGCAGAAGAGAGTGATCCACGAGGTCCCAACTGATCAGAAAGGGTCTGGAACTTATTCCGGTTTCTTTTTGGTGCCAAAGAAGATGGGAACCTACGGTCCGTTCTGGACTTAAGCAGTCTCCTCTTGTATATGAAGACCACCAAGTTCCATAGGGTAGTGGTTCAGTCCATCCACCCGTTGCTGAGGAAGGACGACTGGATGTGCTCAGTGGATTTCAAGGATGTGTACTACACATAAAAATACACTCCAGAAGCCATCTGCTCTTCCGTCTGCGAGCCAGTCACTTGAAATTTCGAGCCTTGGTTTTTGGTCGCACCACAGCCCCCAGGTGTTTGCCAAGTATATGGCAGCAGTTGTAGATAATCTCAGACTGCAAGGGTTTCAGGTACCAGTTGTCTCACTTTCTAGGCATTACTATATATTTGGACAACCAATGCCGGTGAAGACGTTGGAATTCATTGGAGTGTAACTTAACACTGCTACTCGAATAGCTGCTTTGCCACAGCATCGCAGCAACACTGTGAAATCTCAAGTCCAAGCCATTCTGAATCTCTGATCTCCAGCCAGGTTTATTCTACGAGCTTTGGTATCTGTGGCAGCTGCTATACTTCTGGTTCTACTAGCCAGGTTCCATATGTGCATTCTTCAGTGGATGCTATCTGTCCAATGATCTATTGTACATCAGCCCATATCTGCTTATATCAGACCCACAAACATTTGCAGGTCTCATCTACAGTGGTAGATTCAGGCAGATCTGACAATTGGCAGGCCTTTCACTCTTCCTTACCTTCAGCCACTGTGACCACGGGCAATTCCCATCTATAGTGGGGGGCATTTCTAGGGGAAGGTGGTTCAAGGCACATGGACTTTGGTAGAGACCAGTCTGCATATCAACATGTTGGAGCTGAGAGCTGTCCTTTTGTCATTGCAAGCCTTGTAGGATGTTCTTCCTCCATGGACTGTTGCTATTCACACAGACATGCCAGTAGTCTTGTACATCAGTAAACAAGGAGGAACCTGTTTGTACCCTCTATGCAGAGAGGCCATGAGGGTCTGTGAATGGGAGATCTCTTTAAACTACTTTCCAGTTGCAATAATCCAATGTGTTATCAGGCTCAGCAGGTCTATTCTGATGTCTGACAAGTGGTTTCTCAATCAGTTAGTAGCAAATGAGATATTCGACATTTGGGTTCCCCCCTAGTGCAACCTCTTTGTGTCCCCTTACAACAACAAATGCAGCAGTTTCTTTGTTCTGACTCACCCTTCGGGGGTTCCCCTAGGGATGCTCTGGTCCACGATTGGCCTCCAGGTCTTCTGTATGCCTGTCCTCCTCTTCCTTTGATCCTAAGATTTCTCCAGAAAGCCAGATGGTTGAAGTGAATGGTGGTCCTCAGTGCCCCCTTTTGGCCTCATCAGGTGTGGTTCCCCTACCTCTGGTCTCATCTCAAAAATCCTCCGTGGATGCTGGAACCCAAACCAGACCTTCTTTCTCACCTGACGTTAGGATGCTACCCTGATCTCCCCTCTCTCATGTTAACCGCATGGTTTCTCCAGTTCCTATGTTTGCTATTGGGTCCAGGTTCTCCTCTCTGGTCAAAGCTATCCTTTCGGTGTCCGAGTCTACCAAGAAGGTGTATAAGAGTAAGTGGAAAAGGTTTTCAATTTGGGCAGTCAACAATCACATTGATCCCTTCTCAGCTCCAGTTCCCCCTCTTCTGTCATTTCTTCAATCTTTATATAAGTAAGGTTCTAGTTTTACGACCATTAAATTTCAGGTGGTAGTTATGCCCAATTTCCATTCAGGGATTAACTTCAGGGTCTTTTGCTTCTGCTAAGTTATGTAAAACCTTCATGAAAGGTGTTTTCTTCTGAGGCCTTCAATCAAAGATCCTACTCTTCCGTGGGATTTGACTGTTGTACAAGCCTTCTACCAGAGTACTTTTTAACTGGCTAGGGATTGTGATTTGCAGTTTTTGTCATGGTTCATAGGTTGGGTACTAGGCTATCGGCCCTAGGGCCTATACAAGCCTAGCCATAACGATTCCCTGGATATTTTTCCCTACAATATTTACTTCCCTGGACCCCCGTCTAGCAGGGCGACTGGAAATCCGCTTTTCTTTTTACCATTACTTCAATAAAAAGGGTATCAGAGTTGCAAGCCCTTTCTTACAGATTCATAGTTAGGTACTAAGCTATCTGCCCGAAGGCATTTATAAGCTTAGCCAGAATGTGTTGGCTTTCACCGCCCCCTTAGATTAGTTCCCTGTGCCTCTGTCCAGCAGAGCCACTGAAGTGATCCCCGGGGTAAAGTGTTTCCCATCCACTCGTCAAAGTTTCTTTTGAAGAGTGTTAGCGAGGAGCTCTGCCTAATGTAGATTGGAATCTTGTTCCAAAGCATGGGAAGTCCCTGTGACAGGAATCTATCCCTCCAGCACGTCCTATTGTTGTGGTGAGGTTTAGATCCCTTGAGCATGTGGCTCGAGGGGATAAGGTTTTCTTTACGTGGAGCATGTCCATCAACTCTGGGTTGGACATGGCCTTGTATGTCAGGCAGAGATCACCTCTGAGTAGGCGCTATGCAACTGAGTACAGCTGGAGTTTCTTCAGTCGAGCTGCATAGGGCATCTGTTTGAGGCCAGTGATCCTCTTGGTGAGGTACATCTGTGGTCTTCACAGCTGTTGCAGGAGTCTTGTAAGGTACATCCCAAATGGGGCGTTGTACTCTGATGGGTCTGATAAGTGATGAGTAGGGAGGCACAATGACCTTTTGATCTGGATGCGAACTCTTTTGTGATTAGGTGAGCCACATAGGATTTTCTAACCACTTTGGCAATGTGATTATCAAGGTGAGATTACTATCTACTTGGGTCCCCAGATCCCTTATTACATCTTCCGTATTTAGGGGACTGCCACCTATATGGTAGTTTGTGGGTACTTTGTTTTTTCCAAAGGGGATGACTATGCACTTTTTGGCATTTAGCTTGAGGCCATGATTTTTGACACCAGGTATCCATCTCTGTGAGAACCTTTTGGAGGATGTCTGTCAGCTGGAGAGTCAATTATAGCCCCTAGTTATCAGTCGTCTGCGAATTTGGTCATCCATAATCCTCCTGTGCTGGCCTGTACCTCTGAGAAGTATATGCCGAACAGGAGGGGTCTTAAGACTGAGCCCTGGAGAACGCACTTGTAACCGGTTTAGAGTCTGACCTAGCTCTCGCAACTCTTACCATGTGGGTTCTGTCCTTGAGCCAGTTGGCAATCCATCTTGTGACGTAGGGGTTTATGTTCAGGCTGGTGAGCTTGTCTGTAATACCAGAATGGGGAATGGTGTTGAAGGCCTTAACGAGGTCTAGGTAGGTTGTGTACCACCTTTCCCTTGTCTATAGCCTTGGTAACTGTCTCAAAGAAGTCCACCAGGTTTAGGAGGCATGATTTGCCCTTAAAGCCGAACTGGGTATGGTCCAGTGTTTGGAGGTTCCCAGTGTCTCTGTTAATGAGTTCCATGATGATGCATTCCATAGCCTTGCAGACCAAGCTAGTCAGGCTTACAGGGCGATAGTTCTCATGGTCTGTTGTGGCTCCACCTTTGTGAAGTGGAATAACCATTGCTGTGCACCACTCTATGGGTACATAGCCTGTGGAGAGGCTGAGTTTGAACCGTGTGTTTAGGTGAGGGATTAGTTCGTCTTTGAGCTTGTGTAGGAAGCAGCCTGGGACACCGTCCGGTCCCATTGATGCTGTGTTTTTGGCTTTGGAGAGGGCTGTTTTAACCTGAGTGTCTGTGGTTTCAGGTACTGTACATTCTTCTTGTATGGTTATGGGCCCTTTTGGGGGGAGAGGGGGGTGAAGTTTGCGCTGAACCTGTCTGCCAGGATGTTGGCTATATTGGTCGGTTCAGTGTATTTTGTGCCATTCTGCACCGGCTCCGAGCAGATCTGAGCATTGCCACTTAGATTCTTGACATAGCTAAAGAATGTACTTGTGGTTATCTTTGGAGTCCTTGGCAATTTTTCTTTTAAAGCTCGCCTTGGATGATTTTATGAGGGGTCGTAGTTTCTTGCTACTACTGATCTGGGATGTCTTCCCTTCTTGGGAATTAATTAACAGAACTAGACCTAGGAACTAATAGAATACCCAAGGTAGTATTTAAAAACTCCTTAACGATAAAAAACCTGTTGGAAAATAAAAACACTGGGTCATCACAGGACAGAAGGAGAAAGGGAACCTACAAGTGTGGTAGGTGTGCCCAATGTGCAAACATTTCAAATACTAATAGTATTTACATTAATAGTAGAAATAAGACCATAACTAACGACAAGTTTTTCTACAATTGTGATTCCACAGGTTTAGTCTATATTAGCATATGTAATGTATGCCAAGCTTTTTATATAGGTAAAACCGAGAGGAAAATAAAGAGAAGAATATTTGAGCATTTAAATGACATAAAAAATTGTAAAGAAACGAATGCTCTATATAAGCACAGTAAAATGTGTGAAAAAGCTAGTTTCAGTTTTACAGTATTAGAACACGTAGACAAAGACATGAGGAGGGCCTTGGGAAGAAAGGCTAGAATATCGTGAGTTGTGGTGGCAAATGTCACTAGAAGCAAACCAAATCCCAGGCCTAAATTAACATATTAGTATAGCCCCCATTCTGAAATTAAGAGCAGCAAAACTATGAATAGATTGAAGTATTAGTTTTGAATGTAAATAGATATTTGTATATTATGTTCTCTTTTGACCTTCCAGAAATTTTAAATTAGGAAACGAAGAAAAAACTTTTTTAAATTTATAATAGTTTAAACATTTTTTAGAGATTTTTATGGTGAGAGACAGAACAATACTGAAGAATTGTTCCTTTGTATGTAATTTTAATAATTTACCACCAGAGGGCATAGTTACTTCTTTTATATATTTTTTACATATCCATTATATTCCTACAAAACACATGAAAGACTTATATTTTAAAAGTTTATTATCATTTTACAATTCAATGTGCAATAATTGCTACAATGGCAATCCAAAATTAAAACAGGGAAATTAATGTGTTTTAACAAGGAATTTTTTAACAGAACGTTTTTATTTTAAAATGGTTTTAAATGTTTTATATTCAAATGCTATTGTTTAACTATTTATTAGTTATTCTAATTGATTAATTAAGGTGTGTATATAAACAAAGGTTGGGGTTAGAGTGTTTATCTGAAGAAGTCAGTTACATGACGAAAACGTATTGGGAGAAGTGCGTTTATAGTGGAAGTGGAGTGTTTATCTGTGCTAGTCCGTTTTAGTGCTTTGTGGAACTTTATGTAATAAACTTGTGGCAAGCCAAACATCTTTCCTGGATTTCTACTTTTTTGGTTATTGTGGTCGAGAGGCGCTTTGGATTACTTGTTTTTTCCCTTCTTGGGATTTTACTCTTTCCTGTACTAGTTTCCTCCTCCTATTGTATAGCTTGCTTATGGCAGGAGTCCACCAGACTGGTTTCCTTTTCTTGGAGGAGTGAGTCTTGGTTTTGCTTGGGATGGCACGAGCCATGCATTCTTGTAGGTGTACGTAGAATGCATTACTAAAGGATTTTGCAGCTTGGGACAGCATTATCCTTCAACATGGGGACTTTGAAACTTTCCACCTCAGTCTTAAGTAATGTGAAGTTTCCTTTTGAAAAGTTTTTCACTGTGGTTTCCTTGTCTGGGGGTGGGGGCGGAATGTGGATATCCAAAGTGATTTGTTTATGGTCAGATCTAACCAGTGAGGGGTTGACCTCTGGTGTGGAACACCAGTCGCCCATGTTGGTGATGACCAGATCCAGTATGTTGTCACCTCTGGTGGGGGTGTTGAGCAGTTGATCCAGGGCGTTTGAGTTTATAAATTCTAGGAAATGTTGGGCAAGGGAGTTAGTACTTGAGTAGTTCTACCAGTTAATGTTTGGGTAATTGAAATCGGCCAATATTAAGGTGTTTGGTAGGACCTTATTTTCCCAGCATTTCCAGAAACGCGGAATGGGGGTCCTGGAACATGGTGGGTGATCTGTAGCAAACTGCAATTTGAATTGCAGTTGTGCCCATTGTTAGTTGCACGTGAATGACCTCTGAAGCATCGTGCTGTGCCACTAACCTGGAGGTGTAGGTATCCTTGATGAATATGGATACGCCCCCGCCTTTTGTATTTCGGTTTGGGTTCTGTGGCCGAAATGAGTTGTAGCCTGGTAGTGCTGGGGTGCTCTCTAGAGCCTTAAACCAGATTTCTGTTACTGCACATATATCTGTTTTCTCCATACTGAGGAGTGCCTCGAGTGCAGGCATTTTGAGGTTTAGACTTCTGGCATTGAGTAGCATTACCCTCAGTTTTTTTGTTACTTGTGCTATTTATGGCACTGGGGTTTGTCTTTTGAGCCTTGCCTAAAAAAGGCACTATGGGGGTGGCAAGAGCCTTGGACAGTACTCGAAAGCCTAAGGGTGACAGGTGGAAGCTACCTCTAGCGAAGCAGCGTGGCTTGTTGAGCATGTCATCCCAGGCAGACACTGGATCCCATTTGAATGACACCATAAACTTAGCCAATTGTTGAAATAGAGAATTTTTTCTTTATACTGTGGTATGATTCTTGATGAGGGCAGGATGCTGGTCAGGGTCATACCGGCCTGGGCTACATGATCAGAGCGCTCTTCCATGTCTGCATGTAGTCCAGGGAGGTACGACTCAGGTCATTCACACCAACATGGACAATGACAGAGTCATATTTGTACTTGTTCTGGAGTGACCTGAGTGCTTGTGTTATGTGGTGGAACCTGGCACCCGACAGGCAGCTATCCGTAACCTTCTCCTTATTCAGCCTAGTGAGTGAGATGTCAGTGTGCCTGACTATAGAGTTATCTATTACTAGTATGTTGGGTATGTTATTTTGCCTTAAGGGCTGTGATTGCGTGGCACACTGGTTTTGTGAAGTACGTGTTTCATGGTTTGTGTTGGGGGGGGGGGTGGAAGTTGCTTGGATGCTTGCTTTGTATGTCTCTGTTGGTTTTGCAGATTTTTATTTAGAGCCTCCGAGTATGTTTTCATGAATTTGTGTGTTTTTTGCCGGTGCTGGTTTAATGGGTCTGTGTGAGACTGGTGGTATGGTGCAAGTATTTCCCTTCTCCTCTTGACGGTCTGATCCAGTCTTGGGTTGAGAGAGCTTAGCCTCCAGTTTGGCTGTATAATTGCATCTCTCGCATGTGTTAGTGTGTTGTGGTAGGAGGAGAGGGTTGTCTGTGTACATGAGGCAGTTGTAACATTCCCTCAAAATGCCCAGATTCACCAGTTGGACTGGAGAGTACACCTGAAACCGTTCTTTGGACATGCCTGGATAGGTACAGTGAACTGTTTTACTGGATGGCTGGTATGACTGAATAGAGAGCCTTGTCCTTCTGTACAGTACAGGAGGATCTAGTGCTAGGGTTTATAAGTGCTTGCTTTAAGTTTTGAGCAAGTGCTGGGCTGAGAAATGAATGGCTTGATTGCTTAAGTTGAAAGTTTGTCTAGTTCAAAGGGAAAAATTGAAGAGGAGACTTTGTGGAGCCGGGAATAGCTATACCCTAGCTAACCTGCACTGCCCGATGTGCAAAACTGTGCAAATGCGGCTTTTATAGCAGGGAAATGAAAGATAGAAATTAGCCCAAAATGGCCAATAAACTACTAATTTCTGGGCTGAAGCCACTCCTCCAGGGGCATATAGGCTGCTCAAAGCTCCCTCTCTCACAGTGAACAGAGAAACTTTCTATCCAAGTAAGGTATGGGCAAACACAGAAACTTGTAACACAGCCCTGAATTCAGCACTAACCTGAAAACTGGACTATACTAGCTTAGGACGGGAAAACAAGTTTTTTTTTTTCAGTAAATAAAGCAGACACAATATAAAAAAAAAAAAAACACTTTAAATGCACATAAATAGCTAACACACTTGAGTTTGTAGCCTACAATAGTTAAACAGGTAATTTAAACACAAAAACACCTTTGTTAAAGTGCAGGCAGTAAAATAAGTGCAACATGTAGCTGAAACACGCTTTTTACATCACAGAAACTCTAGTAAATCGGCGTTTTAGGTGGAATTGGCTAAAGGCACCAAGAAAATTCAGAAAAATGATACTTAATCACTCCATAGTCTCTCTTTTGTGTCTCTGCTGCTGTAGAACTCTGGAGGGCACCAGGCAGGAGCTTGCCGAGCTGTATACTAGGACAAAAAACCTTGCAAATGCGGGTTTTATAGCAGGGAAATGAAAGAGATAGAAATGAGCCCAAAATGGCCAATACGCTACTAATTTCTGGGCTGAAACCACTCCTCCTTGGACAGGTAGGCTGCTCAAAGCTCCCTCTCTCACAGTGAGCAGAGAAACTTTCTTCTATCCAAGTAAGGTGTGGGCAAACACAGAAACTTGCAACACAGCCCTTTATTCAGCACTAACCTGAAAACTGGACTATACTAGCTTAGAAAGGTGGGAAAATAAGTATATTTTTTGTTTTTTTTTTTTTCTTCAGAAAATAAAGCAGATAGTCAAAAATCCTTCACCGTTTGCACAGACTTCATTTTGTCCTCAATCTTTCTGAGAAATGCCTCTGCCTTAGGGCCAAAGAGAAAGTCTCAGTCAAGGGGGGGCATCCAAGAGTCTTGATTTTAACATGGTGTGAGACTGTTCCCTAAGCTGTGCATGCCCTTCTAATAACTGAGCCAGTGGCAGCTGCCCTGCTTCCATAGAATCATAACTACAGTGTAATGAGAGTTTAGCTACTTGAGCACTGGAATGGCAGAGATCTAGGAGCTCTTTGGAAAAGTTTTTATCCTCTAGTGAGGTGACCACCTGTTAGAGCTGATATAAAATGGTTTACTGATACTTGATCATAGGAACTAGAGTTGAGGGCCCTCGCTGTAAGGGTGGCATACATATATACCTTTTTCCCACACCTATCAAGGGACCTACCCTGTGGGTAAAGGGTTCCTGCATAAACTGGCTTTGGCCCCGGGTGACCACCTCAGGGTCAGCAGCAGGATTTTTAAAAAGGTATTTTTAGGAGTCCTATACCCTATTAAACCTGTCTGGTTTATATGGGGCAGGAGGAAGGGAATCAGGATTCGAAGAGGAATCCTGGAAAACTTCTTCCACTACCTGTAGAATGGTATAAATAGCCAGTGGAGTGTGGAAACAAATACAGAAACTCTCTAATTCTCGTGTTGGACTGGGGATAATCCTGTCTTCCACTAAAAATGTCTCAGAGAATGAAGTGCCTCTCCAAAGCTGAAATCATTTGAGGGAGGGAGAGGATAGATTCTCCTCTGAATCACTCATCAAAGATGTATAGTAAGGCCACTCTTCAGACCCAGACTCCTCTATGTCTAAATCTTCCTCTGAATGAAAAGGGTTTCTGAAAACTTAAGTAGGAACACCCCTTTTCCCTGGTGGGGCATCCCCTGTGGCCTGTCTTAACCTAACAAGAGAAATCTGGTCTTAAGCTAGTCTTATCAAATCCTGCTGGGATCCCTGTAAAAGGGAGCCAATAGGTATAGGTGAAAGCCCTGCAGGTGTACATTTCTATGAGGGTAATTTGACTCTGGGCCTAGGAGTCTCCAACAACCTAGTGCCCGTCTCTTGAGAATGGTGAAGAAACGCCAGTGTAGGCTGAGGCCTTGTTGGGGAATCGCAGGTAGAAAAAAGCTGCCTGCTGAGGAGGCCCCGGACCTCACAGACGAGTTGTATGCAAGTGCTTGTGAGGAAACAGATGGGGCCGACAGCATGTCGGACTCCGTATGGGTCTCGACAGAGACCTGTGTCACAGTTACAGACACCAAAGTGGGCTGCGACAGCACCTCACGTTCAACAATCACAAGCCTGGAATGAGAGGCAGATGGCGAATGGTTGTTCAAAGATCCAAACATTTGTTTCTTTATCTTTTTCTTTTGTTTATGTTGCTCAAAATCAAGGTGACCGGTGGATGCCATGGGACAGAGAAGATTCTTGACTAAAGAACATCTTTGGAAACTCAGCCCTATGCCTAACCATTCTACTGTTAAAGCGAGCATAAAAACGGCACCTAAGGACATTGTGGTCTGGACCCAAACAGTTAACACAAAGAGAATGAAAGTTTGTGAGGGATTTGTTTACTACAAAGGAAACAATTTACTTTACCTGATATGCGTTAAAGGAGAAGAAAGGATTTTCTCAATTGGGTACTTATCTTTCAGACGGCAACGTCTCTCTTTGGGCATACCCATCGACACACTTGAATAATGCTTTGAGCTCAAACAGCAAGAAAAGACTGATATGATGCAGGCTGGCCCTTTATACCCGACCGCAGTGATGGTCAGGGCATCTGCCAGCCTGGGAGGGGAAAACAGTTTTCTCTGGCAGTCAGGCCGGCCAAGGGCTTTCACGGCAGGAAATCCCACAAGTCAGGACTGCAACAGTGAAACACAAAGAGCATTACTATCTAAATATTAGTAATTACCTAATAAAGATCGAAACTACGTATAAGAGTGTATAAATTCAAAAAACTGTAGTAATAACCTAACTTATGTAAGCAGCCTATGTGATTTTAAGTTATAGACTAACTGTAGAAAAAAATATTCTGTATTAACTCATTCACTCTGGAGCAGCTCAGGAAAAGCTGCTTGCTTAATTCCACCATAGGAACAACAGTGCACCCTGAGCTCATTTTCAGAAAATCCGTTTGTAATACCATACAGAAAAAAAATGTCCATAACCAACTATAAGAGCTAGAGTAAAAATGTAAATGTGAAAGTTGTTGCTCAGACACTGACCTTTGCAACAGTGTAAATGTTGATAGTGCATTATCGAAGTCATTATTAAATATTTGGCTAGGAATACTGATATTGTGCTTATTTACCTTTTTTGGAAAAGCAAAGCACAATATATTGGTCAATGTTCATAGCTAGGTACTAGGCTATGGGTCCTAGGGCCTATATAAGCCTAGCCAAAAGATACCCTGGCTTTCACCACCCAAAAAAAATATTTTCCTGTGCCACTGTCGAGCAGAGCCACAGAAGTGATCACCGGGGTGAATTTTCTATCTCCCATCCAATCATCAAGATTTTTCTTGAAGAGTGTTAATGAGGAACTTCGATAAAGATAGGTAGTTTGTTACAGAGTATGGGAAGTCTCTGGGACAGGAATCTATCCCTCCAGCATGTTCTGTTTATTGTGGTGACAAGGTTTAGGTCCCTAAAGTGTGTAGCTTGTAGGGATTGGGATTTCTTTAAATGGAGCATGTCCAAAAGCTCTGGGTTTGACATAGCTTTGTGTGTTAGGGAGAGATCGCCTCAGAGTAGGTCATATGCGACAGAGTAAAGCTGTAGTTTTTTGAGACTGTCTGCGTAGGGCATCTGTTTGAGGCCGATAATCCTAATTGTGAGGTATTTCTACAGCCTTTCCAGTTGTAGATGTCTTGTGAGGTACTTACTAAAAGGGGCATTGTACTCTCTAATGGGTCTGAGTGACGAGTAGAGGGGAACAGTGACCTCTTTTTTTCCTGGATGAGAAACATTTTGTGATGAGGTGTGCCACGTAGAAGGATTTCTTGACAACTGTGGCAATGTGATTATCAAAGGAGACTACCGTCCACCTGTGTCCCAAGGTCTCTTATCACACTTTTGGTGTTAAGTAGACTACCGCCTAATGTGGTAGTTCATGGGTACAGAGTTTTTACCAAAATGGATGACACTGCACTTTTTCACATTGAGCTTGAGGCCATGGCTTTGACACCAGGCATCTGTCTCAGCGAGGCCCTTTTGTAGGATGTCCACATCTTTTGGAGTTTTGATTATGGCTCCTAGTTTGCAGTCGTCTACGAACTTTAGTTAGCCAAAAAACCTATGTTAGCCTTGTACGTCAGAGAAGTAGATACCAAACAGGAGAGCACCCAGGACTGAACCCTGTGGTACTCCACTTGTCACTGGTCTGAAGCTGGATTTGGAGTCTGCTACTTTCACAGTGTGTGTTCTGTCAGTGAGCCATTTGGCAACCCATCTTGTGACATAGGGATTTATACCTAGTTTAGTGAGTTTATCTATAATTCCAGAGTGGGGGATGGTGTCAAGCCTTGGCGAGATCTAGATAGGCTGTCTGAACCACCTTACCCTCATCTACGGCTTTGGTGACTGCTTCAAAGAAGTCTTATCAGGATTAGGAGACGTGATCTGCCTTTTACAAACCCGGACTGGATATGTCCTGAGTTTGGAGATTACCAATGTCATTGTTTATAAGTTTCATAGCCTTGCAGACCAGGCCAGTCGGGCTAATGGGGCGGTATTTTCCGGGGTCCGTAGTGGCTCCCCCTTTATGGAGTGGGATAACCGTTGCTGTGCGCTGTTCATTGGCCACACAGCCTGAGGTGAGGCTATGATTGAACATGGTACTTAGGTGGGGTGCCAGTTCGTTCTGTAGTTCATGTAGAACACAGCCTGGGATGTTGTCAGGTCCCATGGATGCTGTGTTCTTGGCTTTGGAGTGTGTGTGTTTTTCCTGTGCAGGTGATTACAGGAACTTTGCATTCTTCTGGTATAGAGATGGGCCCTTTAGGGGATGAGGGGGGGGTAGGGGGGGTAAAGTTAGCACTGAACCTATCTGCCAGGATGTTGGCAATATCATAGATCTACAAAAAAAAACTTTATTCCAACTTGGGTCTCTCCTCTTCAACTTAGTTTTGTAAATCTATGGTGCTTACATTCAACTCTACTCATACCACTTGATGTCCATTTTTTATAAGAACTAGGGCATTTTAATGGATGACTTGTACATCAGGGCACAAATAGGAGAAAGACCTATAGTTGCATACAGAAGGGGCTCAAACTTAAAAGACCTTCTTAGGAAAGGTTTTTAACTACACTAGAAGAGGACGTGTAGGGATGTACAAATGAGTCTTGTAACTGGTACCACAAGTGAAATCAGGCAGCAAATTTACAGTGAATGGTATAGACCATTATGTAAAAGGTAAATACAACTGTCACTCCAAGGCTTATGTAGGTAAAACAGAAAGGAAATTTAACACCAGAATTTATTAACACAACTATGCCATAAGAAAGAATATTAATAATGCTTTAGCAGAGCATATTCAGGACAATACTGGCCACAATTTCACATTTAAGGCAATAGACCATGTAGACATCGGTGACAAAAAGCCTTGGGGACTTCAGATAGAGTTAAAGGAGTTAAGGTGGGAAATCTTAGTACAGGCTGATAGATGGCCAGGAATAAATGACAGGACATGCATCTCTCCTGTATTTCAATTAAAAGCCGTAGAAAGGAACAAAATATCTCAAAACATTTGTTAAGCAGAAGCACTTCTGTGTGTATTTGGCTTTGGTAAACATTTTAACATTGTGTGAATTTTTAACATGAGATTTTAAAAATTACTTTGGTTTTAGTTTTATCCTATTTAAAATCATTCATATAGATATCTCCCCCCCAAAAGGAGAGATATCTATACCAAGCGATTGCAGCCCCCCAAACATCTCCAACGCCCAAGTGAGAACTGCTCTCTCCAAAGCAAAAAACACAGCATCCATGGGACCTGATGGTGTCCCCGGCTGTGTGCTCCATGAACTCAACGAGAATTAAACCCACAGCTAGGACAGCTGTTTAATCATAGTCTTACCTCTGGATACGCACTCCAGGAGTGGCGCACTTCAACTGTGGTCCCACTTAACAAAAGCGGTGCGTCCACCGACCCTGGAAATTACCGCCCATTAGCTTGACAAGCCTTATCTGCAAATCCATGGAGAGGATCATAATGGACCTCATAAATAAAGACATAGGGAATTTGCAGACTTTGGATCCATCCCAGTTTGGCTTTGTCAAAGGCAGATCATGCCTTCTAAACTTGGTTGACTTTTTCAAACAGTCACCAAAGCCATTGATGAGGGAAAGGCAGTCCATACAGCCTACCTCGATCTGGCGAAGGCCTTTGATACAATACCCCACTCGGGTATCATTGAAAAACTCATCAGCTTAAATGTTAACCCATACATCACAAGATGGGTTGCAAACTGGCTGAGTGACAGAACCCACAGGGTCAGAGTTGCTGGCGCCATGTCAGACTCAAAGCCTGTCACAAGTGGTGTACCACAGGGCTCAGTCCTGGGCCCACTCTTGTTTGGCATCTACTTTTCCAAGTACAAGCAAACACAGGAGGGTTATGGCTGACAAAGTTTGCAGATGACTGCAAACTGGGCCATAGTAGAAAACACATCTGACACAGATATCCTTCAGAAGGGTCTCACAGAAATGGATAACTGGTGCCAGAGCCATGGCCTAAAGTTAAATGCCAAAAAATGCATAGTCATACCCTTCGGGAAAAACAAGGTTACCCCTAGCTACCAAATAGGTGGCAATCCACTGAGTACAGAAGAAGTTATCAGGGACCTGGGGACCCAGGTTGATAGTCTGTCATTCGACACCCATGTAGCTAAAGTAGTTAGGAAGACCTTCTACATTGCCCACCTTATCATGAAGGGATTCTCATCTAGATCAAGGGAGGTCATAGTCTCCTATACTCATCACTCATCAGACCAATGATTGAATACAATGCCCCATTCGGAATGTATCTGACCCGACACTTGCAGCAGCTGGAGAGGCCACAAAAGTTCCTCACCAAAAGGATAAAGGGTCTCAAACATCTGTCCTATGCTGCCCGACTGAAAGAACTCCAGCTCTATTCAGTCGCCACGCTTGCTCAGAGGTGACCTTTGCCTAACATACAAGGCCATGTCAAACCCAGATTTGATGAATATGCTTCACCTCAAAAAATCTAGATCCGTCAGAGCCACAAGGGCGGGAGACTTAAACCTCGACACGGCTATTAATAGGACGTGCTGGAGGGATAGATTCATCACCCAAAGACTCCCTATGCTGTGGAATAAAATCCCGGTATATGTGAGGCAGAGCACCTCGCTGGCCTTGTTCAAGAGAAATCTTGACCAATGGATGGGAGATCGCAGATATACCCCAGGGATTACCTCAGTGTCACTGCTCAACAGAGGCACAGCAAAATAATGGGTATAGTTCCCCATACTAAAGGGGTGGCGTAAGCCACAAAACTATGGGCTAGGCTTGTAAATGCCCTCGGGCAGATAGCCTAGTATGAACCTATGAACCTATGAACCTATGACACAAGTATGAGACTAATAATTTATCTTTTAATTACAAGTTTTAGTTGAGGCAGATGGCGAATGGTTGTTCAAAGATCCAAACATTTGTTTCTTTATCTTTTCTTTTGTTTATGTTGCTCAAAATCAAGGTGACCGGTGGATGCCATGGGACAGAGAAGATTCTTGACTAAAGAACATCTTTGGAAACTCAGCCCTATGCCTAACCATTCTACTGTTAAAGCGAGCATAAAAACGGCACCTAAGGACATTGTGGTCTGGACCCAAACAGTTAACACAAAGAGAATGAAAGTTTGTGAGGGATTTGTTTACTACAAAGGAAACAATTTACTTTACCTGATATGCGTTAAAGGAGAAGAAAGGATTTTCTCAATTGGGTACTTATCTTTCAGACGGCAACGTCTCTCTTTGGGCATACCCATCGACACACTTGAATAATGCTTTGAGCTCAAACAGCAAGAAAAGACTGATATGATGCAGGCTGGCCCTTTATACCCGACCGCAGTGATGGTCAGGGCATCTGCCAGCCTGGGAGGGGAAAACAGTTTTCTCTGGCAGTCAGGCCGGCCAAGGGCTTTCACGGCAGGAAATCCCACAAGTCAGGACTGCAACAGTGAAACACAAAGAGCATTACTATCTAAATATTAGTAATTACCTAATAAAGATCGAAACTACGTATAAGAGTGTATAAATTCAAAAAACTGTAGTAATAACCTAACTTATGTAAGCAGCCTATGTGATTTTAAGTTATAGACTAACTGTAGAAAAAAATATTCTGTATTAACTCATTCACTCTGGAGCAGCTCAGGAAAAGCTGCTTGCTTAATTCCACCATAGGAACAACAGTGCACCCTGAGCTCATTTTCAGAAAATCCGTTTGTAATACCATACAGAAAAAAAATGTCCATAACCAACTATAAGAGCTAGAGTAAAAATGTAAATGTGAAAGTTGTTGCTCAGACACTGACCTTTGCAACAGTGTAAATGTTGATAGTGCATTATCGAAGTCATTATTAAATATTTGGCTAGGAATACTGATATTGTGCTTATTTACCTTTTTTGGAAAAGCAAAGCACAATATATTGGTCAATGTTCATAGCTAGGTACTAGGCTATGGGTCCTAGGGCCTATATAAGCCTAGCCAAAAGATACCCTGGCTTTCACCACCCAAAAAAAATATTTTCCTGTGCCACTGTCGAGCAGAGCCACAGAAGTGATCACCGGGGTGAATTTTCTATCTCCCATCCAATCATCAAGATTTTTCTTGAAGAGTGTTAATGAGGAACTTCGATAAAGATAGGTAGTTTGTTACAGAGTATGGGAAGTCTCTGGGACAGGAATCTATCCCTCCAGCATGTTCTGTTTATTGTGGTGACAAGGTTTAGGTCCCTAAAGTGTGTAGCTTGTAGGGATTGGGATTTCTTTAAATGGAGCATGTCCAAAAGCTCTGGGTTTGACATAGCTTTGTGTGTTAGGGAGAGATCGCCTCAGAGTAGGTCATATGCGACAGAGTAAAGCTGTAGTTTTGAGACTGTCTCGTAGGGCATCTGTTTGAGGCCGATAATCCTAATTGTGAGGTATTTCGACAGCCTTTCCAGTTGTAGATGTCTTGTGAGGTACTTACTAAAAGGGGCATTGTACTCTCTAATGGGTCTGAGTGACGAGTAGAGGGGAACAGTGACCTCTTTTTTTCCTGGATGAGAAACATTTTGTGATGAGGTGTGCCACGTAGAAGGATTTCTTGACAACTGTGGCAATGTGATTATCAAAGGAGACTACCGTCCACCTGTGTCCCAAGGTCTCTTATCACACTTTTGGTGTTAAGTAGACTACCGCCTAATGTGGTAGTTCATGGGTACAGAGTTTTTACCAAAATGGATGACACTGCACTTTTTCACATTGAGCTTGAGGCCATGGCTTTGACACCAGGCATCTGTCTCAGCGAGGCCCTTTTGTAGGATGTCCACATCTTTTGGAGTTTTGATTATGGCTCCTAGTTTGCAGTCGTCTACGAACTTTAGTTAGCCAAAAAACCTATGTTAGCCTTGTACGTCAGAGAAGTAGATACCAAACAGGAGAGCACCCAGGACTGAACCCTGTGGTACTCCACTTGTCACTGGTCTGAAGCTGGATTTGGAGTCTGCTACTTTCACAGTGTGTGTTCTGTCAGTGAGCCATTTGGCAACCCATCTTGTGACATAGGGATTTATACCTAGTTTAGTGAGTTTATCTATAATTCCAGAGTGGGGGATGGTGTCAAGCCTTGGCGAGATCTAGATAGGCTGTCTGAACCACCTTACCCTCATCTACGGCTTTGGTGACTGCTTCAAAGAAGTCTTATCAGGATTAGGAGACGTGATCTGCCTTTTACAAACCCGGACTGGATATGTCCTGAGTTTGGAGATTACCAATGTCATTGTTTATAAGTTTCATAGCCTTGCAGACCAGGCCAGTCGGGCTAATGGGGCGGTATTTTCCGGGGTCCGTAGTGGCTCCCCCTTTATGGAGTGGGATAACCGTTGCTGTGCGCTGTTCATTGGCCACACAGCCTGAGGTGAGGCTATGATTGAACATGGTACTTAGGTGGGGTGCCAGTTCGTTCTGTAGTTCATGTAGAACACAGCCTGGGATGTTGTCAGGTCCCATGGATGCTGTGTTCTTGGCTTTGGAGTGTGTGTGTTTTTCCCTGTGCAGCCGTGATTACAGGAACTTTGCATTCTTCTGGTATAGAGATGGGCCCTTTAGGGGATGAGGGGGGGGTAGGGGGGGTAAAGTTAGCACTGAACCTATCTGCCAGGATGTTGGCAATATCATAGATCTACAAAAAAAAACTTTATTCCAACTTGGGTCTCTCCTCTTCAACTTAGTTTTGTAAATCTATGGTGCTTACATTCAACTCTACTCATACCACTTGATGTCCATTTTTTATAAGAACTAGGGCATTTTAATGGATGACTTGTACATCAGGGCACAAATAGGAGAAAGACCTATAGTTGCATACAGAAGGGGCTCAAACTTAAAAGACCTTCTTAGGAAAGGTTTTTAACTACACTAGAAGAGGACGTGTAGGGATGTACAAATGAGTCTTGTAACTGGTACCACAAGTGAAATCAGGCAGCAAATTTACAGTGAATGGTATAGACCATTATGTAAAGGTAAATACAACTGTCACTCCAAGGCTTATGTAGGTAAAACAGAAAGGAAATTTAACACCAGAATTTATTAACACAACTATGCCATAAGAAAGAATATTAATAATGCTTTAGCAGAGCATATTCAGGACAATACTGGCCACAATTTCACATTTAAGGCAATAGACCATGTAGACATCGGTGACAAAAAGCCTTGGGGACTTCAGATAGAGTTAAAGGAGTTAAGGTGGGAAATCTTAGTACAGGCTGATAGATGGCCAGGAATAAATGACAGGACATGCATCTCTCCTGTATTTCAATTAAAAGCCGTAGAAAGGAACAAAATATCTCAAAACATTTGTTAAGCAGAAGCACTTCTGTGTGTATTTGGCTTTGGTAAACATTTTAACATTGTGTGAATTTTTAACATGAGATTTTAAAAATTACTTTGGTTTTAGTTTTATCCTATTTAAAATCATTCATATAGATATCTCCCCCCCAAAAGGAGAGATATCTATACCAAGCGATTGCAGCCCCCCAAACATCTCCAACGCCCAAGTGAGAACTGCTCTCTCCAAAGCAAAAAACACAGCATCCATGGGACCTGATGGTGTCCCCGGCTGTGTGCTCCATGAACTCAACGAGGAATTAAACCCACAGCTAGGACAGCTGTTTAATCATAGTCTTACCTCTGGATACGCACTCCAGGAGTGGCGCACTGCAACTGTGGTCCCACTTAACAAAGGCGGTGCCTCCACCGACCCTGGAAATTACCGGCCCATTAGCTTGACAAGCCTTATCTGCAAATCCATGGAGAGGATCATAATGGACCTCATAAATAAAGACATAGGGAATTTGCAGACTTTGGATCCATCCCAGTTTGGCTTTGTCAAAGGCAGATCATGCCTTCTAAACTTGGTTGACTTTTTCGAAACAGTCACCAAAGCCATTGATGAGGGAAAGGCAGTCCATACAGCCTACCTCGATCTGGCGAAGGCCTTTGATACAATACCCCACTCGGGTATCATTGAAAAACTCATCAGCTTAAATGTTAACCCATACATCACAAGATGGGTTGCAAACTGGCTGAGTGACAGAACCCACAGGGTCAGAGTTGCTGGCGCCATGTCAGACTCAAAGCCTGTCACAAGTGGTGTACCACAGGGCTCAGTCCTGGGCCCACTCTTGTTTGGCATCTACTTTTCCGAAGTACAAGCAAACACAGGAGGGTTATGGCTGACAAAGTTTGCAGATGACTGCAAACTGGGCCATAGTAGAAAACACATCTGACACAGATATCCTTCAGAAGGGTCTCACAGAAATGGATAACTGGTGCCAGAGCCATGGCCTAAAGTTAAATGCCAAAAAATGCATAGTCATACCCTTCGGGAAAAACAAGGTTACCCCTAGCTACCAAATAGGTGGCAATCCACTGAGTACAGAAGAAGTTATCAGGGACCTGGGGACCCAGGTTGATAGTCTGTCATTCGACACCCATGTAGCTAAAGTAGTTAGGAAGACCTTCTACATTGCCCACCTTATCATGAAGGGATTCTCATCTAGATCAAGGGAGGTCATAGTCTCCTATACTCATCACTCATCAGACCAATGATTGAATACAATGCCCCATTCGGAATGTATCTGACCCGACACTTGCAGCAGCTGGAGAGGCCACAAAAGTTCCTCACCAAAAGGATAAAGGGTCTCAAACATCTGTCCTATGCTGCCCGACTGAAAGAACTCCAGCTCTATTCAGTCGCCATCATTGCTCAGAGGTGACCTTTGCCTAACATACAAGGCCATGTCAAACCCAGATTTGATGAATATGCTTCACCTCAAAAATCTAGATCCGTCAGAGCCACAAGGGCGGAGACTTAAACCTCGACACGGCTATTAATAGGACGTGCTGGAGGATAGATTCATCACCCAAAGACTCCCTATGCTGTGGAATAAAATCCCGGTATATGTGAGGCAGAGCACCTCGCTGGCCTTGTTCAAGAGAAATCTTGACCAATGGATGGGAGATCGCAGATATACCCCAGGGATTACCTCAGTGTCACTGCTCAACAGAGGCACAGCAAAATAATGGGTATAGTTCCCCATACTAAAGGGGTGGCGTAAGCCACAAAACTATGGGCTAGGCTTGTAAATGCCCTCGGGCAGATAGCCTAGTATGAACCTATGAACCTATGAACCTATGACACAAGTATGAGACTAATAATTTATCTTTTAATTACAAGTTTTAGTTGTATTTAAGATGCAACAGTTTCAACTGTAACACAGTCATCAAGATGTTAACTAATGATGTTATGTAGTCCTATCTCGCCTACATTCTTACCCGTGGGTTCGGAGCCGAATATCGACTCCGACTCTGCCGATTTTTTACTAGCTCAAAGTCTCTAATTGGCTGGGCTAAGAGGGTATCCCAAGATGCACTGCTCCCTATCTCCAGATCTAGTTTGCCGCTTGTAGAGCTTGGACGTGGTCTTGCTTGGCTGTGGCTAAGTACCCACTTTTTTGCCTTTTCTCTTTGAGAAAGTTGTTTATTCAACCCAAAAGCTATTTTAATAGCTATTCATGCAGATCGCTAATTTGTGTGTGTTTCCGTGCTTGTGTTAGTAGTTTGGTATCCCTCCTTTCCAGCGGGCTAGGCCCGTTTTAGAGAACCTAGTCCTCCCCTCTCTCTCGTTTAATTAATTCTTGGTCTTGTGTTGTCCTGAAGAACCGTTTCAATTAGTGGTTCTTGTGTGTGTGACTGGTACTGCTCCCCGCTGTGTCTTGTGTGCACCGTTTAGATTGGTGGTTCTCTGTGTGCATGTTGGGTTTTTTTTGTACCTGTGTTCAAATTTGTTGTGGTGTTTCCCGCCATTTTTTGCCAGTTACATCTAGGCTCTTTGTATAATGTCCAAAGATCAGAAGGAACATAAGCCTTCTGGCTTTAAGAAATGTTCCAAATGTGGATATAAAATGTCCATCACAGACTGGCATTCTGTGTCTACTGCCTCGGAGCCATCCATTTACAGGAGTCATGTAGCTTTTGCCACGCGTTCAGTCCTAGGGTGCTCCAGGAGACAAAAAACAAGTTAATTTTAAAAGGACTTTTAAAAACATCTGTTGAGGAAGCTATTGATTCGGCTTCTAGTACTAAGCCTAAAGCTTTCAAGTCCAAGAAAAGATCTCTGGCTCCATCTGCCACTTCGGAGCCTCCAGAGAAGATTATGGTTTTGGACTCTTCCTCCTTGGCTCCACTATCTTCAGGGCCGCAGGAGGTATCTGTATTAACCGAATCTGTGTCGGCTCCAATTATCCTTGAGCCCATTCGGTGCCGATCGCCCAGTGTCAGAATGCGTTCACCGGACAAGAGATCCCAGTCTCCATCTACCTCCTCCAAATCCTCCAGGCTTTCTGATTTGGATGTTGACAAGGTAGTGCAGACGCTACTGCAGTCGCCGGTGTTGGCCAAATTGTTTTCGGCTCTGACCCACTTTGCTCCGGAGCCAGTTTCCATGACCGTTTCGATGATTCATCCCCCGACCACATCCTTGTCGTCGGAGGCGGTATGCTCCGCTCCAAGTGATGTTCCTGCGCCGGCTCCGATACCTTCTTTGGGTTTATCAGTGCCGACTTCGGCTCCGACCATGTCTGTTCCATCCACGGGGTTCGAGACTCTGGTCTCTTCAGTCGGGCGCGAGGGTGATACTTTGGGACAGCTGTTGGTTCAGAGTCTCCCATTCGGTGTATCGGCTCGGGGATCCCAGTACTGGCCTTGGAGGCTGGTCGGTTCTCTGATGCGGGAGGACCTGCCTTCGAGGCCATAAGGAGCACGCTAGCAAGATAGTCAGCAACATCACCTGGGTCGGTAATTCCATCCCCCGCCGGCTCGGGGATCCCGGTACTGGCCTTGGAGGCTGGTCGGTTCTCTGATGCGGGAGGACCTGCCTTCGAGGCCATAAGGAGCACGCTAGCAAGATAGTCAGCAACATCACCTGGGTCGGTAATTCCATCCCCCGCCACCCCGGCGAGAGCCTCTGACACTCACCTGTCCTTGGACAGCAGAGTGCCAGGCCCTAAGGATACCCCTACGAGTGGTCCCCAACCTTCTGCGGGTCTCCCAGAGTCTTTGCCTGAGGAGCCCCCCTACAAAGAAATTGTGCAAGAGGAAGCACATAGACTCCCAGGATGAGTCTCTCACCTCCGATACTGACCTCGAGGAATCCGAAGGGTCCCCCAAGTCTTCCTCTGATGATGTTTCCTTCTCCGATATCCTGGAGATACTGAAACAGAGGAGGCTGGCCTTCCAAAAACCCTTCCAAGGAGGAGTCAGTATTCCTTAAGGCTTTTGGCGCTCAACCTTCCGTCTCCTGGGTGTCTCCACCCTTCTACGAGCTGCTTGACCTCATTTGTCGAAGAGTGTGGGAAAATCCTGATTCTGTAAAGCCCATGCCTAGGCGTCCCAACAAGTTCCTGTCTGCACCCCAGGGGAAAGAATTTCTATCAAAAGGAGTCCCGGTAGATGCCATGGTGGTGGCGGCAGCCACCCAGAAGGAAGTTGCAGAATCTTCCTCATCCGTCCATCCTCCTAACAAGGAGTCTAGGACCATGGACCAGTACGGGAAGCGTACCCTGTCTTCAGCAGCCTTCACCTTACGGTCACTGAATTATTTATCTCACTTCACTCTGCTCCAGAGAGATCTCCTCAAAGAACTGGGAGATATTCTTATGGGTAACATACCTGAGGCGGTAGCTCAGACTGTTAACGCACAGGTTTCTACCCTCACTTCCATCACTAACTCGTCCATGCGGCTCATATGCGGCCGGAGTGAGCAGGGCGGCGAGCTCAGGGGTCACCCTTAGAAGGCAAGCCTGGCTACGCCTGTGTCACTTCGCGGAAGCCTTCAAGTCTTCCTTCAATGACGCCCCTTTTGACGGTTCGTCCTTGTTTGGGACCAAGGTGAAAGATACGCTTACCAGGTGTGAGCAGGAGGGAAAGACCCTGTCTGCCGTCGGGGTCCATTTTTCCCTTCCTTCTAGGCCTTATCCCAAGGCCCAGCGGGGGAAGGGGAGTTGTGGTTCAAGAAATCAGCGATTCTTTCCTGCCACATGAGGTGAACCCCCCTCCAGAGGCAGGGGGGGGGTGACTCAGGGAGACGTCGCCCCAGAGGCAGAGGGAGCCCTCGCAATTCCGGAGACCGCGGCTCCTTTCGTGGCTCTCCATACTCTCACTCCTGAGGGTGTGCCCGATTGTGCTTATCCGGCGCTAGCCGGGGGTCGAATTTCAAAATACCCGGAAGCTTGGGAGAGCAACACCCAAGACCAATGAGTTCTAAGGATAGTTTCCGGAGGTTACCTCATCCCATTCTCTTCAATACCCCCGCCAATAAGAAAAATCCCAGAAGTTCCACCCAGTCAAGAGGGATCAAGCAGCCTCAGAAATGACTCAGCTGCTGGAAAAAGGAGCCATCTAACCAGTCCCCTCCGACCAAATTGGATTAGGGACTTACTCAAGATTCTTTTTGGTGCCGGAAAGAACAGGGGACCTGAGACTCATACTAGATCTCAGTCAACTCAACAATTACGTACACAAGTCCAAGTTTCGTATGGTCACTCTACAGTCAATTTTCCCATTGTTGGGAGAGGAAGTTTGGATGTGCTCCATCGATCTCAAGGATGCTTATTACCATATCAAAATGGACAAAGCATCCAGGAGTCACCTACGCTTCCAGCTGGGAGGCAGTCACTTCCAGTTTCGAGCCCTGCCCTTTGGTCTCACCACAGCCCCCAGGGTGTTCACCAAATGCATGGCAGTGGTGATGGCTCACTTGAGACGTCAAGGATTCCAGGTGTTTCCGTACTTGGACGACTGGCTCCTTACCGCCCCCACCAGGCATCAACTAGTTCAAAGGACGCTGCCATCAGTCTATGTCACCAATTGGGCATAACGATAAACTGGGGAAAATCTGCCTTATTGCCCTCACAGTGTGTCACCTTTATAGGAGCAGAGCTGGACACCATTCTAATGCGAGCATTTCTACCACAAGAAAGGATCGTGGTATTGCAACGACAAATTCATATACAATGCCACTCAGACAAGCGCAGGCAAGAGTGGTTCTACAACTCCTAGGGACCATGGCGGTGACGATCATGCTAGTCCCATTAGCGAGATTACACATGAGACTTCTTCAGTGGCTCCTCTTTGTCCAGTGGTCTCTACAAAGACTCCCACCATCTTATCCCATCTTAATCACAGACAGGTGCAAGCAGGATCTCCGTTGGCTGCTGTGCACCAGCAGTTTGAACGGGGGAAAGCCCTCCGTTACTCCCATCCCTGTTGCCACGGTGACCACGGACGCCTCCCAGATGGGGTGGGGGGGCATTATCTCGGCAGGACTGTCCAAGGCACGTGGCAAGAACATGAGATACATTCGCATATAAATGTCCTAGAGATGAGAGCAGTGCTTCTTGCTTTGCAGGCACTTCAGGAAGTTCTTCCTCTAGGGACTATTGCGATACACTCAGACAGCATGTCAGTAGTGTGGTATCTCAACAAGCAGGGGGACACACGATCATACCCCCTATGCAGAGAGGCCATGCGAGTGTGGAATTGGGCAATAGCTTCCCAACGGTTCCTGGTGGCAACGCACGTTCCAGGGATGTCCAACGTTATATCGGACAGGCTAAGCAGAGCAATACTTATGCCTTACGAGTGGTCCCTGAATCGCCTGGTTGCAGAGCAAATCTTCAGCAGATGGGGTCAGCCTTGCTGCGACCTGTTTGCCAGCCCTCTCAATGCAAAATGCAGCAACTACTTCACGCTGATCCCCCCCACAGGGGGAGTCACCCAGGGATGCTGTGGTTCACGATTGACCCTCCGATCTGCTTTATGCTTTCCCTCCATTTCCCCTTCTCTCGACGGTGATTCAGAAAGTTCAGTCTTGGGAAGCAGAATGATTCTGATTGCCCCACATTGGCCTTGTCAAGTATGGTTTCCCTTTCTTCAACCATACGTTGTGGCACTCCTTGGATTCTGGACCCTCTACCAGATTTGCTGACACACATGTCGGGACAGTTCCACCCCTCTCCGAGGACTCTGTTTGACAATCTGGCTACTCCACTTCCATCGCTAGTCAGACGTCATAATTTTTCACCGGAGGTGGTCCATATTCTATCGTCTTCCCATAAGCCATCCACTAGGAAGATTTACTCTAGCAAATGGAAAAGATTTTCCATCTGGGCTCATTCTAGAGGTATCAATCCTTATACAGCCCCGATAGATTCAGTTCTGGAATTCTTGTCAATGCTTTTCTATCAGGGATCCGCATCAGCAACCATCAAAGTCCAACTGGCGGCAATATCCAATTTCCACGTAGCGAATGAACCTAGTCTTATGGCCCACAGACTATGCAAAGCATTCCTAAAAGGTACCCTGTTACTTCGTCCCCCAGTGTCTGAACCCGTCATGCCCTGGGACCTCAATTTTGTTCTCCAAGCACTCACACTGCCACCTTTCAAGCCTGCAGCTACCTTTGAGTTAAAATTCTTAACATGGAAAACAGCCTTTTTAATAGCAATCACTTCAGCTCGGCGAGTCTCGGAAATTCAAGCCCTCTCCATCAAGCCCCCATATTTAATCTTTCACAGAGATAAGGTCTCTCTTAGACCAAACCCATCATTTCTTCCCAAAGTGGCTTCTGTGTCTAACATTAATCAGTCCGTTGAGCTGCCAGTATTCTTTCCCCACTTCTCTAACAAGGCAGAATTTAGATTTCAGTTGGATGTGCATAGACAATTACGCTTCTATCTGCACCGGACAAAGGATATCCGGAAGTCTGACCAACTGTGTCCTTTTCGGAAAACCGATTGGGTTCTCCAATATCCAAGTTTATGCTGACTAGATGGATAGCCAGTTGCATCTCTTTTATCTATCAGGCAGGAGACAAAAATTTGCCATTTCCAGTCGAGGCACATTCTGTGCGGGCTGTTTCCACATCCACAGCCTATCAAGCTAGATTGTCAATGGATAGTATATGTGCTGCAGCTACTTGGGCTTCTCCGCACACCTTTGTTTCTCATTACAAATTGGACATGGTTTCCAGGGGCAGATCTTCCTTTGGGTCCACAGTTCTCAGGAATATTTTCCTATGAGCCACCCAGGAAATAGGTGCTAGTGACGCTGTCCCATGGGTAAGAATGTAGGCGAGATAGGACTACATAACATCAAGAAGTTATGTACTCACCATAACATTCGATGTATGTAGTCCATCTCGCCTCACATTCTTACTTACCCTCCCACCTTCCCCCTGCCTGGAGGATTTGGAGCATAAGAATTAGAGTACAGGTTGTCACCTGCTGAGTCCCTTTACTGAGTGACTGTTTTTATATGCATGTGAGGTGTGTATGTAATGTGTACATTGTTTCACAGCAAACTAGATCTGGGGATAGGGAGCAGTGCATCTTGTGATACCCTCTTAGCCCAGCCAATGAGAGACTTTGAGCTAGTAGAAATCGGCCAAGTCGAACCCACGGGTAAGAATGTGAGGCGAGATGTACTACGTACATCGAACGTTATGGTGAGTACATAACTTCTTGTTCTGTCTCAGTGTTGCTTAGCTAGCTGCCTCTCTTTGCTTACCCAGTCAGTGTTTTTTATATGTATATAAATGGCCGTCTTACACTTTAATGGTGTCTGATGAAGAAAGTGCTCACATTTTGTTTTTCTTGTGAATTTTTATCATTAAATACACCTTTGGTTTATCATCACCTGAGTGATTAGTGCCTGTGAAACACTGCCTGCCAGCATTTTTATTTATTTAGTTTGTTTTGCTGCTTCTGTTTTTTTGAGTTTGTTCATGTTAAAATATCAGCAACATGATATTGGACTTAAACAGAAAATTATATTGATTCCTGACTGTGGAAAATAGAGAATTACAGGATTTAATGCATTCTGCCAAAGAAAGTTGGAAAACATACTTTGCAATGTGGTTTTGATTCATTAGAGGCCTCTTGCAGAGCTACTGTTACTGGGTATGTGCTCAGAAGGCATGCTTGGCTTAAGGCGCAATCTTTGCCTGATCATGTTAAAGCAAAATTGTTGGGTGTTCCTTTACATCCGGACCGCATGTTTGGCAACTAGGCTGAAGAAGTTCTTAAAACTAAATCTATGCAAACTGCTAAATTTTTTACAATAGATTTAGTAGGCACTGCCCCCTCTAAAAATTGGTCCCTTCCAGGTCTTCTCAAGCCAAACCCAGACACAGCAAAACCCCCAGGTTTCAGTCCCAGAGGACTCACAGAACTAAACAGTGGGGGGCCTCCACTTCCAAGTCTGGGAATAATAAGACTCCCCCCCCCCCCCCCATGGTAGACTGTCTCATTGACTTCCTTTTAAAATTTCCAAGCACCTATCTGACTGCCCCTTTGGGGGGAAAGATTGCTGTTCATACAGAGAATTGGGAACTCATTACCCAGGACACATGGGTTTTAAATATAGTCTGTCAGGGATACAGATTTCACTTCCACATGCTGCCAACACCAAGTGGGTGACTGGACCTACCCCCAAATCAGTGGGCAGAGGCCCACAACCA
>NC_056744.1:314352094-314547094 GCF_019279795.1 Protopterus annectens
TCCCCAGCAGCTTTATCCGACGACTCTGAGGTTTCTAATTGTGAAGACATGCCCTTATATACATATGAGGATTCAGATGCAGAGGAATCCATTCCTTCTGCCTCTCCTCCAGAGGATTTTTCTTTTGGTGAAACCTTACATACCTTGAGAGAGCATTTCCATTGGGAATGCCAGGATTATCCTCAGTCCAAAAAGAGACTCTGGGAATTTTTAGATTTACCACAGCACAGATCCTTGGCTATTCCTCCTGTGCTAGATGTTGTGGATGATGTTTTTATGGAAGCCAGTCTAACTCCTGGTACTTTACCTCCTGCTCCCAGGAAACCTGACAGGTATTTGAGTCCCTGACTCGCACAAATTTCTTTTCAAAAATCCTACTGCTGACCCAGAGGTCATCTCTCAAGGTCCTAATGGAATAAAAGTAGCCACAGCTAAGAATCCCACCCCTTTGGACAGGGATTCCCGAGCTTTTGACAGATGGGATAAAAAAGTATATGCATCTGAAACTCCTGCCATTGGAGCATTAAATTATCAGTTCCACATGCTGAAATACCAGCAACATACTATGGAACCTATTAAACAAAAATTATCTACCTTCCCAGACTGTGCAGAAAATAAAGAATTACAGGAGCTTATGCATTCTGCAAGCCAAGTTACAAATCAATACCCTGCAATGTGGGTTTGACGCCCTAGAAGCATCATGCAGGGCAGCAGTCACAGGTTCTGTATTTAGAAGGCATACTTGGCTTAAGGAACAGGCCTTGCCAGACCATGTCAAGTCAAAACTATTGAGTGCACAATTAAACAAAGACAATCTGGCACCAAAGCAGAGGAGGTTTTAAAAAAGATGGAAGAAAAAGCTTAAGTCTATGCAGACAGACTTTTTGCAAGTCCAGCCTCCAAGATTCAGTAGGCATTGCCCCTCAAAACATTGTTCCTTTCCAGGCCCCTCAAGGCCTCCTCAGACTAGACCTAAGGGAAGCAGACCCCCTAGCCTGCAGTCCCAGGGAATGCAGAGATCTAATTAGTGGAGTATCTCCACTTCTAAAACAGAGAGTACTAAGCCACCCACTTGTGGAAAGAACTCACAATGACTTTTCAAATCCACCTCATATCTCTGCCCACCTGCTTGTGTCGCTAGGAGGAAGACAAAAGTGGGCCTCCATCACAACTATCGATGGGGCATTAACATAGTGTCCCGGGGTACCAATTTTATTTCCACACACTTCCAACCCCAAAAGGGTTCCCAGATCTTCCTCTAAACTAGTGGGCAGAGGCATAAAACCAAGTTCATTCCTTGCTCTCCACGAGGATTATTCAGCCTGTTCCTGCAGACCAGATAGGCCAAGGTTACTATTTCAGATCTTTCCTGATGCCCAGAAGAGGGAACCTGCTGCCCATTCTTAGATCTATCCATTCTAAACACCTTCCTGGTGGTACCAAAATTCAAAATGCTCACTTTCCAGCAGCTTCTTCCTATGCTGTCCAAAGATGCCTGGTTAGCCACCCTAGACCTAAATGAGGCCTGTCTGCACATCCTAATCAGAAACACTTGCAGGAGATATCTGCCTTTCAAGGCAGGATCTATGCATCATCAGTTCTCTGCACTTCCCTTTGGCTTATCCACTGCTCCCAGAGTTTTCACAAAATGACTCACTCCAGCCATTGCTTTTTGCAGACAAAGAAATATTCAAATTTACCCCTACTTGGATGACTGCCTGATTCAGGCAGACAGTCAGGAAAAGCTGTTGCCGCACCTGACATTTATAAAGGACCTACTGACCTCACTGGGGCGCACTATAAATGAAAAATCCAAACTAGTCCCCAGTCAAAAAATTGTATTCCTGGGAAGCAAGCCTGGACACAGCATCCCAGGTGGCATTCCTTACTCCAGAAAAAAAACAAGCCTACCTGACAGGCTACTTCTCTCAACTAGCCACCAAAACCCAGTTATCCGCAAGGAAAATCCTGCAAGTTCTAGGGTTCATCACCTCCTGCATTCTACTAATTCCTTATGCCAGACTGCATATGAAGAAACTTCAGTGGTACTTAAACAGCCTTTGGTGTCAACATTTTCAGGACCTGGAAACTATTCTACCTATGATACCCTTTGTAAGGAAAGATGTTCTTTGGTGGGCAGTAGCATGCAACCACAACAAGAGACTACCCTTTTCACAACCCCACGCCACCCAGACTGTAACCACAGATGCATCAAACTATGCCTGGGGTGCACACCTTGATGGCAGTTGCATTCGGGGCTACTGGAGCCCAAATCAAATTCATCTGCACATCAGCCAAAAAGAGTTGTTAGCTGTTCCGCATGTCTGGCAGCTTTCAGACCCCTACTCTCTCCGGGACCTCTACTAATCAAAGCCAACACCACCACAGTGATTGTGGTACATCAACAAGCAGGGGGGAGCCCACTCTTACCCACTCTTCAGGCTAGCCATGACCCTTTGGAACATGGCCTCAGCCATGCATATTCACCTGCTAGCACAATTCCTGCCAGGCAACCAGAACATTCTGGCAGACAACTTAAGCAGAAATCTCCTAGACCCACACAAGTGGCAATTAAACCACAGCACTTTCAGCCTCGTAACCCAGAAATGGGGTACCCAGAAGGTGGACCTATTTGCCTCCCACAACCACCATCTCAGCAAAGTCTGCAACAGAGGAACCTCACAGCAAGGCCTGGAAAGTGGATGCCCTATACTTCCAATGGGTAAAACCTCTCGATATATGCATTTCTCCCTCTACCTCCTCTTACAAGGGTATTACTCAAAATAAGGGAGGAAAGACCAAGGGCAATCCTGATTGCCCCAGGCTGGCCACACCAACACTGGTACCCATTACTGCTCAGTCTGTCACCGTTGCCTCCATGGCACCTCCCTCAGATTCCAACTCTCCTGACTCAGCAGGAGGGAGAGTTCCTGCATCCACAATTGCAAATTGCAGACCCTGAATCTGGCAGCTTGTCTTATTCCTTGAGCTCTTCTACAATGGCCAGCCTAAGCAAGCAGGTCCTGGATATAAGTGAAGCCAGATGACCCGGCACTAGAAAATCCTATGTTGACAAGTAGAAAAGGTATTGTTCCTGGAGCCAGGCTAACGGAGCTGAACCAGCACAGCCCTCCTTACCTTTCATCCTGGATTACCTAGCAGACCTACTTCACAGAGGCCTATACTTCTCTTCTGTTAAATTCCATGCCTCTGCCATCTCTGCCCATTACAGCACAGAGCCACCTCTCTTTTCACACCCTCTCAAACAGTTAGAGGGGCTAACAACTTAAGGCCACCCAGAAGAGCCCCTACCCCTGCTTAGGACCTTAACTTTGTGTTGGAAAAGCTCACTGTACCCCCCCCCCCCCCTCACTGAGCCTGCAGCTTCAGCAGAGTTAAAATTCCTCTCTTGGAAAACAGCCTTGCTTCTGGCCATCACTTCAGCTAGAGGAGTGTCTGAGTTACAAGCACTCATGGCAGTGGAACCCTTCATTTTTTATGCTGACAGGGTTTCCCTCAGGATTAGCCCGACTTTCATGCCCCCAGTGGTGTCCAGTGTGGCTCTCAACCAATCTGTTAATTCCCACCTTTTTCCCTAAACCTCAAAATAAGGGGGAAAGGATCCTGCACTCTTAAGATGTGCACAGACAGCTCAGATTCTACCTGGATAGGACTAAGCTCTTTAGGAAGTCTGACCAGTTACTAGTCAGCTTTGCAGCAGGGGCAGAGGGCAAGGCCATATCAGAACAGACCATTTCCAAATGGATAGCACACTGTATCCATTTCTTTTACAAACACCGTGGGAAACCACCCCCACAGGGGGTCAGAACTCATTCCACTAGGGTAGCTTCCACCTCTGCAGCCTTTTTCAGAAGGGTCCCTACCAGGGACATCCTGGAGCTCTGTTCTTACCTTCACCAAGCATTACTTGCCTGTCTTTTCCAAATCCAGGGCAGCCTTTGCAACCGCAGTCCTGCAGGCCATACTAGCCAGCTTCAGCTCTTCTTGACTGCCTCCACCCGTTCTTCAGCTTTTCGAATCAACCCAAGTGTGATGACTGCAGCAGTGAAACATGAACATAGTACAGTTGTGTACACTTACAGTAAATGTAGATGTTAGTGTATTCACTGTCGTAATAATGGTTTCTCTCTTTCCGTCCCCCTTGCCGCTCTCTCTTCCTCACTCTTTACAGGGCTATTTGATATTTACTTTCTGCTGGTGGTATTTTTCCACCATAACCTGGCTTCCTATTTGGGGGCTCCTGACATTTGTGGCAAGCAAAACTGATGTAATGGTGACGTCTGCATGTTTTTTTTACCACTGATGACCTGACGTCAGACCTGGAGCGAAAGCAACCGATGCAGAAATACTAAGCCTCTGGTATTCGGGCGGACTGAGGGCTACCCCTGGCAGAATAGCTCAAGTGTGATGACAGTAAATGTAGATGTTAGTGTATTCACTGTCGTAATAATGGATGTAATGGGATCCTATCTCGCCTACATTCATAACTGATGGGTTCGGAGCCGATCTGTCTGCTCCGACTCGGCCACTATACACTAGAACGAAGTCTCTCATTGGCTGGGCAACCCCTTATCCCAGAATGCACCACGCCTGCTTCCCCAGATCTCGTTTGCCGCTTTTCAAGCCGGACGTGGTCTCGACTTGGCTGGAGCTAAGTGTATTTTCTTGACCTTTTGGTCTTTTTTGGCTAGGGTTTCTGTCAGCTTTTAAACAAACAGCTGTTTTCACAGCTTTGTGAGCGTTTGTGGTCAGTTTTGTGTAAAGTTAGATTTTATTTTTTTTCGCACTTCTAGTGTACTGGGCAAGGCCCGTTTAAGTTAGAGGGCCTTTGCCCTTATTGTATGTTTATCTATTTTTTCTTGTGTGACTGAAATAGTTTTCGGGCTAAGCCCGTTTAAGTTAGAGGGCTTTAGCCCATATATCAGTTTACCTGTGTTTTCTAGCTATCCGTTACCTGTTTTCTTCTACTGTGCTCAAAATGTCTAAGGAGCAGAAATCAGGGTTCAGAAGGTGTACAAAATGTAATTATAAAATGTCTATTACAGACAGCCATGCTGTCTGCGTGTACTGTTTAGGGCCTAAACATCTACAGGATACTTGCAGTCTGTGTCACGCTTTTTCTTGCAGGGTTCTCCAGGAGAGAAAAAACAAGCTGATACTTAGGGGTCTGATTAAGCCTTCATTTGAGGAAGCGTTGGCTTCATCTCCAGCTTCTAAAAAGAAGAGATCGTCTGCTCCGACCAGTCCGTCGGGCCCGACACCCAAGAAGCATAGATTGTCGGCTCCGACCAGTCCGTCGGACCCGACAGCTAAGAAACATGATCGACTTCTTCTTCCTCGGCTCCAATGGCTTCAGAGCCAATGACTGAAGAGTCTGCCTCGGTGCTTCTTCCCTTGGCTCCATTGGTGTCGGAGCCGCAGATTAGTGCATCGAGAGGCCAATCACCTACTTCGGCTCCTTTGGTCTCGGAGCCGTTGGAGGTGTGCAACTCAGACTCTTCCCCCTCGGCCCCGGAGCCTCCTTCGGTGCCGACAGTTACAAACGGTTCCGGTCTCGGGTCCGATAGTGCTGGAACCCTTTCGGAGCCGATCCCCTGCTTTATCGGAGCCGAGGCAGAAGTCTTCTCGGCCCCAGTCTGTTTCCTCCAAATCCTCTAGGTTGTCGGATTCGGATTTGGATAGGGTTATCCAGAGGCTGTTCCAGTCCCCAGTTTTTACTAAAATGATCTCTGCTCCAGCCCACTCGGCTTCGGAGCCGATTACACATTCCATGCATTTGATTCCTCCTCCGACCCCCTTGGAGCCGTTGGAGTCGGTGCAGGTAGAACGCAGAGGAATCGTCCAGTCGGAGCAAGGACCCCCTCGGAGTTTCTCTGCTCCGACCTTCATTCCTACCCTGTCCTCTGTGTCAGGGTTTGGTACTGGGTCTTCCTCGGCGGGGGCCGAGGACAACACTGTGGAGCTCGCCTCTTCGATGCCCAGTCTTCCCCTCGGAGCATCGGCCGCAGGTATTCCCGGTACCACCGTGGTCTCTCAGCAAGTGCCCTCTGCAGAGTCTGGAGGTCCTGCTTTTGAGGCCATGAGGAGTGCGCTGGCCATGACCTTGCCGGTTCAGCAGGTTTCTACCTCACCGTCCCAAGTTTTGGGTACTGGTGCCTCTGGAGACATTCTTTCCCACGACAGTGGGGCCCCGGGGCCTGAGGATACCCCCTTAGAGGGTTCCCTTCTTCCGGGGGGTCCTTCTGAATCTGCTTCGGATGAACCCCAAGGAAGAAACTGTGTAAGAGGAAGCACGTTGATTCCCAAGATGAATCCGTCACTTCAGATACTGACCTCGATGATGCGGAGGGGTCCCCTAAATCGTCCTCGGATGACGTCTCCTTCTCGGATATCCTTGAGATCTTGAGACAGAGAGGCGATTGGCAATCCAAAGCCCCTACCGCTGAGGAGTCAGTCTTCCTCAAGGCCTTCGGGGCCCAGCCCTCCTCCTCCTGGGTGTCTCCACCCTTCGACGAGTTATTAGATCTAATCTCTCGGAAGGTGTGGGAACATCCTGATACAGCGGAACCGGTGCCCTACCAGGCCAAATAAGTTTCTTTCAGCCCCTCCCCAGAAGGAATTCCTCACTAAGGGTGTTGCAGTTGATGCTATGATGGTGGCATCTGCCACTCAGCAGGACATGGCAGAGGCTTCAACGTCTATTCATCCTCCTAATAAAGATTCTAGGAGCATGGATAGGTACGGGAAGCATGCCCTTTCTTCAGCGACCTTTACCCTGCGGTCGCTGAACTATCTGTCATTTTACAAGGCTCCAAAGGGACCTCCTCAAGGTGTTAGGAGAGTCCCTTGCGGGTAACCTTCCTGAGGCATTAGCACAGACCGTAGGTGCCCAGATGACTACCCTATTTTCTATTGTCAACTCGTCCATGAGGCTCATTTCCTATGCAGCCGAAGGGGCAAGTAGAGCAGCGGGCACAGGAGTGGCTTTTAGGAGACAAGCCTGGTTACGCTTGTGTCCACTCGCGGAGGACTTTAAGCCTTCCTTTGCCGACGCCCCCTTTGATGGGTCTTCTTTGTTTGGACCCAAGGTGAAGGACACACTTACTCGGTGCAAGCAGGAGGGCAAGACCTTGACTGCCGTTGGGGCCCGTTTTTCCGCTCCCTCTAGACTTTATCCCAAGGCCCAGAGAGGAGGGAAAATGTGGTTCAGGAAATCCCAAACGTTCTTCTCTACTCCAGCGAGTGATCCCCCCCTCCAGAGGCAGGGGGGGATTCAGGAAGACGCCGCCCTAGAGGTGGCAGAGGGCCCCGTAACTCTGGAGACCTCGACTCCTTTCGTGGTTCCTCCTACCCTCAACATCCCTAGGATGTGGCCCGGCTGTGCTTCTCCGGAGCCAGTCGGGGGTCGTTTTGCAAAACACCTACAGGCTTGGGAATCTATAACAAAGGATCAGTGGGTGCTTCGCATTGTAACCAGAGGCTACCTAATTCCCTTTTTCAAGCCCCCTCCTACAAGGAGAATCCCGGACGTGCCACCCAGTCAACGGGATCTAGCAGCCGTAGAAGTTTCAAAGCTGCTAAGCAAAAGGGGTCATCCAGCCGGTCCCCGCCGACCAGATCGGATCAGGAACTTACTCGAGATTATTTTTGGTGCCAAAAAAGACGGGACGTAAGGCCCATTTTGGACATAAGCTCTCTAAATCGTTTTGTGAAGAAGTCCAAGTTCCGGATGGTCACCCTTCAGTCCATTCTCCCGTTATTGGAGAAGGATGTCTGGATGTGCTCCATAGACCTCAAGGACGCTTACTATCACATTTTGATACGTCAAGAGTCCAGGAGTCATTTACGCTTCCGCCTAGGAACCAGCCATTTCCACTTTCGTGGACTGCCCTTTGGTCTCACCACAGCCCCCAGGGTGTTTACCAAGTGTTTGGCAGTGGTGACAGCTCACTTGAGAAGTCTAGGATTCCAAGTGTTTCCCTATCTCGACGACTGGCTCCTCACTGCCACCTCCAAGCATCTACTGATTCGAGCGCTAATGGCCACAGTAACATTGGGTCTCTTGCTAGGACTCACTTTCAATTGGAAAAAATCTGTGCTGTGGCCATCTCAGTGTATCACCTTTATAGGCGCAGAGTTGGACACAAAAAGGATGCAGGCATTTTTGCCATCAGAAAGAATTCAGGTTCTACAATCACAGGTTCTAAATTTGTTACCCAAATCTCGAGTTCCTGCCAGACACATTCTTCAGTTATTGGGCACGATGGCTGCAACTATCCTCTTAGTACCGTTAGTCAGGCTGCACATGCGGGTGCTGCAATGGCTATTATCGGTTCAATGGTCATACCAGGAACTTCCCATGAACCACCTGGTTCTGATTACGGACAGTTGTCTTCGGGACCTCCGTTGGTGGCTGTGTCGGTCCAACCTGGACCGGGGGCATCCTTTCGCCCTTCAGCCCCCTGTTGCCACAGTGGTCTGTCCAAGGCTCTTGGCAGGATTGCGAAGCGCACCTTCACATCAATATCCTGGAAATGAGAGCGGTGCTTCTGATTTTACAAGCACTTCATCATGCTCTCCCCCAAGGTACTATTGCGATTCTGTCCGACAACATGTCGGTAGTTTGGCACATAAACAAGCAGGGCGGAACCAGGTCCTACCCCCTTTGCAGGGAGGCCATGAGAGTATGGCGCTGGGCCATAGCCTCTCGACGTTTCTTAGTAGCCACGCACATTCCGGGAAAAGCCAATGTGATTGCGGACAGGCTCAGCAGGACTCTCCTGTTGCCCCACGAGTAGTCCCTCAACAACAGAGTGGCTGCGCAGATCTTCGCCAAATGGGGTCTCCCTTGTTGCGACTTGTTCGCCAGCCCCAACAATGCGAAGTGCAGAGAGTTCTTCACTCTAACTCCCTTTCAGGGGCAGTCTCCCAGGGACGCTCTAGCCCACAATTGGCCCCCGGGTCTGCTTTATTCCTTCCCCCGATTCCCCTTCTCCCAAGGGTGATTCAGAAGGCTCTTCATATCGGGTGCCACATGATTTTGTTCGCCCCACATTGGCCCCGTCAGGTTTGGTTTCCATTCCTTCAGAAGTATGCGGTACAGGGCCCCTGGATTCTGGACCCGGTGCCGGATCTGTTGTCTCATCAGTCGGGACACTCTCATCCGTCCCTCCGGTCGTTGCGACTGGCTGCTTGGTTACTCCACATCCATCCTTGGAGATCTCTCTCTTTCTTCGGAAGTGATACACATCTTGTCCTCTTCCCACAAGCTGTCTACCGTTAAGCTGTATTCCAGCAAATGGAAAAGGTTTGTTTGTTGGGCCCAGCAGCGAGGCATTGATCCTCTTACGGCCCCAGTTCCGCAGGTCTTGGAATTTCTAGCTTCATTGTTTCATTCAGGCTTTTCAGTCTCCACAATTAAAGTTCAACTGGCGGCTATATCTAATTTTCCTGTTGCTATAGAGCCTTCATTAATGGCTAACAGACTTTGCAAGTCCTTTCTTAAGGGAGCCTGGCTCCTCATGCCTCCTATGGCTCATCCTGTGCCCCCTTGGGACTTAAATTTGGTTTTGGCCTCTTTAACTGCCCGTCCCTTTGAGCCGGCAGCCACTTGTGATATAAAATTTCTGTCGTGGAAAACTGCCTTTCTAGTGACAATAACTTCTAAGTGGGTTTCAGAGCTTCAGGCTCTCTTTTCTTCCCCTCTTTATTTGATTTTTCACAAAGACAGAGTTTCCCTTAGATTGAATCCGTCCTTTTTGCCTAAGGTAGCATCCCCTTTATGCATTCAGCCATCTTTGGAGCTCCCAGTTTTCTTTCCAAATTTTTCTAATAGAGCAGAATATACCTTCCACCAGTTGGATGTTCACAGGCAACTGCGTTTTTACTTAGATAGGACCACTCAGACACGAAAATCTGACCAACTGTTTGTGTCCTTTGTGGAGAATAGGTTAGGTCTACCAGTTGCCAAAGCCACCATTGCCAAATGGATTAAGGATTACATCTCTTTCATTTATTCCCAGTCAGGCAGAGAGTTGCCTTTCCCACTCAATGCTCATTCTACCAGGGCTATGGCCAACTCTGTAGCTTTTCACTCCAAAGTTTCAATAGATGATATTTGTGCGGCTGCTACTTGGTCTTCTCCGCACACCTTCATTTCTCATTACAAGGTTGATGTGGCTTCCCGAGGCAGAGCTTTCTTTGGTTCCGCAGTTCTCAGGAGTGTGTTCCAGTGAGCCACCCGGGGTTTTAGGTGCTAGGGACGCTGTCCCATCAGTTATGAATGTAGGCGAGATAGGATCCCATTACATCTTTTAGTTATGTACTTACCATAACTTTGGATGTATGGGATCCATCTCGCCTACATTCATACATACCCACCCTCCTTCCCCCTACCTTTTGGATTTGGAGGAAATATTGATCTTGCTAAGCTCTCCTCTGGAAGGGCTCTAGTTGGTTACTGTTATTGGTATGTGTTTTCTGTACCTGTATGAATGTATGAAAGCGAACAAACAAGATCTGGGGAAGCAGGCGTGGTGCATTCTGGGATAAGGGGTACCCAGCCAATGAGAGACTTCGTTCTAGTGTATAGTGGCCGAGTCGGAGCCGACGGATCGGCTCCGAACCCATCAGTTATGAATGTAGGCAAGGTGGATCCCATACATCCAAAGTTATGGTAAGTACATAACTAAAAGATGTTAAGTTGTCAATCTCGCCTTCATTCTAGCTGGATGGGTTCGGAGCCGATCCTCGGCTCCGACTCAGCCACTCTAAAAGCTCGAGAGCTAGTTCCACCGGCTTGAGGCTCCCCTATATCCCACAATGCTAGGCGGTAACTCCTCAGATCTCGTTTGCCGCTACAGCGATCGAGGTGTGTTCCTACCGGCTCAGGTTAGTTTTGGTAAAGAAACTAGTTTTCTTAGCCTTTTTTCCCCCTTTTAAAGTTAGTTTTTTCTAAATAGTTAATTTTTGAAGTAATCTATCCCATTCCCGTTTACTCCCCCCCCCCCTCCTTTTTCCACAAAATCTCTAGATGATTTTCCCTTGGACCCTAGGCCCAGTCCCTCCTGTGTTTTTTTGTAGGGATTTTTATTTCTAGTTGTTTATAATTTAATTTAAATTAGTTTTATTTTATTTCTAAGTGTAATCGGTGTGTGTGTGTTTGTGTGGTTACACTTTCCCCTTAGATATGTTTAAGGAATCAAAGGTCTCAGGCTTTAAGAAGTGTGACTCGTGCTGTCAGAAGATGTCTCTGACAGACGGTCACACTTCTTGTGTGTACTGCCTGGGTCCTTTGCACCTGCAGGACTCATGTGCTGTTTGCCATGGCTTCAGCCCTAGAGTCCTGCAGGAGCGGAAAAATAAACTTATTTTAAGGGGCTTACTTAAGCCTGAGGGTCCCTCGACTCAGTCATCGGGGAAACCCTCTAAGCCTTCCAGACCTTCGGCTCCAGCCTCTGAGCCGTCTTCTGGAGGCCCTAAGGCTATTCGAACATCAGCTCCGTCCGGAGCCGATGAATCTCAAATGCAAGCCCCTACGGTGTCCTCGGCTCCGGCCGGAGCCGAGGAAGACATGACTCTTTTCGGCTCCGATTATTTTGTCGGAACCGACATCTAGAAAAAGGTCCCGAACGCCATCCATCGGCTCCGTTCATTCGGCTCCAGCATCACCCTTGCTGTCTGAACGGAGCCATAGATCCCACTCTTCTAGGTCTTCCAGGTTATCGGACCATGACCTCCAGAGAGTAGTGAGTCGACGACTTAAGTCCGAGGCATTAGCCCAGATGCTTCAAAGTCCGACTCAACAGTCGAGACCTATTCCTATCACTCAAAATATTCCTCCTCTGACTCTTTTGAGTTCGGAGCTGGGGCGGCTCGGACCCGAGACTGTGTTGGCGTCGGAACTGATACCTTTGTCTTTGGTTCCGTCGTCTGCTCCGATGTCTTCCTTGGAAAAATCTCGGCGCCGGACTTCCCTCGTCAGCTCCGAGGGGGGCGAGTGGCATCGGACCCTTGTCCGACCCCGCTCTCCCTCTCGGTGCTTCGGTGCAGGTGAGTTCGGCTCCGACATCGGCCGCGGAGCCATCACTGTCGGTGCCGGGGGAGGTTTCCAGTTTTTCGGAACGGAGACCTCCGGCTCTGCCTGACAGGGGTGCCTTCGAGGTCATGAGGAGCGTGTTAGAACCAGGTTCAACTCCACAGTCTGTTCCTTCTGCCCCTCCCCCTATGGTGCCTCCGGTGATTTCTACTCACTCTCTCATCCCCGACCGTAGAGAGCCAGCTCCTCAAGTTTCCACTGTGGGGATCTCCTCCTCTTCCGAGGCCTCTCCTGACCCTGTAGAACAGCCCCCTAGGAAGAGGCAGTGCAAGAGGAAGCACATTGACTCCGCTGAGTCTGTCACCTCTGACACTGATTTAGAGGATTCTGAAGGTTCCCCTTGTTCCCCCTCTGAAGATGGCTCCTTTGCAGACATCCTTGAAATCTTAAAACAGAGGGGGAATTGGCCAGCCCTCAACCCTTCAGAGGATGAATCAGTGTATCTTGAGGCATTTGGCTCTCGCCCTTCCACCTCCTGGGTGTCCCCTCCCTTTGACCCCCTTATGCAAGTGGTGGCAAAGAAGGCTTGGGCGGCTCCTGTTTCAGTGGAACCCACCCCCAGGAGACCATCAAATTTCATCACGGCCCCCAAGGATAAAGAATTTCTGACCAAAGGCGTCTCTGTTGATGCTATGGTGGTGGCTGCGGACACCAAGAAGAAGTTAGCTGATCCTTCAGTGCCTGTTCATCCTCCTAACAAGGAGTCTAGGTCGATGGACAGGTACGGGAAGCGGATGTTCTCGTCAGCGACCTTTACTATGAGATCGCTGAATTACCTGTGTCATTTTACTCATCTTCAGAGGGATTTACTCAAGGAAACGAGTGAAATGTTGAAGGACCCAACAGCTGTGGGTTTTCAGGATAGAATGAACTCTCAGGTGGCAACCCTTAATTCTGTAACCAACTCCTCCATGCGCCTCCTTTCATATGCGGCGGATGGAGCAAGTAGAGCGGCAGGTACAGGTGTAGCCTTGCGTAGGCACGCCTGGATGCGGCTATGTAACTTTGCGGACCCTTTCAATGCGTCCTTCACTAATTCCCCCTTTGATGGATCATCCCTCTTTGGTCCTCAAGTGAAGGAAACCCTGACTAGGTGCGAGACTGATGGCAAGACTCTTTCTGCCGTCTGAGTCCGATTTTCTACTCCTCCTAGACCTTACCCCAAAGGTCAGAAGGGGGGAAAGATGTGGTTCCGCAAACAATCTCAAGGAGATTTGCCTGACGCACAGAGTCGATTCCCCTCTAGAGGCAGAGGGGGGAACAACAATGGTAGACGCCGTCCCAGAGGCAGAGGGGGCCCGCAGAATCAGGGCAATCGAGAATCCTTTTCCGACAAGCCTTTTCAGCATCCCTGAGGTGTTGCCCGACTGTCCACCTTCGGAGGCAGTCGGGGGAAGGTTGTCACTGTACCCAAAAGCCTGGCTATCCCTAAGTCAAGACAAGTGGGTACAGTCTGTCATTTCCGAAGGCTACAGAATCCCTTTCCTTTTCATTCCGAAGCAATCCAAAAAATCCCTTCCAGACGTTCCACCCAGTCAAAGGGAGCAAGCAGCATTAGAAATTTCAAAGCTGCTCGCAAAAAGAGCCATTCAACCAGTTCCAGCAGACCAAGTAGGATCCGGAATCTACTCCAAATTCTTTTTGGTTCCAAAGAAAACAGGGGACTGGAGACCCATTCTGGATCTCAGCAACTTGAACAAGTTTGTCAAAACAAAGTTCCGGATGGTCACGCTGCAGTCCATTCTTCCCCTTTTGGGGGCGGGACAACTGGATGTGCTCGATAGATCTCCAGGATGCGTACTATCACATCAAAATGAGTCAATGCTCCAGGAAGTTTCTCCGCTTCAGGCTGGGAACCAGTCATTTTCAATTCAAAGCCCTGCCCTTTGGTCTCACTACAGCCCCCCCGAGTGTTTACCAAATGCATGGCAGTGGTAGCCTCTCATCGGAGACGACAAGGATTCCAGGTGTTTCCTTATTTAGACGACTGGCTCCTTACAGCCCCCACCAAGCATCTTTTACTTCTCACCAGAGACTACACTTTTCACACATGTCAGGCACTAGGCATTTCAATAAACTACGAAAAGTCTGTCTTGTCACCTTGTCGTGTTATTACCTTCATAGGCGCAAATCTAGACAGTCAGTATGTCAGCGAGACTCACAGAGCAGAGGATAGCAGACATACACAGACGGTTCTTTCTTGTCTTGCAGAGCAACAAAGTCAAAGCCAGACTGATCCTGAAAGTCTTAGGGATTATGGCGGCGGCCATCCCTCTCCTACCATTAGCTCGCTTCCATATGAGAATTTTACAATGGATGCTCTTCACACAATGGTCTTACCAAAGTCTTCCAATGTCCCATCCTATTCGGATAACTCAATCGTGCAAGAATCATCTCTCTTGGTGGATCACATCTCCTCAGCTCCTCCTAGGGAGACCTTTCGTCCCTCCCCCTCCGGTTGCTACAGTGACAATGGACGCCTCCCTGATTGGGTGGGGGGGGGTTTCCAGGGCAGGACAGTCCAGGGCATGTGGCAACCGTTCGAGCGCCACTTGCACATAAATGTCCTAGAGATGAGAGCAGTGCTTCTAGCGTTGCAAGCCCTACAAGACTCTCTTCCAAGGGAACTATAGCAATTCAGACAGACATGTCTGTAGTGTGGTACATCAACAAACAAGGCGGAACCAGATCTTACCCCCTATGTCGAGAGGCACTCAGACTGTGGCAATGGGCGATTTCTTCTCAGCGATTTCTGTTAGCAACGCACATCCCCGGGAAGTCCAATGTGATTGCAGACAAATTGAGCAGAGCTATTCTCATGCCTCACAAGTGGTCTCTGAACAATTCAGTGTTGGAGAAAGTTTTTCGAAAGTGGGGCAGGCTTTGCTGCGACCTTTTCGCTACTCCCCAAAACAGCAAGTGCGACGATTTTTTTTCACCCTCTTTCCCCAACCAGGCCACCCCAGCAGAGACGCTCTAGTGCACGTTTGGCCCCGGGGACTTCTGTATGCCTTTCCTCCCTTCCCACTGATATACCAGCTGATACAGAAAGCCATCGCTCAGGAAGCTTCCATGAACTCATAAATAAAGACATAGGGGACTTGCAGACTTTGGATCCGACCCAGTTTGGCTTTGTCAAAGGCAGATCATGCCTTTTAAACTTACTTAAACTTACTAAACTAACTTTTGAATGATGACCTTACATATAAAGAGATAGATAGGAAAATAGTTGACAAGCTAATATATGAAGTCCATCATGAATTGTATGATATGATGGTAACTAGGCAAATCAGTCATGATTTTTACTTGTTTCTACTTATTGAACACCCACTGATACCCTACATGAAGGGGTTACCAAAAATGCACAAGGGCACTATACCACCACCCCTACGTCTAATAGTGGTAGGACACCAGTGGGTAACAGAAAATATGTCTATATTCATTGAAAGAAAGTTAAAACCTATAGTCAACAAAATTGATACCATTCTAAAAGACTCATATCAGTTGATTGACCATCTCAACAACATACAGGAAGAGATTCTAGAGAAACACCTATTAGTTACATTAGATGTTAAGAGTCTTTTTACGGCGATACCTAATACATTTGGCCTAGAGGCAATAAGACACATATTAAATGTTTCGAAGATTTATAATAACAGTGAACAAATTTTACTTAATGCTTTATTAGAGTTAGTACTCACTAAAAACGCCATGATGTTTAACAACGCTTATTATTTACAACAGTGGGGGGGTGGCCATGGGCACCCCCTGCGCCAACTCGTATGCTAATTTGGTTGTATATAAATGGGAGACTACATGTTTATTTACACATGCAGCATATCATAAAATAGTGGCGTATTTTAGGTTTGTGGATGATATACTGTTCATTTGGGATGGAACACCTGAGGAGCTTGTAGCCTTTATTAAAGATCTGGAAAAATCCACAGACTTTCTCAGATTTTCCATTGAATACTCGTATTCAAATATAAATTTCCTTGATCTCAACATCAAGAAGGAAAATACAGGGAGGCTAGTCACCTCTCTTTATAGAAAAGAATGTTGGAAGAATACACTATTAGCACATGACAGTATGCATCCCAGATTCATTTTTTCGAACATAATCAAAGGGCAATTCACTAGAATTAATAGAATATGCCAAGATAGCAATGAACGCATCATTCATTTTGACAAACTTGAAACCCTTCTTTTAGATAGAGGATATAATCAGGATGACATATTGTATATAAAAGAAAAATTCGTTAATAATGATAGTCATAAACCGAGGGCCATGTATCAGCATTTTGCTAGTAATAGACAAGAAGAAATTCAAGAATACAGACATATAAGATGTATTATCAGTTATACTAGTGATAACAGCTATGTTACCGATATCATCAGTAAAAACTGGGCAATACTAACTACTGATGATGAAATAAAAAGTCTGATAGGAAATAGAGCTACATTTACATATAAAAATATGCCAAACTTAAAAAGAATTTTATGTCATGAAAGGCTCAATGATACAATCATAAAAAGGGACACTAGGGGCACCATCCCATGTGGAGGATGCACCTCCTGTAAATGGATATCAAAAGACACGACCTTTTTACATCCTGAGCTAACACAGGAAGTTGTTATCAAATGCTCAGCAAACTGTGAAGATACCAATATCATTTATCTAGCTACTTGTGGGTCATGCCCTGTATTTTATGTGGGCATGACAACTAGGAGGCTAAGGGACAGGATACAAGAACATCTGTATGCAATAAAGAAGAAAGATAGTAAGAATGCCCTTTTCAAACATATTTCTGAACACCCAGATCATACTTTTGTTTTTAAAGTTTTACAGAAAAGAGTGCCTAATATAAGAAAAGGTGACAACTTCAATGATCTAGAACATCTAGAGCTTGAGTGGATATTTAGAATTAGAGCACACAAGTACCCTGGTCTCAATAACTATGTTAGTATTAGATCACACTTAAAAAATAGGAAATATCATTAATAGGTACACCCTAACAGTGTCCCAAATTGAAATTCTGACTAAAAGAGATGAATTATTAAGATGTTAATATCCTCCCCTCTATTATAAGCCCTCCGAGTAACACTGAATTGACTATTATTATTTTTACACTGGGCATTATATATGGGAAGGAATGAATTCCTTCGTATTCCATCATTCTAGTTGTAAGGTCTATTCCATCATGATTTTTGTTGTTTAAAATATATAAAACATATAAAAAACATGTTCAGAGATGTTTTTTATTAAATGGTTTTTTATTAATATATATCACTATGTTATAATATGAATATTCTATTTTTACATGATATGATTTCTTAGTATAATATGATATATGAGGTTTTCTGAAAGAATGTTATTTTGTCCTATTTAATGGGCTTGTTTTTTACATATAGTCTTTTGCATAGCTCTTTATATGGCTTTCATATATAGTTCTTTTAAATATGTCTTTCATCATCTGACTAGCCATAAAATAAAATAAAATAATTGGTACTTCTGGCATCTATATACATAGTATATCCATGCTTTTGCAATTTCATTTGTTTTTAAAAATTTTTTCTATTAAGATATTTTTTGACACATATAATAATAAATATAACATTTACTTATATATTTACACATTTATAATTTTATTGTGCGCTACCCAGCACATAGATATTAAATAGATATTAATTTTACCAATATTACTTCGCCTCTGTTATATATATTTTTATATATATTTCTTAGTTATATCATTAGTATTTTAGATAATATACATAAATTATACATAAAAAACTTTTCAGTATTTAGACATGTAATGTTTATAAAAGTAATAGTTTGCTTTTAGTATAAGGCATTATGTACAGACGCTTTGTATATATGTATATAAATTTTAAAAGTGTCTTGAGCAGTTCGTGGTGAATGGATTATGATTTGATTCCCCCATATTCACAATAGCGACTATTATTATAATTAGTAGACCACTTTATATGAAGCTGGAAGTTTAAGACAACATAGTCGCCAATATATTTATTATTTTCTAAATGAAGGCGATCGAAGAATCATACTGCAAGAATGAATATTGTGTTCTTCATTATGAGTATACATAGTGAATATTGTACTTTAATATATAATATAACGGGTTGTTTTAATGTTCAAACTAATGGGCTGCTTTAAATGATGTGGTTTTAAAAATATGTGTTTTTAATTTATAACCTTAAAATCTACCTCAGTGAGTTTTTGTATATATATTGTTTTACTGCTCTAACACAATTCTGCCATCTTAGACAAATACACATGTATAGCTTTAAATAGAGGTGAATCTAAGAAGTGAATGAATTAATTGATTTATTTCAATGAATTGATTATTTAATTGGCTCATGAAGAGCTGTTACTCAAGATATAAAAATGAATGATTCAGTACTATTTTATACTTGTCTGATGAAGCGTGCATTTTGGTGGCACGCGAAAGCGCTTACTTTTCCTGGTTTTTAAAAGAATTAAAGCTTCTACAAATATTCGTGGTGTTTGGTCTAACCTTATTTCTACCTTTTAAACTTAGTTGACTTTTTCGAAATAGTCACCAAGGCCATTGATGAGGGAAAGGCAGTCCACACAGCCTACCTTGACCCGGCAAAGGCTTTCGACACAATACCCCACTCAGGTGTCATTGAAAAACTCATCAGCTTAAATGTAAACCCATACGTCACAAGATGGGTTGCAAACTGGCTAAGTGACAGAACCCACAGGGTCAGAGTTGCTGGCGCCATGTCAGACTCAAAGCCTGTCACAAATGGTGTCCCACGGGGCTCTGTCCTGGGCCCACTCCTGTTCGGCATCTACTTTTCAGAAGTACAAGCAAACACAAGAGGATTATGGCTGACAAAATTTGCAGATGACTGCAAACTGGGCGCCATAGTTGAGAACACATCTGACACAGATATCCTTCAGAAGGGTCTTATAGAAACGGATAACTGGTGCCAGAGCCATGGCCTAAAGTTAAACGCCAAAAAATGCATAGTCATACCCTTTGGGAAAAACAAGGTTACCCCCAGCTACCATATAGGCGGCAACCCACTGAGCTCAGAAGAGGTTATCAGGGATCTGGGGACCCAGGTTGACAGTAACCTTTCGTTTGACACTCACGTTGCCAAAGTAGTTAGGAAGACCTTCTACATTGCCCACCTGATTATGAAGGGATTCACATCTAGATCAAGGGAAGTAATCATCCCCCTGTACTCATCGCTCATCAGACCAATGATGGAGTACAATGCCCCATTCGGAATATATCTGACACGACACCTGCAGCAACTGGAAAGGCCCCAAAAATTCCTCACCAAAAGGATAAAGGGTCTCAAAAATATGTCCTATGCTGCCCGACTGAAGGAACTCCAGCTCTATTCAGTCGCACGTCTGCTCAGAGGTGACCTGTGCCTGACATACAAGGCCATGTCCAACCCAGAATTGATGAACATGCTTCACCTCAAAAAATCTAGATCCCTCAGAGCTACAAGGGCGGGAGACTTAAACCATGACACGGTTATTAATAGGATGTGCTGGAGGGACAGATTCATCACCCAGAGACTCCCTATGCTGTGGAACAAAATCCCGGTACATGTGAGGCAGAGCACCTCGCTGGCTTTGTTCAAAATAAATCTTGACCAATGGATGGGAGATCGCAGATATACCCCAGGGATTATCTCAGTGTCACTGCTTGACAGAGGCACAGCAAAATAATGGGCATAGTATCCTCCAAACTAAAGGGGTGGTGAAAGCCACAAAACTCTGGGCTAGGCTTATAAATGCCCTTGGGCAGATAGCCTAGTATAAACCTATGAAACTATGATCCTCATTGCCCCTTACTGGCCTCGACAGGTTTGGTTCCCTTTTCTCCACCGTTTTCTGTTGGAACAACCTTGGCATCTGGACCCAGTTCCAGACCTCTTGACCCATCAGTCGGGTCAGTTGCGCCACTCCCTTCCCTCTCTGAACCTCACAGCGTGGTTCCTCCAATTCAGATTTTAGCCAGGCTTCCTTTGATATCTCACTCACAGATATCTTGATAGCCTCTCATAAATCTTCCACTCGGAAGATTTATCATAACAAGTGCAAACGTTTTTCCTATTGGGCGCAGTCAAAGAATATAGATCCTTTCACTGCTTCTATTCAAACAGTTCTAGACTTTCTAGCCGAACTTTTCCACTCAGGTTCTTCCCCATCTACCATTAGAGTTCAATTGGCAGCAATATCGAACTTTCATGTTGGAGTCTGAGTCCTCCATTATGTCTCACAAACTCTGCAAAGCTTTTTTAAAGGGAGTTTTTCTCCTCAAACCACCCATCAGAGATCCTCCTCCTCGATGGGATCTCAACTTGGTTCTGGCATCCTTAATTCTTTCCCTCTTTGAACCTGCGGCTTCATGTTCTATAAAGTTACTTTCTTGGAAGACGCTCTTTTTAGTAGCTATCACCTCAGCTAGAAGAGTCTCTGAACTCCATGCTCTGTGTAGTCGACCCCCTTATCTGGTATTTCATAAGGACAGGGTGTCCTTGCGTACTAACCCGTCTTTTTGCCCAAAGTAGCTTTACTGGCAAATTTGAATCAAACCATTGAGCTTCCTGTTTTCTTCCCAAATTATTCTAATAGGTCAGAACAAAAGTTACACTGTTTAGATATTCATCGCCAACTTAGGTACTATTTAGACAGGACCAAACAATTCAGGAAATCTGACCAACTGTTTGTTTCTTATGCAGAAGGTAGAATGGGCCTTCCAGTTTCTAAAGTGTCTCTCTCTAGATGGCTTACTTCGTTGATTACCCTAGTGTATGAGATAAGACATCAACTGTTGCCATCCAAACCCAGGGCTCATTCAACTAGAGCTTTAGCCACTTCTATAGCTTTCCAAGATAGGCTGCCTATTGATTCGATTTGTTCTGCAGCTACTTGGGCTTCTCCCCATACCTTCATTTCTCATTATAAGTTGGACTTGGCCTCTAGAGACCGAGCCAACTTTGGTTCCACTGTACTCAAGAGTCTGTTCCGATAGGCCACCCAGGACAAGGTGCTAGGGACGCGGTCCCATCCAGCAAGAATGAAGGCGAGATTGACAACTTAACATTTAGACGTTATGTACCTACCATAACGTTCCATGTTAGTTGTCGTCTTCTCGCCTTCTTTCTTGCGTCCCACCCTCCTTCCCCGTAGCCAGGACAGACCTAGAGGAGTTTTTCTTTGTTCCTTATGGAATTTTATTGCTGGCCTTAGCTTTCAAACGAGATCTGAGGAGTTACCGCCTAGCATTGTGGGATATAGGGGAGCCTCGAGCCGGTGGAACTAGCTCTCGAGCTTTTAGAGTGGCCGAGTCGGAGCCGAGGATAGACTCCGAACCCATCCAGCAAGAAAGAAGGCGAGAAGAAGACAACTAACATGGAACGTTATGGTAGGTACATAACTTCTAATTTTTGCTCAGACCCCCTGTCAAAGAAACGGTTCCCCTGTGGGATCTTTCCTTGGTACTTCATGCCTTGACCGCTCCCCCCTTCAAACCTGCGGCCACAGTCTATCTTAAATACTTGTCCTTTAAGACTGCTTTTTTGGTAGCCATTACTTCGGCTTAGAGTTTCAGAGCTTCAGGCCCTGTCCATGAAACCGCCTTATTTGATTTTTCATCCAGACCGGGTGTACCTAAGGATCAATCCCTCCTTTCTTCCTAAAGTAGCTTCGGAAGCTAACATTAATCAGTCCATCAACCTCCCTGTTTTCTTCCCTAAGTATCAAAACAAAGGTGAATACAAGCTGCATTCCTTGGATGTTCACAGGCAGCTTCGTTTTTACCTTCATAGGACAGCTGGTCATAGGCAATCAGACCAGTTGTTCATGTCTTTTGCCAAATTCAATCTGGGTAAACCAATTTCCAAAGTTTCTTTGTCACGCTGGATTTCTCAGTGTATTCTGTTGGCGTACCAAGCCTCTGGGAGGCCCGCACCGGAGGGAGTCCATGCTCATTCGACCCGGTCTCTCTACTTCAGCGGCCTTTAAGTCTAGGGTTCCTCTGGGTACAAGACAAAGTTGCCTCTTAGTTAGCTAATATGGAATCTGTGTCAAATTCGTCCATGAGGCTCATTGCACATGCAGCCAAAGGGACTACAGGAGCAGCAGGTTCAAGAGTAGCTATAAGCAGACATGCTTGTATGCAACTTTATGGAGCCATTTAAGTCTTCATTCCTCAATGAACCCTTAGATCATTTTTGTTTGACCCAAAGGTTAAAGAAACATCATCCAGGTGTGAGAAAGATGGTAAGACCCTTTCTACTGTGGGTGTATGTTTTTCTGCTCCTCAAAGACCCTTTTCCAGGAATCAGAAAGTGGCTGGAAAAATTTGGTTCAAAAAATCCAGAGCACCTTTTCAAGACACAGGTGGTGAAAAGTTACCCCAGAAAATGCTGCCCACGCAGCAGAAGTGGCCCGCAAAACCAGTGTTTCAGAGATTACTGTTCTGGGAAACCTGATTGCCTTCCTTTGGAGGCAGTCCGCGGACACATACATGCGTGTGGAGGAATTATATCCAGAGCCTGTCATACCTTTTTCTCTTCCTCCTTCTGTTCCCAGAAGATTCCCAGATTTTCCACTCAGAGGGAACCAACAGTCCTAAAGACCCAAAGACTGTTTAAAAAAAAAAAAAAGTGTCATCCAAGAAGTCCCGCCAGACCAGTTAGTCTGGAACTTACTCAAGATTTTTTGTAGTACCAAAAAATACGGGAGTGGAGACCAATTTTGGATCTCAGTTTAATGAACAAGTCCGTTCAACAAACAAAATTCATGATGGTCATGGTACACTCCATTCTTCCTTTTCTGAAGGATGACTACTGGATGTGCTCGATAGACCTTCAAGATGCATATTACCACATAAAAATGGACAAACACTCCAAAAGAGCTCCGCTTGAGGTTGGGAGCCTGTAACTATCATTTCAGAGCTCTGCCCTTTGGTCTCACCACAGCCTTCAGGGTGTTCACGAAGTGCATGGCAGTTGTAGCAGTTGAGTTGCGACTGCAAAGATTCTGGGTGTTTCCATATTCAGACGACTGGCTCATCACTGCTCCGACCAGTCATCTGTTGATTATAGTGAGAGATTGTCCTATAAACTTGTTCCAATCTAGGAATCGCAGTGAATTCTGAAAAATCTCAACTGAATCCAACTTGGAGCTTAGACTTCATAGGAGTAAAACTAAAGACAAGGACATTTTATAGCCTCCCTTCCTCCAATGACATTACAAAAAATCAGCGAACAAGTTCAAACGATACAGCACAAAAAATTACTAGCCCATCTAGATGTTATGTGATCCTATCTCGCCTACATTCTGAATGATGGGTTCGGAGCCGATCCCTCGGCTCCGACTCGGCACGCTTATGCCAAAGAGCGAAGTCTCTTATTGGCTGAGCTTACTATATCCCAGGATGCACCACTACCAGTCCCCCAGATCTCGTTTGCCGCTTCCCTGCGAAGACGTGGTCTCGAGCTGGCTGGGCTGAGTAGCTTTTATTAACTACTTTTCTGTCAGTTTTTTGCTGTTTTTTTGGTCACAAAAGCTGTTTTAACGGCTATCGCTCTTTTGTGTACGTTTGGATTGTGAATTTTGTTGTGTGTGATTGGGTTGAGTTTGTTTTCGGCCCCCCTTACATCCAGGGCCTTTTCGGTCAACCTTTGAAAACTTTCAGGGTCTCAAGTCTTTAATTTTTTTAGAGTTCCCTGTCATTTACAGCTAGTGTTTGTGTTAAACTATAACTGTAAGCTTAGATTTATCACAAGCTAATCTATAGTTGTTTAATTTCCTGTCAAAGTTGTTTAACATCATGTCTCAAACCCCTAGGCCTTCGGGCTTTAAAAAATGTTCGAAATGTGGTTTTAAGATGTCTATTACTGACGATCATTTGCTCTGTGTATATTGTCTAGGGGCAAAGCACTTGCAGGAGTCATGCAGCGTATGTCACGCTTTTTCCTCAAGGGTCCTCCAGGAGAGGAAAAATAAATTGATTCTTAAGGGGTTAATTAAGCCCTCTTTTGAAGAAGCCTTAGCTTCCTCTCCGGCCAAAAAGAAAAGGGCTTCGGTTCCGACCAGTCCGTCGGATCCGACTGCCAAGAGACCTAGGCAGGCCTCTCCTTCGGCTCCAAAGACTTCGGAGCCGAGGTTGGAACGGTCTGCCTCGATGCCACCAGTATCGACTCCTCTGGCTTCGGAGCCGATGGCTGGGGCATCGAGAGGCGGGTCACCTTCGTCGGCTCCACTGCTCTCGGAGCCGACAAGGGTCGCCCCCAGACACTTCCCCCTCGGCGCCAAAGTCTACCTCGGCACCGATGGAATCTGCTGTGAGTATTCCCTCGGCGCCGATACTCGTCGAGTCGCCTCGGAGCCGGTCCCCTAGCCCTTTGGGGCCGATGGAGAGACCTTCTCGAACCCGTTCTGTTTCCTCTCGGTCTTCGAGGATGTCGGATTCTGATATAGACAGGGTGCTCCAAAGACTGTTCCAGTCCCCAGTCTTCCAAAAATTTGTTTCGGTTCCGACCCAGCTGGTTTTGGAGCCGATGACCTTGGCCCACCCCATTGCCATTCCTCCTCCGACCGCTCCGGCCGGAGCAGGTGCTGTTGGAGCCGGTGGAGATCTCAGGGTCGGCTCCGACCCTTACTCCAACGCCGGCCTTCGGGTCCGAGTTTAGTACGCGGACTTCTTCGGCTGGACCCGGGGTGATGTTTGGGACCTATGCTTTCGGTTCCGAGCCTCCCTCGGTGCTTCGCTGCGGGACTTCCGTCGGCTATCACGGCTCGAGTCCGGACACTCCCAGGATTCTGGGGTCCGGCTTTCAGGGCCATGAGGAGTGCCTTGGCCAAGTCCTCTTCGCCATCTCTCCGGTTTTACCAGCACCTTCCTGGGCGTGGAGACTGGGTCTTTGGCAGTTCCCTGTCCGTAGCCAGCGGAGCCCGAGGCCTGAGGTTACCCCAGTGGGGTTCCCTCCTCCTGAGGGTTCTTCGAGTTGTCTTCAGAGGAACCCCAAGGAAGAGATCGTGCAAGAGGAAGCACGTGGACTCCCCCGAGTCTATTACATCGGACACTGATATGGATGATGCAGAGGGGTCCCCGAAGTCGTCCTCGGATGATGTCTCATTTGCAGACATCTTAGAGATCCTCAAACAACGAGGCGGCTGGATATCCAAACCCCCCTCTGCTGACGAGTCAGTGCTCCTCAAGGCCTTTGGGGCTCAGCCCTCCGCCTCCTGGGTGTCTCCGCCCTTCGAGCTTCTGGATTTAGTTTGTCGGGGCGGAACACCCAGATACCGTGGAACCAGTCCTTTCTCGTCCAAATAAATTTTTATCTGCTCCCCCCGAGAAGGAGTTCCTTGCTAAAGGCGTGGCTGTAGATGCCATGGTGGTGGCATCTGCTACACAACAGGACGTGGCAGAGGCTTCAACGTCCATCCATCCTCCTAATAAGGAGTCTAGGAGTATGGATAGGTACGGGAAGCGCACCCTGACTTCAGCGGCCTTTACCTTAAGGTCTCTGAATTATTTGGCACATTTTACCAGGCTTCAGAGGGATCTGGTCAAGGAGTTGTCAGATTCCCTCTCGGGTAACCTACCTGAGCAGCTAGCCCAGTCTGTTAGCTCTCAGTTGGCTATCCTTACGTCAATTTCTAACTCGTCCATGAGGCTCATTTCCTATGCGGCCGAAGGGGCGGGTAGAGCGGCAGGCACAGGCGTGGCTCTCGTGAGACAAGCCTGGCTCCGCTTGTGTCAGTTTGGAGGCCTTCAAGTCTTCCTTCCGACGCTCCCTTTGATGGGTCCTCATTGTTTGGACCCAAGGTGAAAGACACCCTTACCTGCTGTGAGCAAGAGGGAAAAACTTTATCTGCCGTAGGTGCCCGTTATTCCACTCCCTTTCGGCCTTACCCCAAGGCTAAAGGGGGGGGAAAATGTGGTTCCGCAAATCTCGCAAGTTTTTCTCCCAACAGCAGGAAGATTCGCCGTCCAGAGGCAGAGGACGGGAAATTTTTCAGGAGACGCCGTCCCAGAGGCGGCAGAGGGCCCCGCAATTCTGGAGACCGCGAGTCCTTTCGTGGCTCTTCAGCCTCCCACACATCATGAGGGATTGCCCGGCTGTGCTGCTCCGGAGCCAGTCGGGTGTCGTTTGCCAAGCACCTAAAAGCCTGGGAGTCAATCACTCAGGACAGATGGGTGCCGGATCATTGCCGGAGGTTACACCATCCCATTCACATACTCACCCCACCGTCCAAGAGAATCCCGGACCCACCACCCAGTCAAAGGGAAATAGCAGCCGCAGAAGCTTTAAAGCTGCTAGAAAAGGAGTCATCCAACCGGTCCCCACAGACCAGATCGGATCAGGAAATTACTCCAGGTTCTTTTTAGTGCCAAAAAAGACAGGGGACCTGAGGCCAATATTGGATCTCAGCAGACTGAACCAATCCGTCACGAAATCCAAATTCGAATGGTCACGTTACAATCCATTCTCCCGTTGTTGGAGAAGGATGTTTGGATGTGCTCCATAGACCTCAAGGACGCCTATTATCACATACCGATACATCAGGCGTCCAGAAGGTATCTGCGCTTCAGCCTAGGAGTCAGTCATTACCAATTTTGTGCTCTGCCCTTTGGTCTCACCACAGCCCCCAGGGTGTTCACCAAGTGTTTGGCAGTAGTGACGGCTCACCTGAGAAGTCTTGGATTCCAGGTGTTTCCCTATCTCGACGACTGGCTCCTGACTGCCACCACCAGGCATCTACTAATGGACAACCTCAAAGCCACCATCTCCCTGGGTGTTTCCCTAGGGATTACATTCAATTGGTCAAAGTCTGTCTTGCTGCCCTCTCAACGCATAAAGTTTATAGGAGCAGAGATAGACTCAAGATTGATCTGGCGTCTTTCTTCCTGCCGAAAGGATCCGAACTTTACAGGGCCAAGTTCAAGCTCTAATCTCGAGATCCAAAGCCCCAGCCAGGATGGTCCTACAGGTTTTAGGCTCAATGTCTGCCACGGTTCTTTAGTTCCTCTAGCAAGATTACACATGAGGATTCTTCAGTGGCTCTTGTCAACTCAATGGTCCTTTCAGGATCTTCCCTCAATCATCACATCATGATAACGGATATATGCAAACGGGACCGTGGCTGGTGGCTTCTGACATCCATCTTGGATCAGGGAAAACCCTTTGTTCTCCCCCTCCAGTGGTTACCCTGACGACAGATGCCTCCCAGATAGGGTGGGGGGGGCATTGTCTGGGCAGGCTAGTTCAGGGCTCCTGGCTTCGGAAGCTCTTCTCCACATCAACGTGTTGGAGATGAGGGCTGTACTTCTATCCCTACAGGCCTTACACAAGTTTCTTCCTCAGGGCATCATCGCCATCCACACAGACAACATGTCGGTGGTTTGGTATCTGAACAAACAAGGAGGGACCAGATCGTACCCCCTTTGCAGAGAGGCCATGAGAGTGTGGGAATGGGCTGTAGCTACCAACCGCTTCTTGGTAGCGACCCACATCCCGGGAAAGTCAAATGTATTGGCGGACAAATTAAGCAGGACAATTCTCTCTCCTCACGAATGGTCTCTAAACCACACAGTAGCAGCTCAGGTTTTCAAGAGATGGGGGACGCCGTGCTGCGACCTATTTGCAACTCCACAAAACACCAAGTGCCAGAGGTTCTTCTCCTTGATTCCACATCAGGAAGTACCAGCCATGGATGCTCTAGCACAACCTTGGCCAACAGGGCTACTTTATGCCTTTCCTCCAATTCCACTCCTTCCCAAAGTTATTCAAAAGGCTTCTCAACTGGGATCTTCAATGATTCTGATTGCCCCATACTGGCCTCGTCAGATATGGTTTCCTTACCTGAAAAAGCATGCAGTGGACGATCCGTGGACCTTAGACCTGATCCCGGATTTGCTAATCCATCAGTCGGGACATTGGCATCAGTCCCTTCAATCTCTAAAATTGACAGCTTGGCTCCTCCACTTCCAACCTTAGTTAGAAGACACACACTAGACCCGGAAGTTGTTCACATTTTATCTTCGGCCCACAAACCCACCACTAACAAATTGTACCTCAGTAAGTGGAAGAGGTTTGCTATCTGGGCTCAACTCAAGGGCTTAGACCCTATCGCTGCTCCTGTCCCAGAGGTTTTGAAATTCTTAACATCCCTGTTTAATCAGGGATCTTCTGTCTCAACTATTAAAGTCCAACTAGCTGCTATCTCTAAATTCCATGAATCCACGGATCCTCCTTTGATGAGCAGCAGACTATGTAAAACGTTCATTAAAGGTGCCAGTCTGTTAAGACCACCAGTTTTTCATCCTGCACCTCCGTGGGATCTTGATTTGGTGCTTCGCGCATTAACATCTCCCCCTTTTGAACCGGCTGCTACATGCGAATTAAAATATCTGTCTTGGAAAACGGCATTCTTAGTGGCCATTACCTCTGCAAGAAGAGTCTCAGAGCTTCAGGCCCTATCTATTAAACCACCGTACTTGATTTTCCACAAGGATAGAGTATCACTTAGGCCTAATCCATCCTTTGTCCCAAAAGTCTGTTCTAGTTTCTGTCTTCAACAATCTCTAGAGCTACCAGTTTTCTTTCCAAAATTCTCTAATGAAGCAGAATACACTCTCCATAAATTGGATGTTCACAGGCAATTACGCTTCTATTTAGACAGGACTCAGCAACTTCGTAAGTCAGACCAGCTGTTTGTGTCCTTCTCAGATAATAAATTGGGCCAAACCATCACAAAAGCTACAATCTCTAAATGGATCAGAGATTGCATAATTCAGGCCTATTCTTCTTCGAATAAACAACTTACATCATCTATCAAAGCTCATTCTACCAGAGCTATGGCTACTTCTATAGCCTTTCATTCCAAGCTCGCTATATCGGAAATTTGTGCTGCGGCTACTTGGTCCAACCCGCACACTTTCATTTCCCACTACAAATTGGATGTGGCATCTAAAGGACGAGCATCATTTGGTTCCACGGTACTCAGGAGTGTTTTCCAGTGAGCCACCCAGGATTCAGGTGCTAGGACGCTGTCCCATCATTCAGAATGTAGGCGAGATAGGATCACATAACATCTTTTAGTTATGTACTCACCATAACTTCAGATGTTTGGGATCCATCTCGCCTACATTCCTAATACCCACCCTCCTTCCCCCTGCCTTGGAGATCAGAAGAGATTGAACGGTTTTGAGTTCTACTGTTTTATCTTGTTTCATCTGACGATGTTATATAAGCAGGGTATGCATGTGTGCATGTATGCGGACAAACTAGATCTGGGGGACTGGTAGTGGTGCATCCTGGGATATAGTAAGCTCAGCCAATAAGAGACTTCGCTCTTTGGCATAAGCGTGCCGAGTCGGAGCCGAGGGATCGGCTCCGAACCCATCATTCAGAATGTAGGCGAGATGGATCCCAAACATCTGAAGTTATGGTGAGTACATAACTAAAAGTTTTCCAAGCCCTGGGATGTTCTTCGTGTTTCACTGTTGCAGTTATTACATTTGGGTTATCTGCTTGCAGGTAGCCCTCAGTCGGACTGATTAACAAAGTCTTGGGTCCTGCGTCGGTTGCTGTCCCTTCTTCCATGACGTCAGTCGTCAGGGGCATAAAACATGCAGCCGATGCCATTACACCAGTCTTTCTTGCCTTGCGGTGCCCGAAGCAGAAGCAGTTGGCAAGTGCCGGACGGCCGACTCCTGAAATTTTTCATTTTCGAGTTTCAGAACCAAAGTCTTCAACTAAAGCCAAGTACCCCGTTGGGGAAACTTTTTCTTGCTCCTTACCGATGTCAGTAAAAGTTAATAATTGCATTACTTGTGGAAAGCAAATACCTCATAAAGATTTTCATTCGTACTGTATTCCTTGCCTAGGTCCTGACCACGACGTACCTTGCTGTCAGTTTTGTGCTTTATTTAATCAGCACACTATCCGTCGTCAGTATATTTTCGCCTCTAAATATTTTGGTTCTTGGTTTAATTATCCAGAAATGTCAGTTGGCCATCCGACTTCCGGTATTCTGAAAAAACGCAAAGATAAAGACAGAGACAGGCTGCCGAGGTCCAAGACTGCCGACGATGCTTCTCCTAAGCCAATCACCAGTTCTCTGGTACTCTGAGACGCTTTTGCAGCCCCGGATACCTGCTACTTCTGATTCGTAGGCCTCTACTGAGACCCGTTCGGAGTCTGGCATGCAGCGAGATGCTTCAACTATGGAACCCGCGGATGTCTCTACCTTGGCTGGGTCTGGAGCCGCTGTGCAGGCACTGGCTTCTGAGGGTGCATTCAGGCCTACGGACTTGCATATTAAACCAAGGCCTTCTTTTTCTCTTGGGCCTAAATCTCGAACCATGCCTAAAAAAACGACACCCAAGCCACATGCTCAGGCCTCTATGCCTAAAAAACAAATAAGAATGTCTGAAGATCTAATAACTCTAATCAGGGGTAGCCACCCCCCCCCCCTTTTCTAAGAGGCCTAGGACCGAAGTGGTTTATGAATCTTCTGACCAGGATTCTGTTTTTTCGGATTCTTCTGATGATCTGGATTTGCCCCTATTTATTTATGAGGATTCTGATGCAGAGGACTGCATTCCCTCTGCTTCCCCTCCAGAGTATTTTTCTTTTGGGGAAACCTTACATACTCTAAGGGAGCATTTCCACTGGGAAAGCCAGGATTTTTCTGATTCAAAAAAAGAGGCTTACATATTTCTTACTCCTTCCTCAGCATAGGCCTTTAGCTATTCCTCCTGTACTAGACATTGTTGATGCTTTTCCAGAATCTAGTTTGGCCCCTAATTTCTTGCCTCCTGCTCCCAGAAAACCAAGCAGATACTACAGGATCCCTGAGTCACACAAGTTCCTTTTTAAAAATCCTATTGCTGATCCAGAGACCATTTCACAGGGGTCCAAGGGCATTAAGGCTTCTACTGCTAAAAATCCTACCTCTTCTGATAGAGACTCCAGGACGCTGGATAGATTGGTTAAGAAGGTTTACACTTCTGCAACCTTGGCCATTAGGGCTTTAAACTGCCAGCTTCATATGTTAAAGTATCAGCAACATGTTATTGAATTGCTTAAACAGAAAATTATGTTGATTCCTGACTGTGGAAAATAAAGAATTACAGGAGTTAATGCATTCTACTGAACAAGTTGGAAAACGTACTTTGCAATGTGGTTTTGATTCATTAGAGGCCTCTTGCAGGGCCGCTATTTCTGGGTCTGTGCTCAGAAGGCATGCTTGGCTTAAGGAGCAATCTTTGCCTGATCATGTTAAAGCTAAATTTGTTGGATGCTCCCTTAAATCAGGACCGTCTGTTTGGCAGCAAGGCTGAGGAAGTTCTTAAATAGATGGAAGATAATGCTAAATCTATGCAAACTGTTAAAGATTTCTTACAAGTTCAGCCTCCTAGATTTAGTAGGCACTGGCCCTCTAAGAATTGGTCCTCTCCAGCCCCTTCCAGGTCTTCTCAAGCCAAACCCAGAAACAGCAATAACCCCAGGTTTCAGTCCCAGGGGACACACAGGACTAAGCAGTGGGGGGGCCTCGACTTCCAAATCTGGGAGTAATAAGACCCCCCCCCCATGATAAACTGTCTCAATGACTTCCTTTTAAAATTTCCAAGCACTTCTCAACTGACTGCCCCTTTGGGGGGAAAGATTGCTCTTCATGCAAAGAACTGTGAACTCATTACCCAGGACAAATGGATTTAAAACAGTGTCCCAGGGATATAGATTTCACTTCCACACATTGCCAACACCAAGCAGGTGGCTGAACCTACCCCCAAAGCAATGGGCAGAGGACCAAAAACAAGTACTTTCTCTCTTGAGCATGGGGGCTATTCAGCTGGTACCAGAAGAGGAAAAGGGACAAGGTTTCTACTCGAGACTTTTCCTGGCACCCAGAAAAGACAATTCATTGCGTCCTATCCTGGACCTGTCTACTCTAAACACCTTTTTGGAGATTACAAAATTCCAAGATGCTGACTCTTCAGTTACTTCCTATGCTAGGCAAAGATGTCTGGTTGGCAACACTAGATTTAAAAGAAGCATTCCTGCACATCCCAATCAGGGAATCTTGCAGAAGTTACCTATGCTTCAGAGCAGGCTACACGCACTATCAGTTCTCTGCATTGCCCTTTGGCTTATCTACTGCACCCAGGGTATTCACAAAGTGCCTAGCTTCAGTTATTGCATTTTGCAGGCAAAGAAATATTCAGATATACCCATACCTGGATGATTGTCAAATTCAGGCAGAAAGCCAGGACATACTTTTGAATCATCTGGCTTTTGTACGAAGGGTTCTAACTTGTCTGGGGTACACCATAAATGAAAGAAATCACAACTGGTACCCGTCAACAAATTATATTCCTGGGAGCAAGCTTGAATACAACTTCCCAGATGGCCTACCTCACGCCAGAGAAACAAATTCATTTGACAACCTACTTCAAATAAGTGGCCACAAAAACCCTGATATCTGCAAGACAAATACTGCAAGCCTTGGGGTTAATGGCCTTCTGCATTCTTCTAATTCCATATGCAAGACTGCATATGAGGAAACTGCAGTGGTATCTAAAAAGCCTATGGTGTCAACATTCTCAGGATCTAGAAGCAATGGTTCCTATCGTACCTTGCCTACACCTAGAGTTCCTTTGGTGGGCAGAGGCCTGCCACCAAAACAGCGGACTACCTTTCACACCACCCCCTGCCGCCCAAACCCTAACAGACGCATCAGACTATGCATGGGGTGGCTCACCTGACAGGGAAGTGCATTCAGGGCAAATGGAACCCAAGTCAAATGCACCTGCGTATCAATCAAAAAGAAATGTTAGCTGTACAGAATGCTCGGACAGCCTTCAAGGACCACATTCTTCCAGGAAAACTAATGTTAAAGGCTGACAAAACCACTGTTGTGGTATAAACAAGCAGGGAGGTGCACTTTCTTACCCCCCCTGCAGAATAGCCATGGCATTGTGGAACACAGCCTTCAGCTACCAAGTGCACCTACAAGCCCAATTCCTACCAGGAAAGGTAAATACACTGGCAGATGGATTGAACAGAAACCTCATGGATCCACACGAGTGGAAACTAGGACCATGGATTTTCAACATGTTGACAAGCAAATGGGGGAGCCCAGATATAGACCTGTTTGCCTCTCCCCAGAACTACCAATTGGACATATTTTGCACAAGGACTCCCCACAAACAAGCCTGGAAAGTGGATGCTCTGTCCTTCAGCTGGAAAAAAAAATGTCTATGCCTTCCCCCCTCTGCCTCTGCTCTCCAGAGTACTGCTAAAAATCAAACAGGACAAACCAATGATGATTTTGATTACTCCAGACTGGCCACACCAACACTGGTACCCCCTCCTGCACAGTGTGTCATGGTTATCCCCATGGCACCTGCCTCAGACTCCTTCCCTGTTGTCTCAGCAGGAGAACCAGATTCTGCACCCTCAGCTTCTAACACTGAACCTTGCAGCCTGGCTAATTACATAATCACTCCTTTACCCATTCCTCAGTAAACCTGTGATGGATATCATTTTTAGAGGCAAGGAGGCTTAGCACTAGAAAATCCTATACTGAAAAATGGAAAAGAATCTGTGCCTGGAACCAATCTCAAGGGATGAGCACAGCAGCGCCCTATTTACCTCCAGTTTTACAATACTTAACTGAGATGCTTCACAATGGCCTGTTTTTTTCCCTCCATTAAAATCCACACCTCAGCCATTTCAGCTCATTATAACTCCTGAAGCAGTTCCTCAGAGGGGCCAAAAATGTGAGACCACCCAGGAGAGCTCCAACCCCAGCCCTGGGTCCTTAACTTTGTTTTGGAGAAACTCACTCTACCTCCTTTCGAGCCAGCTGCTACTGCAGGCGTAAAATTTCTTTCTTGGAAAACCGCTTTCCTTTTAGCAATCACTTCAGCTAGAAGGATATCTGAATTACAGGCCCTTATGGCAGTGAAGCCTTTCATCATCTTTCTTGCGGACAGGGTGTCCCTCAGAAGCAATCCATCCTTCATGCCCATTGTGGTATCCAGTGTGGCTCTTAATCAGTCCATTCATTTGCCAACCTTCTTTCCCAATCCACAGAACAAAGTGGAACGGATACTGCATTCCTTAGATGTGCACAGACAACTTAGATTCTACTTGGACAGGACTAAATCTCAAAGGAAATCTGAACTGCTGGTAGCATTTGCTGCAGGGGCAGAGGGGAAGGCTATTTAAAAGCAAACCATTTCTAAATTGATGGGCCATTGCATTCATTTCTGCTATAAGCACCATGGAAAACCGATAACCCAGGGGATCAGACCTCACTCCACCAGGGCTGCATCTACCCCTACAGCCTTTCTCAGAGGCGTGCCTACAACGGACATCTAGAAGCTGCTACCTGGAGTTCTGTACATACTTTCACCAAGCATTACCATTTGCCAATTTTCTCTAAATCCAGAGCTGGCTTTCCCACTGCAGTCTTGCAGGGCCTTGTAGGTGGTCCTAATGCTATCTAAATTCCTCCTCCCAACCACAACTTTAGGAATCTACCCAAATGTAATGACTGCAAGAGTGAAACATGAAGAACATAGTACAGTTGTGTACACTTACCATAAATGTAGATGTTAGACTGTATTCATTGTTGCAGTCCTGGTTACCCTCCATCCAGCCCCCTAACTTCTTTTGGCTATACCTCTACTTTCCTTTACTATGCTTAAAAGCCTTTTTGATGTATTTGCTTTTTTGCTGGTGGTATATCACTGTACTTTTATATTTAATTGCTCCCCATTAGTGGGGCACCTGACATCCGGGGCAAGAAAAACTGGTGTAATGGTGTCGGCTGCATGTTTTATACCCCTGATGACCTGACGTCATGGAAGAAGGGACAACAACCAACGCAGGACCTAAGACTGTTAATCAGGCCGACTGAGGGTTACCTGCAAGCAGATAACCCAAATGTAATGACTGCAACAGTTAATACACTCTAACATCTATATTTATGGTAAGTGTACACAACTGTACTTTCTGTAGCAGTGTTGATAACTCTATCTTTGCAAGATTTCAAGTTCCGTTAATTACCAGGCAAGTTAACCTTTCATATTCAGCATGCAGAATTTTGCTAGCGCCTCATAAGCCATCCACATGCAAACTCTGTGTGTAAATGGGAAGAGATTTACCTTTTTTTCCTGTGAGGGGAATGTTGATCCTCTTACAGTGCCTATCAAAAAAAATCTCTTTGATGCGGGAGCCTCACCTCCTACTGTTAAAATTCAGCTGGCAGCGATTTCAACTTTCATAATGGTATTTGGGGATAATTCTCTAGCTTCTTTTAAGTTATGCAAAGCATTTTTAAAAGGAACTCTTGTTAAAGCCCCCCTTTAAGGATCCTTTTCCTCCCAGGGACCTCATTCTTTTATTTTTTTTTACTGGCCTTTTTGTCATATTTTCTACTTTTGGGACTTTCTTGTATTTTTGTTGCTGCTACATGGCCAGTGATCCTAACAACCAGCTTCCAAGGATTTTGAGAGATTAAAGTATGGATGATACTCAAAAAAGCATTGATCAGTAGGTGCTGTCTAACCGAGAAACATCTTTAGGAACTGGTTTGAGAGGTGACCAGAATTTTATCAACTGGGACCATCTTATTGAAGATGGTCATAAACAATATATAGCCAACTTTTTCCACGGATGTGTCTGATATTTACAAGCTAGAACAGCTGATGAAAGAAACTGCAGTTTATCTTAACATTTTGAGCTTGCAGCATTATATTCAGCTTGACATTGCACCGAGGGGGCTGCATGCCTTCAAAAGTTTTAGATGGATTTTTAATGTTTTAGATGAAGCAGAAAAACTGCTTCAAGATAGATGGATTGCAGCCGCCCATCGGTGTGACACTGAGTGGGTGAATATCTCTATAGAATGGGACACTATTGCAGTGAAAGCTGAAGGAAGAAATTTCTACTTTGTGTAATTCTTTGGCAGCCAAAATTAGTCCTGCTCGCTTACAGACCCAGCTAGTTCACATTAATGACAAACTGATCTTGAACAGGAACTTAATGAAAAAAACAAAACTACAGAGAAATTCAAGGGGCTACAATAACCACAAGGCTTTCCTTTGGAAAAGCAAACAAGACCAAACCACGTCAACAGCTTAATAGTGCTAGAAGGGGTTATAATGGTGCAGGCAGTTCACATCAAGTGTTTTCAGACACTTCTAGAGGTCCCACATACTGGCGTATAGATGACCAGCAAATATCCACCTTTGCCTCAAGCTCAAAAGCCTCAGTATTTGAACAGTAATTTTCAGAATGGTAAGAGAACAGCAGATTTGGAAAGAAACACCGGGGATGGTTTTTGCCACCAACAAACTTTTAGTAATAGAGGAGCTTATCAACAGAACAACTAAAGGACTAGATTGAACTGAATTTGTGTATTGTGATTCTGTTGTAAACTGTGAAAATAACATTGTTATAAATTTATCACAAGTGGAACTGAGTGAAATACAAATGTATATTTTAAATAAGGGTCTTAAATGTTTATCTACTGTGATGCCTAGACCCTACATGTTTAAACTTGGAAGTATATAGAACATGTAGAAAATTACATTTGCTTAAATATTGATATTCTGTAGTCCTATCTCGCCTTCATTCTTACACTTGGGTTCGGCTCCAACTCAGCAATTTTCTAGTGCAAGGTTTTCTGGTTGGCTCGTGGCAAGGAGGTTATCTCATCATGCATCGCTGACATATCCCAGATCTCGTTAGCCGCTCGAGTTCAAAAGTGCTTCTTGGCCGTGGATAAGTGGAATATTTTTTCTTATTACTCAATTTATAGTGCTTTAAAAAAGTTGTATTCAGCTTATTTAGCATTCGTTTATAGTCTGGTGTCTGTTGTAGACCTTGTGTGGCATTGTTTGCTGTGTTTCTGCTGTTTTTTATAGGCCGTTCTTCCGCAGGCCTGTTTTTGTGTATCCCTGCTCTTGCTGTTGGTTTTGTTTGCTATTTTGGGTTTTGCCTAATTGTTTCCTCTTTTTAAAACTATTTTCACCAGGGGCTAGGCCCGCTTAAGTTAGAGGACCTAGTCCTCTGTCGTGTGTTTTCTTTCTAGGGCTAGGCCCGTTTAAGTTAGAGGACCTAGTCCTCTGTCTGTCTATCTGTTCCTCAGGGCTATTAATTTAGAGGTAGTTCCGTTTTCTGTTTCTGGCACTAATAACTGACTCTTTTTTTGTCCGTCAGATATCAGTTTTTGGTTTCGGTTATGTCTAAAGACTTGAAAGACCACAAGTATTCTGGGTTTAGAAAATGTACCAAGTGTGCCCAAAAAATGCCCCTGACAGATGCACATACTATTTGCGTATACTGCTTGGGTGCTATTCACCTTGAAGAATCTTGGTCCTTTTGCCATGCTTTTAGCCCTCGAGTCCTTCAAGAGCGAAAGAACAAACTTATAATTGAAAGGTCTCTTAAAGCATTCTTTTGAGGAAGAATTAGTTCTTCTGCCTCTTCTAGTTCCAGGTCACCTTCATCTAAAAAAGACAAAGTTAAACCTACAAAAGGCGGTCTCCCACTCACTCTGTGTCATCAGTGCCACCAGAGAAAATTTCTAAATCTACTACATCCTCTTCGGCTCCACTGGCTGCGGTGCTGACAGAGGTTATTGATGTGGAGCAATCCGTTTTTGTTCCAAAGATTACGGAGCCGATAACTGAGTCTGTGTCTTGGAGCCGGTCATCTGTAATTCATCCAGTTTCTCCGGCACTCAGATCTCTAATCTTTCAGCTGTCTAGGTCCCCCACTTTATCCTCCAGGTCCTCTAGGAGCCTGCCTGATGACGTTGAGAGAGTGGTGAGCAGACTCCTGCAGACATCAGCGCTGGCAAATTTACTTTCGGCTCCGTCCCAGTCAACTCCAGAGCCTACTGAACCCGTACACCCTATTACCGTTTCGAGCCACTCCGGCGCTTCAGCGCCAGAGATGTCAGTTCCAGCTACATCGATGGGTCTCTCGGTTCCGATAATCCACTCCGACTCCTTCGGTACCCTCTGTGGGGTCTAGGGTCCTACGCTCTCCAGTTGGGCCCGAGGTGGAAGCTTGAACCCGAACTTTTTTGGTTCCGAGCTTACCTCTCGGTGGTTCAGCTTAGTTTTGTTCATACTCCGTCTGTCTCGGAGTCTCCTCTGTACCGAGGACTGCCTCTGCTCCTTCGGAACAAAGGACATCCTTGGAGCCAAGGGGGTCTGCCTTCGAGCTGATGAGTGTTCTGTCCAAGTCTTCAGTTGCAGCTAGGGGCACCCGCCACTCTTCACCCTAAAGCACCAACCTCAGTCTCAGCACCTTCTCTCATCCAACATAGCGGAGACTCGCAGCCTCAGGAGAACCCTCCATGAGTGGTCCCTAGTCTTCCGAGATCTCCCCAGAATGTCCTTCTGAGGAGCCCCCTCAGAAGAAAACTTGTAAGAGGAAGCATGTTGACTCCCCCAATGAATCTATTACATCAGACACTGGCCTCGGAGTCAGAAGGGTCCCCCAAGTCATCCTCTGATGATATCTCCTTCACAGATATCCTTGAGATCCTGAAGCAGAGAGGCGGCTGGCCCACCACTTCCCCTTCTGATGAGGAGTCAGTGTACCCTGAAGGCTTTTGGATCTCAACCCTCCACCTCTTGGGTATCTCCACCTTTTGATTAACTTTTGGATCTAGTGAGTCGAAAGCTGTGGAAATCTCTGATACTGTGGAACCAGTTCCTAGAAGACATAATAAATTTTTATCAGCACCTCAGGACAAAGATTTTCTCACAAAAGGCGTGCCAGTAGATGCCATGGTGCTGGCAGCAGCCACAAAGAAGGAACTTGCTGAAACTTCCTCCACCGTCCAGCCAGTGAACAAGGAGTCTCGAACGATGGATAGGTAAGGGAAGCATGTCTTTACTTCAGCGGCTTTTACACTAAGATCGCTGAACTACGTTTCTCATTTCACTAGGCTCCAGAGAGATCTCCTGAAAGAGCTGGGAGATGCTCTTCAAGGTAATGTATCTGAAGCGGTATCTGATAAGCCTAACGCACAGATGTCTACCTTAAATTCTATTGTCAACTCCTCCATGAGGCTGATATCTTATGCAGCTGATGGAGCGAGTAGGGTAGCGGGTTCAGGAGTTTCTCTTCGAAATTTTGCGGAGGCCTTTAAGTGTACATTTACAAACTTTGATGGATCCTCATTGTTTGGACCTAAGGTACAGGACGCACTCACCAGGTGCGAACAGGAAGGGAAAACCATGTCTGCCGTGGGAGTCTTGTTTTTCCGTTCCTTCTAGATCCTATCCCTAAGGGCAGATGGGCGGAAGGATGTGGCTCAAGAAGTCTGAGGTTTTTCCAGGACACACAGGGTGATTCCTTTTCCAGAGGCAGAGGAGGAGGAAATAACGGTAGACTTCGCCCTAGAGGCAGGGGAGGCCCGCAGAATCAGGGAGACCCGATTCCTTTCGTGGTCGTCCCTACCAACGCTCCTAGTCTCTGCAGCCAGTCAGGGGGCGTATGTCTTTGTACCCAGAAGCCTAGCGCGACATCACAAAAGACAAGTGGGTGCAAAGGATAGTTACCAGAGGATACTGTATCGCTTCTCTTTCACTCCTCCTCGGACCAAAAGAATCCCGTATGTTCCACCCAATCAGATTCAGCAACTGTAGAAATCCAAAAGTTGCTTGAAAAGAGTGATCCAACCTGTCCCTGCAGACCAAGTAGGATTAGGGACTTACTCCAGATTTTTTTTGGTGCCCAAATGAACAGAGGACTTGAGACCCATCTTGGATCTCAGCAAGTTGAACGAATCAGCAAAGAAGTCCAAGTTCCGAATGGTCACATTGCAGTCGATACTCCCACTGTTAGGGAAAGACTTTTGGATGTGCTCCATAGATCTCCAAGATGCGTGCTACCACATCAAAATGGACAGGGCATCAAGGAGTAACTTACGCTTCCGGCTGGGAGCCAGTCATTACCAATTTTGAGCCCTGCCCTTTGGTCTCGCCACAGCCCCCAGGGTGTTCACCAAATGCATGGCAGTGGTAACCGGCTCACTTGAGATGCCTTGGATTCCAAGTGTTTCCGTACCTGGACGACTGGCTCCTGACTGCCACCACCAGGCATCTACTATTACAGGCCAGGGACGCCACCATTATGACTTGCTTACAGCTAGGAATTACAGTAAACTGGCAAAAATCTGCATTGTCGCCCTCTCGGCATGTGAATTTAATTGGTGCAGAAATAAATACCGGCACAATGAGGGCTTACCTCCCCATAGAGGGAGTCCAGAATCTCAGGCAATAAATTTGGAGTCTACTTCCACAGCGAAAAGCAAAGAAGGTACTCAAATTGTTAGGGACGATGACCTCCACAGTAACATTATTCCCATTAGCCAGACTGCACATGAAGTTCTGCAGTGGTTACTTTTCGCAGTGGTCTCTGCAGCAACTACCTCTTTCTCACCCCATCCTGATAACAGAATCGTGCAAACAGGATCTTTGTTGGTGGACCCGGCCCAGCCATCTGACCACAGGCAGTCCATTTGCGCCATCTCCCCCTGTTGCCACCGTGACCACGGATGCCTCCCAGATAGGGAGGGAGGGCATTATCTAGGGAAAACAGTCCAAGGCATGTGGCAGGAACACGAGACTCATTTGTATATCAATGTCCTGGAGATGAGAGCATTGCAGGCACTTCACAGCTTTCTTCCTCTAGGGACTATTGCGATCCACTCGGACAATATGCCAGTGGTATGGTACATAAACAAGGAGGGACCAAATCTTACCCCATATGCAGAGAGGCCCTTCGAGTGTGGGAGTGGGCTGTGTCTTCCATCGTTTTCTGTAGCAACGCACATTCCGGGGAAAACCAATGTGATAGTCGACAGGCTCAGCAGGGCGATTCTTATGCCTCACGAGTGGTTTTTGAATCCACACATTGCAGAACAGATTTTTCGCAGATGGGGTCAGCTTACTGCGATCTCTTCGCCACCCCTCTGAATGCCAAATGCAGCAGTTACTTCACCCTGATCCCCCTGAAGGGGGAGACACCCAGAGAATCACTCATTCACGTTTGGACCTCGGGACTTCTCTATGCATTCCCTACTTTTCCACTGATATCAAAGGTCATTCAGAAAGTAAAATCCTTGGGAAGCAAGATGATCCTCATTGCTCCTTACTGGCCTCGTCAGATTTGGTTCCCCTTCCTCAGGCCTCACCTAATGGATGAACCTTGGACTCTGAACCCAGTGGCAGATTTACTGACGCACATGGCAGGGGTGTTCCATCCCTCTCTCCACACCCTCAATTTGACAGCATGGCTGCTCCGATTCCATCTCTAGTCAGGCTTCATGACTTTTCTCCTGAAGTTGTACATATTGACATCTCACAAACCTTCAACTAGAAAGATTTATGCCAGTAAGTGGAAAAGGTTTTCTTTTTGGGCTTGCAATAGAAAGCTCGATCCTTATACAGCCCCAGTCTTTCCGATTTTGGAGTTTTACACAACTGTTCCATCAAGGTTCAGCCGCTGCCACTATTAAAGTTCAACTGGCAGCTATTTCTACATTCCATTTGGCTAATGATCCTAACCTTATGGTGCACAGATTGTGCAGAGCTTTTCTTAAAGGGGCCACATTGAGAGACACCCCAACCCACCCCATCCTCGTTATGGACCCTGTGGCACCATGGGATTTGAATTTTGACCTTCAAAAACATATTTCGCCTCCCTTTGAACCATCAGCAACTTGTGATCTCAAATTCCTTTCATGGAAAACCATATTTTTAGTGGCTGTTACATCTGCATGTAGAGTCTGGACTTCAAGCCCTCTATATTAGGCCGCCTTATTTGGTATTTCACAGAGACAGGGTTTCCTTACGGACCACCCTTCATTTGTTCCCAAGGTCTCTTCTCAGGCTAATATTAATCAATCCATTGAACTACCTGTCTTTTTTTCCCAAATTTTTCTGATAAGGCAGTGTACAAATTTCACCAGCTTGACGTCCATAGTGCTGTGGGACACAGCCTTGAGCAACCTAGTGCACCTGCAAGCTCAAATTCCTGTCAGGCAAATTAAATTCACTGGCAGACAGACGACTTAATCAAAAATCTAATGGACTCGCACAAGTGGAAACTGGAACCCATATCATTCAAGCTGCTGATCCACAGGTGGGGGGCACCAGAGGTGGACTTCTTTGCTACCCCTCAGAACTTTCAATTGAGCAAATATTAGGTTTATAGGTAGGTACTAGGCTATCTGCCCGAAGGCATTTATAAGCCTAGCCAGAGAGTCAGCTTTTGCTGCCCCATTGATTAACTGAGCCTCTGTCAAGAAGAGCCAGTGAAGTGATCCCAGGGCTGTATTTTCTGTTACCCATCCACTCGTCAAGGTTTCTCTTGAAGAGTGTTAGTGAGGGGCTCTGCCTAATGTAGTTAGGAATTTTGTTCCAAAGCATAGGGAGTCTCTGACAGGAATCTATCCTTCCAGCATGTTCTATTTTTTGTTGTGGCGAGGTTTAGCTCACTAGAGCTAGTGGCTCGCAGTGACTTGGATTTCTTTAGGTGGAGCATGTCCATCAATTTTGAGTTGGACATGGCTTTGTAAGTCAGGCAGAGATCACCTCTGAGTAGGCGATATGCCACTGAGTACAGCTGGAGTTTTTCCATTCGGGCTGCATAGGACATATGTTTGAGACCAGTAATCCTCTTGGTGAGGTCCTTTTGTGGTCTTTCCAGCTGTTGGAAGTGTCTTGTAAGGTACATCCTAAATGGGGCATTGTACTCTATGATGGGTCTGATGAGTGATGAGTAGAGGGGCACTATAACCTCTTTATTTCTAGATGCGAACCCTTTAGTAATTAGATGGGCTACATAGAAAGATTTCCTAACTACTTTGGCAATATGATTGTCAAAGGAGAGATTACTATCTACCTGGGTCCCCAGATCTCTTATTACCTCTTCTGTATTAAGGGGCTGCCACCTATGTGGTAATTTGTGGGTGTTTTGTTTTTCCCAAATGGGATGACTGCATTTTTTTTGGCATTTAGCTTGAGACCATGACTTTGACACCAGGTGTCTGTCTCAGTAAGGCCATTTTGGAGAATGTCCGTGGAGTCAATTATGGCTCCCAGTTTGCAGTCAGTGGCGAACTTGGTTAGCCATAGTCCTCCTGTGTTTGCCTGTACTTCTGAGAAGTATATGCTGAACAGTAGGGGTCCCAGGACTGAGCCTTGTGGGACACCACTTGTGACTGGTTTCGAGTTGGACCTGGAGCCCGCTATTCTTACCGTGTGAGTTCTGTCTGTAAGTCCGTTGGCAACCCATTTCATGACATAGGGGTTTATGTTCAGGCTGGTGAGTTTATCTATAATTCCCCGAGTGGGGAATGGTGTCAAAAGCTTTGGTGAGGTCAAGTTAGGCTGTGTGAGCTACCTTCCCCTCATCTATGGCCTTGGTAACTGTCTCGAAGAAGTCAACCAGGTTTAGTAGGCATGATCTGCCCTTAACAAAGCCAAACTGGGTCAGGTCAAGTGTTTGGAGGTTCCCAATGTCTTTGTTAACGAGTTCCATGATGATGCGCTCCATAGCCTTGCAGACCAGGCTAGTCAGGCTTATAGGGTGATAGTTACCAGGGTCAGTTGTGGCCCCTCCTTTGTGGAGCGGAATAACTGTTGCTGCGTGCCATACTATGGGCACGTAGTCTGTGGAGAGGCTGAGGTTGAACAGTGTGTTTAGGTGGGGTGTTAGTTCATTCTATAGTTCATGCAAGACGCAGCCTGAGTCACCATCTGGCCCCATTGACGCTATGCTTTTGTCTTTTGAAAGGGCTGTTGTTAAGTTGTCTATCTCACCTTCATTCTAGCTGGATGGGTTCGGAGCCGACCTCGGCTCCGACTCGGCCACTCTAAAAGCTCGAGAGTTGGTTCCACCGGCTCGAGGCTCCCCTTATATCCCACAATGCTAGGCGGTATTACCTCAGATCTCGTTTGCCGCTACAGCTATCGAGACGTGTTGCTTCAACCGGCTTCAGGTGAGTGTAGAAAATAGTTTAAAAAAAGTTACTAAACCCCTTTAAATTAGTTTTCCATACAGTATCCCCTTATTTTAAAGGATTCTTATCCCTTCTTCCTTGTTCTTACCCTTTCTTTACCATAAGAACTTATAGTTCTTCCCTTAGGCCTTCGGGCCCTCCCATTCCCCTTTGGAGTGTATGTGTTTCTGTAGGGACTTTTATAACTAAACTAATTGTATTTAGTTTAAGTTAGTGTATAGTGTAATCGGTGTGTTTGTGCTTGGGTGTGATTACATTTGTTACTAAAAATGTCCAAGGATTCGAAGGTCTCAGGCTTCAGGAAGTGTGACTCGTGCTGTCAGAAAATGTCTCTGACAGACGGTCACACTTCTTGTGTGTACTGCCTGGGACCTTTACACCTGCAGGACTCTTGTGCTGTATGCCATGGCTTCAGCCCTAGAGTCCTGCAGGAAAGAAAGAACAAGCTGATTTTACGGGGCTTGCTAAAGCCTGAGGGTCCCCCGACTGTGTCTTCGGGCAAACCTTCTAAGGCTTCTAGGTCTTCGACTCCAGCTACTGAGTCGACACCTAAGACGAGTCTACTACAACATCGGCCCGGGCTGGAGCCGATGAGACTCGAACTTCTATTTCAGTGGTTCCCTCGGCTCCGGCTGGAGCCGAGGTATTGGAAATATCTGAGTCGGCTCCGATCAGACCATCGGAACCGACATCTAGGAAGAGGTCCAGGTCACCGTCCCTTGGCTCCATTCATTCGGCTCCAGCATCTCCCTAGCTGTCTGAACGGAGCCATAGATCTCACTCCTCTAGATCATCGAGGCTATCCGACCATGACCTTCAGAGGGTAGTGAGTCGACTGCTTAAGTCCGAGGCACTGGCCCAAATGCTTCAGAGCCCGACTCATCAGTCGATGCTTAACCCTGTCTCTCAAAATATTCCTCCTCCGACTCCCTTGAGCTCAGAGCCGGGGCGTTTCGGAACCGAGACTGTGGTAGCGTCGGAGCCGATACATTTGTCTTAGGCCCCGTCGTCGGCGCCGAGGGGGTGAGTGGCATCGGACCCTTGTCCGACCCCGCTCTCCCTCTCGGCGCTTCGGCGCTGGTGAGTTCGGCTCCGACATCGGCCTCGGAGCCATCGCTGTCGGTGCCGAGGGAGGTTTTCAGCTTTTCGGAGCGGGGATATTTGGCTCTGCCTGACAGAGGTGCCTTCGAGGTCATGCGGAGTGTGTTGGAACCCGGTTCAACACCACAGTCGGCTCCGTCCGTCCCTCCCTCTTCGGTGCCTCAGGTTATGTCTGCTCACTCCCTCATCCCAGACCGCAGAGAGCCAGCTCCTCAAGAATCCCCTGTGGGGATCTCATCCTCTTCCGAGGCCTCTCCTGAATTGGCAGGGGAGCCCCCTAGGAAGAGAAAGTGCAAGAGGAAGCACATAGACTCACCTGAGTCTGTCACCTCTGACACGGATTTAGAGGATTCCGAGGGTTCCCCCGTTCCCCTTCTGAAGATGTCTCTTTTGCGGACATTCTAGAGATCCTGAAACAGAGGGAAATTGGCCAGCCCTTAACCCTTCGGAGGATGAATCTGTGTATCTTGAGGCGTTTGGCTCTCGCCCTTCCACCTCCTGGGTGGCCCCCTTTGACCCCCTCATGCAGGTGGTAGCTAAAAAGGCTTGGACGGCTCCTGACTCTGTGGACCCCACCCCCAGGAGACCTTCAAAGTTTATCACAGCACCAGCAGATAAGCAATTTCTGACTAAGGGAGTTTCTGTGGATGCTATGGTGGTAGCTGCCGCCACTAAGAAGGAGCTAGCTGATCCTTCGGTACCTGTCCATCCTCCTAACAAGGAATCTAGGTCTATGGACAGGTACGGGAAGCGGATGTTTTCGTCAGCGACCTTTGGTATGCGTTCGCTGAACTACCTCTGTCATTTCACTCGTCTTCAAAGAGACTTGATCAAGAAAGCGAGTGAGATGTTAAAGGATCCTACAGCTGCGGGTTTTCAGGACAAGATGAACGCTCAGCTGGCTACCCTAAATTCTATAGCTAACTCCTCCATGCGCCTCCTCTCATATGCGGCTGATGGAGCGAGCAGAGCCGCAGGGACAGGTGTGGCCGTACGCCGGCATGCCTGGATGCGGCTATGCAATTTTGCGGACCTCTTTAAAATGTCTTTCACTAATTCCCCGTTTGATGGATCATCCCTCTTTGGTCCTCAAGTGAAAGAAACCTTGACGAGGTGCGAGACGGATGGCAAAACTCTTTCTGCCGTCGGAGTCCGTTTTTCTACTCCTTCTAGGCCTTACCCCAAAGGCCAGAAAAGTGGAAAAATGTGGTTCCGCAAGCAATCTCAAGGGACTTTGCCTGACGCACAGTGTCGGTTCCCCTCCAGAGGCAGAGGGGGGGGGGGACAATAATGGTAGACATCGCCCTAGAGGCAGGGGGGGTCCGCAGAACCAGGGCAATCGATAAACCTTTTCCGATAAGCCTTCCAGCATCCCTGAGGGTGTTGCCCGACTGTCCACCTTCAGAGGCAGTCGGGGGAAGATTGTCACTGTACCCAGAAGCCTGGCGATCCCTAACTCAAGACAAGTGGGTACAGTCCATCATTTCCGAAGGCTATTCCATTCCGTTCTTTCGTATTCCAAATCCATCAAAAAAATCCCTTCCAGATGTTCCACCCGCTCAAAGGGATCAAGCAGCGTTGGAAATATCAAAGTTGCTTGCAAAAAGAGCCATTCAGCCAGTGCCAGCAGACCAGCAAGGATCCGGAATCTACTCCAAGTTCTTTTTGGTTCCAAAGAAAACAGGGGACTGGAGACCCATTTTGGATCTCAGTATCTTGAACAAGTCTGTCAAGAAAACAAGATTTCGGATGGTCACGCTACAATCCATCCTACCCCTATTGGGAAAGGAAAACTGGATGTGCTCTATAGACCTCCAGGATGCGTACTATCATATAAAAATGAACAGACGCTCCAGGAGATTCCTCCGCTTCAGGCTGGGAACCAGTCACTTTCAATTCAGAGCCCTGCCCTTTGGACTCATCACTGCCCCCCGGGTGTTTACCAAATGCATGGCAGTGGTAGCTTCTCACCTGAGACGTCAAGGATTCCAGGTGTTTCCATATTTAGACGACTGGCTCCTCACAGCTCCTACCAAGCAACTTTTTCTAATTGCCAGAGACTACACCTTTCGCATTTTTCAAAAGTTAGGTATCTCAATAAATTGCGAAATGTCTGTTTTGTCGCCTTGTCGTGCTATTACCTTCATAGGCGCAAATCTAGACACAGTCAACATGTCTGCGAGACTCACAGACCAAAGAATAGCAGACATACACAAACTGGTCTCCCTTCTCTTCCACAGCAACAGAGTCAAAGTCAGATTAGTTCTGAAAGTACTGGGGATTATGGCGGCTGCTATCCCTCTACTTCTATTAGCCAGATTTCACATGAGAATCCTTCAATGGATGCTCTTCACACAATGGTCGTACCAGCAACTTCCGATGTCCCACACCATTGTGGTTACGCAAGCATGCAAGAATCATCTTCTTTGGTGGATTTCTTCCCCCCAGCTCTTCCTAGGAAGACCCTTTGTCCCTCCCCCTCCGGTTGCTACTCTGACAACGGACGCCTCCCTGATCGGGTGGGGGGGGCATTATCAGGGCAGAACAGTCCAGGGCATATGGCAACCAGACGAACGCCACTTGCATATAAATGTTCTAGAGATGAGAGCAGTGCTTTTAGCGTTGCAAGCCCTTCAAGACTCTCTTCCCTTGGGAACGATAGCAATTCAGACGGACAGCATGTCTGTAGTGTGGTATATCAACAAACAAGGCGGAACCAGGTCCTACCCCCTATGTCGAGAAGCACTCAGACTGTGGCAATGGGCGATTTCTTCTCAGCAGTTTCTGATAGCAACGCACATCCCCGGGAAGTCCAATCTTATCGCGGACAAGTTGAGCAGAGCTATCCTCATGCCTCACGAGTGGTCTCTGAAAGATTCTATCTTGGAGAAAATTTTTCTCAAGTGGGGTCAGCCTTGCTGCGACCATTTTGCTACTCCCCAAAACAGCAAGTGCAGAGATTATTTCACCCTATTCCCGTTACCAGGCCAGCCCAGCAGAGACGCTCTAGTCCAAGTTTGGCCCCTGGGAGTTCTGTATGCATTTCCTCCCTTCCCACTAATCTCTCAAGTGATACAGAAAGCTATCGCTCAGAAGGCCTCATTGATCCTCATTGCTCCTTACTGGCCTCGACAGGTTTGGTTCCCCTTTCTACATCAATTTCTGTTAGAGCAACCTTGGCATCTGGACCTAGTTCCAGATCTTTTGATCCATCAGTCGGGTCAGTTACATCGCTCCCTCCAATCTCTGAACCTCACTGCTTGGTTCCTCCAGTTCCAACCTTAGCCAGGCTTCCTCAAATATCTCACTCTGTTCGAGATATTTTGTTAGCTTCCCATAAATCTTCCACTCGGAAGATTTATCTGAGTAAGTGGAAACGTTTCGCCTATTGGGCTCAAGGAAGGGACATTGATCCTTTCACTGCTCCCATCCAAACAGTCCTTGATTTTCTAGCTGAACTTTTCCATGCAGGTTCATCTCCTTCTACTCTTAAAGTTCAATTGGCAGCTATATCTAACTTTCATGTGGGCATCTCAGATTCTGCCATCATGTCTCACAAGCTTTGCAAAGCGTTCTTGAAGGGAGTTTTTCTTCTTAAGCCTCCTATAAGAACTCCTCCTCCTTCTTGGGACCTTAATTTAGTTCTCACATCTTTGATTCTTCCCCCTTTTGAACCTGCAGCTTCCTGTTCAATGAAATTGCTATCCTGGAAGACTCTCTTTCTGATAGCCATTACTTCAGCTAGAAGGGTCTCAGGGCTTCATGCACTCAGCAGTCGACCTCCGTATCTGTTGTTTCATAAGGATAGGGTATCCTTACGGACCAATCCATCCTTCTTACCTAAAGTAGCCTCTGCGGCAAATCTAAATCAAGACATAGACCTCCCTGTGTTTTTTCCTAACTTTTCTAACAGGTCTGAACAAAAATTGCATTGGCTAGATGTTCATCGTCAATTAAGATATTATTTGGACAGGACCAAACAGATCAGAAAAACTGACCAGTTGTTTGTTTCTTATGCAGAAGGTAGAGAGGGCCTTGCAGTTTCGAAGGTATCACTCTCCAGATGGCTAACATCCCTGATTTCCTTTGTGTATGAAATTAGACACCAAAAGTTGCCTAACAAACCTAAGGCTCATTCGACTAGAGCTTTGGCTACCTCTATAGCTTTCCAAGACAGGCTGCCTATTGATACCATTTGTGCAGCAGCTACATGGGCTACTCCTCACACTTTCATTTCTCATTACAAGTTGGATCTAGCTTCTAGACATAGAGCTAATTTTGGTTCCACTGTACTCAAGAGTCTGTTCCGATAGGCCACCCGGGACAAGGTGCTAGGGACGCGGTCCCATCCAGCAAGAATGAAGGCGAGATAGACAACTTAACATATAGAAGTTATGTTCTTACCATAACGTTCCATGTTAGTTGTCTTCTTCTCGCCTTCTTTCTTGCGTCCCACCCTCCTTCCCCCTAGCCTGGACAGACCTAGAGGAGTTTGTTTGTGACCTCTCTTTCTACCACCTCTATTATATATATGTATATGCTATACTATGCATATATTCCCTCATCAGGTTTCAGGTCACCTTATTCCTTTCCTTTTATAGAGGTGGGTTTTTCCCTTTTCCAGTAGTTCTGGATTTATTATTGGCTGGGCCTAGCTTACAAACGAGATCTGAGGTAATACCGCCTAGCATTGTGGGATATAAGGGGAGCCTCGAGCCGGTGGAACCAACTCTCGATATTTTAGAGTGGCCGAGTCGGAGCCGAGGTCGGCTCCGAACCCATCCAGCAAGAAAGAAGGCGAGAAGAAGACAACTAACATGGAACGTTATGGTAAGAACATAACTTCTATTTTTCATCTGTGTGTCTGTGATTTCCGTTTCACTACACTTTTCCGGTATTGTTGTGGGCCCTTTTGGCGATGAGGGGGGGTGAAGTTTGCACTGAATCTATCTGCCACGATGTTGGCAATATCAGTGGGTTCAGTATATTTTGTGCTATTTTGCACTAGCTCAGAGCATATCTGCGGGTTGCCATTTGATTGTTGACATAGCTAAAGAAGGCTTTGTGGTTACCATTCGAATCCTTTGTTATTTTTCTTTTGAAGTTAGCCTTGGGGGATTTTATGAGGGACCTTCGTTTCTTACTGATACTGATCAGGGATGTCTTTCCTTCTTGGGATTTGGCTTTTTTTCTGAACTAGTTTCCTCCTCCTATTGTATAGCCTGTTTATGGCAGGGGTCCACCCGACTGGTTTCCTTCTCTTAGGGGAGTGAGTCTTGGTTTTGCTAAGGATGGCACGATCCATGCATCCTTGTTAGGTGCTCATAGAATTCATTTGTTAAAGGTTCATGCATCTTGGACACTTATCCTTTAGCATGGGGGCTGTGAAACTTGCCACCTCTGTCTTAAGTAAGGTGAAGTTTTTATGTGCCATTTTGTTTTCCTCTTCCTACTAGTCTGTTGCTTCATGTCACTGGTGTCCAGGTCCCTAATATTATTGATGTAAACAGCTTTTCTCTTGTACTCAGCATTTAAACTGCATTTACTTCTCTTGGAAAAGCTTTGTATGCTGTTGCAACTTATTTGTGGGACTTTGGACACAGCTGTTCTTCACTGACGACTAAAGACGAAGGTGATGTAAAATATTGAGGGTGTGTATGAAAGCTGCACTGACAAAGCACAGCACATCTGGAGCATGAGACAGGGGAAGTTGGAGAGCTATTTGCCTAAGCTCTAGGAAATGGTTGCAACAGCTGCCCAGGAGATTTTAGCAAACAAGGAGGCCCATGCTGAACAGTTAAAAAGACTAAGAGAAAATTGAAAATGTTTCGGTATGGCAAGGGTTAACTTTCTGAAGGCACTGGAAAAGAGGAAGTGATGTATAGTATTTAAGGTAGCCCCCTCCCTTGCCTAGCTTCCTGTGGTTCCCAAGACCTAACAGCGGCCCATCAGGACCATAAAAGAAAACTAAACCAGAAGCCTCAACTCTTCTTAAAAATCAGGGTAAATACAAAACATTAGTACCCTATTCAGAGAGAACTATACTGTCCTTGTCAAGAACCTGACACTCTATCTTGAGGACTTTAACAATACAAAGCCTGTAAAAAATTGTATCTTTATAAATTCAGCACTAGTAACTCCATTGTGTTGAATTATACTACTGGAACTGTTACCTTTAAAACCCTGTAAAGTCTCCTGGCGGTGTATGTGAACGCTATTCTAAGTATCTGAAGGCAACTGAATCTATTTTAAAGGAACTGAATGTGTTTTACTGCTTATGTAAATGCTCGCAAATGTTACTGACTTACATTTAATGTCTTTGTATCATAAACCATATCGACCTAATTCTGTAATCATTTAAAGTAACTGGATGCTATTTTATGTACAAGAATGTGTTTTAAAGACTATGCAAAGGCCTGCACATGTTCCTGACTAACTCTAGGCATCTTTTAAGCATAATGCATTAGCGACCTAGAGCTGAACTCATTTAAAGTTATAATTTCAGTATCTGCTGTCTATTTAACAAAGCTGAAGTCATTAGATGCCATCTCATAGTATTTGAATGTTTCTCTTTAACTGCATACTTTATGGATTATGAAGACATTTGAGTGTGTTTGTGTCTAAAAGGATAGCTGTTGTAGCCTGCTAGTACTATTTTTCAACCTTTATTAACACTAATACTCATATCTCTCTCCTCACTTGTATCACAGGTAGCCCCTCCCTTGCCTAGCTTCCTGTGGTTCCCAAGACCTAACAGCGCCCATCAGGACCATAAAAGAAAACTAAAGCAGAAGCCTCGACTCTTCTTAAAAATCAGGGTAAATACAAAACATTAGTACCCTATTCAGAGAGAACTATACTGTCCTTGTCAAGAACCTGACACTCTATCTTGAGGACTTCAACAATAAAAAGCCTGTAAAAATTGTATCTTTATAAAATCAGCACTAGTAACTCCATTGTGTTGGATTGTACTAGTGGAAATGTTAGCTCTAAAACCATGGAAAGTCTCCTGGGTGTAGGCCCGCTTTCGCCCTCGCTCGGGCTCCGCTCCGCTCCCTCCCTGCCCCTTATCCCACCCGCCCCAGCATCCCTACTTTTATAGCTACAAATAGTCCCTCCCACTTTCCCACTTAACAAATCCAAGGCTCCTTGTCAAACTTCATAACTCCTCCCACCCTAAGGCCCAACCCTCTAACAAACCCAACACAAAGTCTCTTCCCCACTCGTTACCCACTTCCCTACTTCAGTATGGCAAATTTCACTTATACTATTACCCCCATCATAACTTTACTTCTCATCACCACCTATATCCTAACAATATATGAAAACCAAACTCTTATAGGCATTCCTTTCCCTAAGTGCCACACCAACTCCCAGTTTAATCTCCATGACAGTTATATAACACCCTCAATCTACCAGGCCGAAAACATATCCCCCAAAATAGTCCACCCGACACTTCAACACCCTAAAATCCCACATAACAAAACTAATCTCAAAATACTATTTAAACTAGAAAGACTTTTAGTTTACTTGAAAACTGTATGAATATCGATGGAGATATTCACCCAAACCCAGGTCCCACCACTATGCCAATCTCTAATCCCTATAATTTAACCCGAAAACCTACTGACTCCCTTCTAATATTACACCTGAACCTAAGAAGCATTAACAACAAAATTCACAACCTTCACGCCGTCATAGCTAGTCATTCCCCTGACATCATGTGTCTAACTGAAACATGGCTAAAACCCTCTACTAAGAATGAAGAGATCCTCCCACCCGGGTACAATATTCTCAGGGCTGATCGTACAAAGAAAAAAGGTGGAGGAATAGCTATTATGTTTAAAAATAAACTAAACATCCTTAAGAACCAAGTACAACCTCCTATGATCTCAAACCTAGAAATTATAGCCCTACAGATCTGCCTAAACACTCAAAAGCATCAACCTTATTGTAACCTATATCCCGCCAGGGAAGAACACAGAAAACCTGGAGCAATCCCTGAGCTGGCTAGCCATCAACTACCCACAAGAAACCATAGTTCTTGGAGACGTCAACATTGACTGGTCTCTCTATTCTACCCATATAACTCCACAACCTATTAACCTATATGGTTTCTCCCAAAATATCCTATCCCCAACCAGAATAGGCAACTCACTTCAAAAAGAAAGTATAATTGACTGGATCCTTACTAATAGAGACTCTAACTACACCACTGGCACCCTTCCCTGTGACCTCAGCGATCACCTAATAACTTATATCATTAAACATAAATGCCCAACTTCTAACACCCCTATATAGATTAATCAGAAACAAAAAAATTTGTCCCTCAATTATTTCTTGCTGACCTGAAATTCTGCAACTGGACCATATTAAAGACTCTTCCACTAGAAGAGAGTGTGTCCCACTTCAATGACACGTTCCTTAAGATACTTGACTCACATGCTCCACATAGACAAATTAGAACCAAAACTGCATAGCACCTTGGCTCACTACTGATACTAAATCCAAAATCAAACTTCGCGACCAAGCCTGGGAAAAATGGAGAGCCACAAAAACCCCCCAAGACCGTTGTAAATTTCAACAACTAAGAAATGCCACGAAAACTGCCATAACCCAAGACAAAAAACAATACTTCTGCAGCCTCCAGCAAAAACACCAGAACAACCCAAAGAAATTCTGGGCAGGTTTTAACAACCTTCTGCACCCAGGCAAAACTTCCACCCCAACCCTTGAGAAACTCTTAGAGAAAGGCCAAGAAGAAGTAGCCAACACCTTTAACTCCTTCTTCACTGAGACTATCCAAACCTTAGCCAGTCACCTTACCTCCACTTCCCCACCTGCTGCTAAACTGCGACGTGACAACCCTACCCCTTTAATTTAAAGCCAGTCTCTTCCTCCTATACGCTCCTCCTAAAAAACTCAAACCAACTACCCTAGCGGCTGACCACCTTCCTGCGAATTCTTACAAATTGCATCTGATGAAATAGCCTACCCCATATCAATCCTAATAAACAGATCTATAACTGAGATGAACATTCCCTCAATCTGGAAGACTTCCTATATCATTCCACTTCACAAAGGAGGTACCTCCCTGGAAATGTCAAATTATAGACCAATAGCCATCCTGTCCCCCATAGCGAAAATCATGGAAAGATGCATCCACAAACAACTTCTTCACTATCTGACCTCTAATAATCTCTTGTCCAATGCCCAGCATGGTTTAAATCCGCACCATAGTACAACTACTGCCCTCCTTTCCTTTATTGACTCAATCAACAACAATCGCAATAACAAACTCATATCATCTGCCCTCTTTCTGGACCTATCAAAAGCATTCGATATGGTCAATCATCAATTCCTTCTCAACATCCTTGAAACCCTACGTCTGGACACTCCAGCACTAAACTGGTTCAATTCCTACCTCACTGGTAGGCAACAAGCTGTCCTATGGCAAAACCGAATATCGGGACTGCTCCCGAATACCATAGGCGTTCCTCAGGGCTCAATACTGGGCCCACTTCTGTTTTCCATCTTCATAAATGACCTTCAATCAATCATCCCTAAATCCACCTGCATACAATACCGACGACTCCACCTTAATCTGCTCCGGCGTCTCCTCTCGAATCTCCAAATGACCACACAACATTGTTTTGCACTAGTTGAAAATGGTTCACTGACTTAAAACTTCTACTTAACCCAGCTAAAACCAAACTATTACTTTTCTTCCCCAACGTCTTCTCACCTCTAGGTAAAGAACTCCCAAACACTAACAACACAACCTTTCATATTAAATCCACTAATGGGACCCTCATAACCCCTGTCACCAGTACCAAACTGCTAGGTGTCACTATTGATCATAAGCTCAAATTTGACATACACATTACCCAAACAGTAAAGTCTGTTAAAAAACTAGGATCTATGTACAGAATTAAAAACTTCCTAACTCCCACTACCAAATTAACTATTGCTCGCACCCATCTCCTCTCTTCCCTCCTCTATGCTTCCCCGATCCTCTCTTTTCTCAATAAACGTGAACTTAACATGCTCTCTCTTGCCTATAACCACATTGCCAGATTTATTACAGGTTCCCCTTATCGAACCCATCATTGCCTTAATCTGCGAAGACTTGGCTGGTTGGAACTGCCAAATCTCCTCAAACTTAGCCAACTCGCCGAAGCTTATAAAATAATCAACCATCCTGATAGAACTCCCTCACGGTGAAAATTCTAACTCCATATACTAACCTCAACAGTCTCCGATCATCAAACAGCATACAGATCCTAACCATTAAAGCAAAAAACTCAGGTGGGGATGCCCTTTATGCAAATTCCATTGGCAAGCAGTGGAACTCCCTGCCAAACAACCTTAGACTTGCTTTTTCGCTCTATCATTTCAAAGCTAACCTTAAAGAATATCTCTCCACACAATGGACATGCCCATGTCGAGAACCTGACTAACTACATATCTCATTACTTCTAGGTCCACTTCCCTAGCCCATTTCCCTAATTGCAGATCTCTAAAATTTCTCTTTCCTTTTATTAATAAGGAAAATCTCTGATTTCAGTCTATTTTTCAGTATCTTTAACGAAATCAATGTTCTGTGTATAATTTCCTGTCTGTCCTTTAGTCTTATATAACATCTATGTAAAATTTCATTCCTGCATATGTAAGCTGCATTCTCTTGTTGTAACAATACTTTGAATCTTGCAATTTAAATATGTACTTCTATTGTGTATTGGAGCTTTTCTCCTCGGGCCTCTACTGAAAACGGATATGTATCCAGTTAGACCAGCCCGGTTAACAAATGTAAAATAAATAAATATAAATAAATAAATAAGTTTGCTATAGAAAAGTTTTTCATTGTGGTTTCCTTGGTTGGAGTGTGTGGTGTGGACATCCAGAGTGATTAGTTTATGATCTGATCTAACCAGTGACTGGTTGACCTCTTGGTGTGGAACACCTGTCACCCATGTTGGTGATGACCAGGTCCAATATGTTTTCACCTCTGGTAGGGGAGATTACCAGCTGATCCAGGGCATTTGAGTTGATAAATTCCAGGAAGCGCTGAACCTGGGAGTTTGTACTTGAGTAGTTTTCCCAGTTAACGGTACGGTAATTGAAATCGCCCAATATCAGGATGTTTGGTAGGACCTTCATGTTTTCCAGTGTCTCCAGAAAGGCGGAGTGGTGGTCTTGGGTCATGGAGGGTGATCTGTAGCAGGCCACAATTTGCATTGCAGATTTGCCTGATGTTAGTTGCAACACGTGGATGATCTTGGAGGTATCACGCTGCGTCACTAATCTTATGGATGATCTCTGAGGTAGTATGCTGCGCCACTAACCTGGAGGTGTTGGTATCCTTGATAAATTATGGATATACCCCCTCCCTTTGTGTTTCGGTCCATGTTCTGTGGCCGAAATGTGTGGTATGAGTTGTAGCCTGGTAGTGTTGGGGTGCTCTGTGGAGCCTTGAACCAGGTTTCAGTTAATGCACAGGTTGTCAACGTTCTCCATACTGAGGAGTGCTTCGAGCATGTGCATTTTGAGATTTAAACTCCTGGCGTTGAGTAGCATAGCCCTCATTTTTTTATTTGTGCTGTTTACGGAGGTGGATTTGACTTTTGAGCCTTGCCTAAAAAAGGCACTATGGGGGCAGCAAGAGCCTTGGCCAGTATTCGAAAGCCTAGGGGTGACAGGCTGGCAGACACCGGATCCCCTTTGAATGTCACCAGAAGCTTAGCCAATTGTTGAAATTGATCATTTTTTTCCTTTATACTCCGGTATCATTCTTGGTTGAGGGCGGGATGCTACTCAAGGTCAGGGTCATACCCGCTTGGGCTACATGATCAGAGAGCTCTTCCATGTCTCTTTTCATGTAGTCCAGGGAGGTATGTCTCTGGTCATTTACACCAACATGATCAATGACATTCATATTTTTACTTGTTCTGGAGTGACCTCAGTGCTTGTGTTATTTGGCGGATTCTGGCTCCCAACAGGCAGATAACAGTAACCTTCTTGTCCAACCTGCAACCAGTTGCACCAGAACTTCTCACAGCCAAGCATGGAAAGTGGATGCTCTGTCCTTTACATGGGAAAACCTCTCATTCTGCACCTTTGTCCCTCTGCCCCTCCTGTCGAAGGTTCTATTAAAGATCAAACAGGACAATCCTGATTGCACCAGACTGGGCACGCCAGCACTGGTACCCACCTTTGTGCAGTCTGACACTGCTGCCATCTTGGCACCTGCCTCAGACCCCCCCCCCCCACTGTCCCAGCAGAGGGGCCAGATTTTGCTTCCTACATTATAGAGATACTGTTCTTGGAGCCAGTTTCGAGGAATGGACACGAAGATGTTTGAGTGTATTCACTGTTGCAGTCCTGGTTACCCTCCCTCCAGCTCCCTGACTTCTCTTCACTTCTACCTATCCTTTTTGTTTGGCATACCTTATATCATTGATATTTGCTTTTTGCTGGGGGTGTTCCACATCATGTAATTGTTTCCTGTTTAGGGGGCTCCTGACATCTGGGGCAAGAAAAACTGATGTAATGGCATCTGCTGCATGTTTTATACCGATGACGTCCTGACGTCATGGAAGAGGCGACAGCATCCGACACAGAAATCCCAAGACTCTGGTATTCAGGCCGACTGAGGGCTACCTGCAGGCAGATAACCCAAATGTGATGACTGCAACAGTGAATACACTCAACATCTACATTTATGGTAAGTACACAGCTGTACTTTTTTCAATATCAAGCTTCTGCAGATGACATCTGTGCAGCAGCTACTTAAGGTTCCCCTCTCACCTTTATTACATATTACAAATTGAACTTCGTCTCCAGTGGAAGAGCATCCTTTGGATCAGCAGTGCTCGGATATGTCCTTCCTTGAGTCCGCCCAAGATCTAGTTAGCCGGGGATTCTGTCGCATTGATCAAGGGTAAAATGAAGATGAACAACTTCAGGTAAAGAAGTTATGTACTTACCATAATGTTCCATCTAAGTTGTCCATCTTCATTTATCCTAGACTTCCCTCCCTGTTTCTCCTGGCCATAATAAAGCCTTTTGGTGGAACAGATGAGACGCATTCCTCCTTATTTCGCTACTTTCGTATAGCAGGCATGGTTTCATCAGGCTTCCTCTCCTTATGTCTGTTTATCTGTAATCTCAGTCTGGGGAAACTGGGAGAGCTGCATTGTGGGTATGGTTGAAGCTCAAGAGTTCTTTGGCCTGAACGCGAGCTGTGGAAATGGCCAAAATGGTTCTGATGTTTGGAGCTGAACCCCATTGGTCAGGGTAAATGAAGATGGATAACTCAGATGGAATGTTATGGTGAGCACATAACTAATTTTTTTATGTGCCCTTCTCACTATTGCAGTATTCCTCACTAAAGTGATCCCCTGACAGGGGTAGCCTGATGTCCAGACAGTATACCTAAGCTTTAGGCTGTTATAGGGATGTCTCAATTGTGCTCCCCACTCATGACGTAGGGCAATAGATGTGACATATGGACATGCATACCTCAGAACTTAACAGCCCCAGGAGGAATAACAGTCCAAGGGAAAAAGAAGAGCATGTGAATCCAGAAAGGATAAAGGCAGACGAGAATGGGGGAGGAAGAAAGGAGTGAATATTGCAAGAATGAAAAGAGGGACATCTGCTGTTCAGGTAAGGTTTTACACAACTGTACTATGTCCTTCCAGATCACTGTTGCAGTATAAATCACTAAAGGGAGAGTAAAAAAGCTCAAGAGGAATGTTGGGAGGAGAAAATGCCCTGAAGAACCCTCTGAAAAACCATGCAGGATAGCTCTGGCAACACCAGCTCTTGCCGTCCAGTTTGTAATACTTAAAGTATGGGTAGAGGACCTAGTAGCAACCTCAAGGATGGAACTGGTATTCAAGTTTGTGAAAAAATCACCAGTGGAAGCAGCAGCCCTGGTAGAATGAGAAATCCCAGAAGAAATGGTCTATTTATAAACTACCAAACCAACAGGAAAATGATTGTGGGACCTGAGTATTCGAGCTCCTATGCAGAGGAGGAAAAATTTCCACGAATAAAATACCCTAGCGAAGCCAAGAATAAATGGATGACCAGGTAGGCTGCCTTAATAAAGGTACGGTGGGATGTCGGTGAAAAAGCTGGGCTACCGGTGTAAAGCCTTGAGAAAGGCTGTGCGTACCCGAGCACTTGTGGTTGAAGGCTGAATAAAGCCTTTAGAAAGGCTTCGTATACAGGTCGCAGTTCCGGCTGGTCAGGTTGCCTGCTGAGAGGAACCCCGCTAGTGTGACCGCTAGAAATCAAAGATGAAACACACAGAAAAAACAGGCAAAACAATGTAAATGTGGCTCGGCTAAGGAGCTCTGCTCTCCGTGGTGGCAAAAAATCAACGTAGTCGAAGTTCAGATTCTAGAAGGTCGTACTTTATTGAAGTAAAAAGTACCAGAAGTACAGTCACCATCGAAGCGTAGTTCCTTAATGGAAAGAGTGATCCTGAGGATTTCCTTTTATAAGAGTACCTGGGGGTGTGTCAGTGGGAGCCAATCAAGTGTGGGTGAAAAAACCTTTATTGTGATTGGGCACTTCTGGTACTTTTTACTTCAGTAAAGTACGACCACCTAGAATCTGAACTTCGAGTACGTTTATTTTTTGCCACCACGGAGAGCAGAGCTGTTTAGCCGAGCCACATTTACATTGTTTTGCCTGTTTTTTTCTGTGTGTTTCATCTTTGATTTCTAGCTGTTACACTAGCGATTCCTCTCAGCAGGCGACCTGACCAGCCAGAACTGCGACCTGTATACGAAGCCTTTCTAAAGGCTTTACTCAGCCTTCAACCACAAGCGCTCGGGTACGCACAGCCTTTATTAAGGCAGCCTTACCTGGTCATCCATTTATTCTTGGCTTCCCTAGGGTATTTTATTCGTAAACTACCAAACCAAGGTATCTAGGTTCAAACACAGGTTAAAACTGCATTGTCCAGGGCCAAGAATACGGTTTCCATGGGACCCGATAATATATATGGTTGTGTTCTGCATGAACTACAAAGCGAACTGACACCACATCTATGTGCCCTACTCAGTCACAGCCTCGCCTCAGGCTTTGTCCCTACAGAATGGCACACTGCTACAGTCATCCCTCTCCGTAAAGGGGGAGTGACTACAAACTCTGGGAGTTATCGCCCCATTACCCTGACGAGTCTGATATGTAAAGCTATGAAGTGCATCATCATGGACTTGGATTAACAAAGATATAGGAAATCTCCAAACTCTCTAGACTCCATTCAGTTTGGCTTTCTGAAAGGGAGAATCATGCCTGCTCAAACCAGATTGACTTCTTTGAGTCAGTCACCAGGGCTGTGGATGAAGGTAAGGCAAGTGCATACAGCCTACCTTGATCTGGCCAAGGCCTTTGATACAATTCCTCCCTTGGGAATTATTGATAAACTCACCAAACTAGGCATTAACTCCTATATCACTAGGTGGGTTGCAAATTGGCTCACAGAACATACATTGTGAAAGTAGCGGACTCCAAATCAGACTGCTGACCAGTCATGAGTGGAGTCCCACAGGCATCAGTCCTGGATCCGCTCCTGCTCGGCATCTACTTCTCAGATGTCAAGGCCAACGCAGAGACTCTGGCTGACCAAGTTCGCAGACGACTGCAAGTTGGGAGCCATTATTAACTCCCCAAGTGATACAAACATCTTAGAGAGGCCTCACTGAGACCAATGACTGGTGTAGAAACCGGCCTTAAGCATAACGCCAAAAAATGTCATCCTCCCCTTTATTAAAAACTCATTTCCCACTAATGACCACATCGATGGGAGCCCACTGAACACTGGAGGTGTTATAAGAGATCTGAGGACACAGCTTGTCAGCAGCCTCTCTTTCGACCACCACATTCCCATTGTGGTCAGAAAGTCCTATGTGGCACATCTCATTACCAAGGGTGTTACATCCAGAAAAAAAGAGGTCATAGTCCCTCTACTCTTCTCTCATTAGAACAGTCATAGAATATAATGCCCTATTTAGCATGTACCTCACTAGACACTTGCAACAGCTGGAGAGGCCGCAGAAGTACCTCACGAAGAGGATCCTAGGCTTTAAACACATGTCCTACACAGACAGACTCAAAAGACTCCAGCTATTCTCTGGCTTATATCGCCTACTTAGATGTGATCTCTACTCTACTTACAAAGCCAGTTCTGACCCAGCTCTGTTAGAAATGCTGCATGTAAAGAAATCTCAATCCCTCCACACTGCATGCTCCAGAGACCTCATCCTCATTACCACAATCAACAGAGCATGCTGGAGGGACAGGTTCTTCACTCAGAGACTGCCTATGCTCTGGAATAGACTTTCCCATACATGTCAAGCAGAGCACCTTGCTGTCTTAGAGAAATCTCAATGAGTGGATGAGTACTAGAAAGTTCACCCTGGGGATCACTGCAGTGGCTCTACTTGATAGAGGCACTGAGAACTAATGTCAGGCGGCACAATGCCAGGCATTCTATGGGCTAGGCTTGTAAAGGCTCCAGGGCCATTAGCCTAGTACACACCTATGAACCTATAAAAGAAACAAAAAGTTCCTCAGACTTGTGAATGGCTTTAGTATTTTCCAAGTAATACCTGAGCTGTCTGTAAATCCAGGGTGTGAAAAACTTTCTGACTTGCAGACTGCAGAGAGGGGAATAAAGTAGGCAAATGAACAGCTCGATTAAGAGACAACTAATCACCTCTGGCAGAAAACAAGGATTAGTATGGAGAGAGACCCTGTTCCTGTGAATAAAACAAAACGGGAACAACAGCCATAAGGTCCTGAAGCTCAGACACCCTTCTAGCTGAGGTAAGGGCCAAAAGAACAGTCTTCCAAGAGCAATGTTGCAAGGAAGCAAAAACTGAAGGCTCAAAAGGAGCCTGAGCCGATTTCTCAAGAAGAAAATTAGGGTCCCAGGAAGGAGAAATAGGCTTCCTGGGAGGCCTAATATGAGGCACTCCTTTTAGAAACTGACTTGAAACCTGGAGGCTAAGGCAGGATACAAAGACACAAGCAGAAATAGCTAAAAGGTGAACTTTAACAGAAGGATTAATCAACCCAGCATGGAGAAATTCACACAAATAAGAAAGAACCAGAGGAACCAACACAGAAAAAGGGATCCTGGTTACGAGCAAGGCACTGGATAGAAAATCTTTAATTTGGATGAGTAAGATTTCCCGGCAGTGGGTTTCCTGGCCTCCTGCAGAACCTGGAGAAAATCCTCAGAAAAAAGTGCCTTAAAGGGTCAAGAACCCTGTCACAGTGTCGATTGAAGAGTTGAAAAGTGAGGAAGGATGAGAGACCCAGATACACCCTGTAAGGTAACTTGTGGTGATTGCCCTTGGCTAGGTGCAAAAGAAGAGGAAGCCAATGCTGTCTGGACCAAAAGGGAGTCACTAACAAGATTTTTGGAGATTCCTGTTCTGTCTTGAACATGTCTCTTGGCATGAGAGGAATGGGAGGGAAGGCATAAAGAAACATCCACTTCTAAGTGAAAGATAGGGTGTCCACCTTCCATGCCAGAGAACTGGGAGCTCTGGTGCAAAAGAGCTGAGGAGAAGCAAAAAGATATACAAGGAGTACCCCACTGATGAAGAATGTCCAGAAACGCATCTCTCTGAAGCATCCACTTGTGAGTCTGTGTTATGGACATGCTCAGAGTCTGCCACTGTATTCTGTTCTGAAGGAATATAAACCGCCTTAAGTGTGACCTGATTGAAAGCTAGATCCCAAACCTGAAGAGCTAGTATGAATAGGCAGTAAGACCAAGTCCCCCCTTGCTTGTTGATGTACCACATCACGTTTGTATTGTCTGTGAAGACCTTGAGAGGCTCTTTGATAATCAGGGAATAGAAGACTGAATGAGGGGCAAGGGTGAGTGCTCTCATCTTTTTGATATTGATATGGTGTCACTCTGAAGAACTAACCAAAGGCACTGAACCTTCAAAGGGCCAGAAGCTACCCACCCCACATCTAGGGCATTTGAAAACAGTTCCTGAGAGAGGATTTGAGGAGCTGGAAAGGAAGCCCTAGGTTGGGAGGCAGCTGATGAGTCCACCACTAAAGCTGTAGCTTGAGGCATGGAAGACGAGGAACTAGAAAATCCAGTGGCTAAGAATGTTGAAGCCAGATTGACGTCAGCAACTACTGAAGCTTTTTCATATGGAACCTGGCTGGAGGAAGCCTAGGGATAGTGGATGCCATACAGCCCAGGGTCCAAAGATGCTCCCTGGCCAAAATTAAGACCAGAGGTAGAAGGGAATGAAAATAAGGATTTAGAGCCATGGGAGGTGGCAGGGGATGTCAGCATAAGAATGCTGTGGTGTCTGCAACCTAGAAAAACATGATCCTGAGAAGGAATCGGGAAGGATTTTTGGAAATTTACTGTAAACCCTAGGCTTTGCAAGAAGCAAATAGCATAATGAAGGTGCTGGAGCAGGGTTCCTAGAGAAAAAGCCTGAATGAGAAGATTGTCCAAGTAGGGAAAAATTTAAATCTACCTCTTTCTGTTGAAGGAAATTACAGGAGTGAGGCATTTTGTGAAGGCCCTTGGGGGCAGTATAGAGCACTAAGGGCAACGAAGACAACTGAAAATGCAAGGAAGAAGCTAACGCAAAAACGTCCTGAAATGGGGATGAATAGGGATGTAAAGATAAGCAACTTTGAGATCGAGAAAGACTAAAAGCCTGAGGAAAAAGAAGAAACACAATCTGGAGAGAGAATATTCGAAAGGAAGGGACCTTCAGAAAGGTGTTGAGCTGGGAAAGATGCAGGATGGGCCTCCAGGTGCCGCCTTTCCTGTGTACCAGGAACATCCCGGAATTAAACTCCTCCCCCTTTTGAAGACCAGAAACTGCTTGGATAGTTCCTTGAGACAAAAAACTGAAGCACATCTGGAAAAAAAAAGGCATCTGTTCTTGAGGAGGTTAAGGAATGTCCTGTAAAGGAAGAATGGATTTCCGCATAGTGAAATACCGCTGACGAATTATGGAGAAAACTAAAGAATCTTGAGTGATCCTTAACCAACTGTGAAAAGACAGGGAAAGATGAAGAGATAAAGGAATCTGAGTTAGGATGGGGGGAGGGGGCCGATAGACAAAACCTGACTTGTCTGGAAAAGGTTTCTTACTAGTAAGAGTCTGAGTAGACTTAGCTCCTAGAACTCTTCTTACCCTTGGGAAGAGAATGCGATCATCTATTGGCAAAGGCAGGCTTGGAAGGATAGATGCCCTTCTATTCATATGCTGCAGTATTCATAACATGGAGTCCACCTCGAGCTGACTTGTGTGTCTGACCAGTATACTAAATTTTAAATGCTACTGTAAGGTACGTGTGATGCCGCACATCAGTTAGCATACATCGGCCATAAGAGATGTCAGCACATACCTACCTCAGAACTTTTCTGCTGCCTGTCCAATTGCCAGCTCCAGTTGTCGCTTGCCAGAGAAGTCACATTTGTGCTTCAGATAAGTACCCTTTTGGGGTATTTTCTTGATTCTTTGGCTATGGTGTTTTTTGTAGTGCGTACGTGTCAGTGTGGAAAACGTATTTCACATAAAGACTCCCATGAGCTTGCTTGTTTTGTCTAGGCCCAGATCACGATCACACCTCCTGCACTATCTGTAAGGCCTTTATTCCAAAAACCCTCCATAGCCCTCTAGCTCCCCTTAGGTTATACTTGGAAAACTGGCACATTTAGCGCTCAGCTCGCGATATGGAACTGATGTCAGGCCCTTCAGAAGAGCTGTAACTCAAGAAGGCCAAGAAGCCTTGGCCTGACTCAACTGCTGCTCCCTCTATTTCAGGCGTTCCTCCCAAAACCGATGAAGGCGTGGAGGCTGCTTCGGAATCTGTAGAGCCGCCTTTGGGTACCATTGTGGCAGCATTTGCAGGCATGTCCCAGAGGGATTGGCTGTCATTCGAGTTGGGCGCCGGAGGGTGGGGGGGCACGGCTGGTAATCTCTGAAGGCATGCGTGGCTTCACTCAGATTGTTGTGCATTAAGATGTTCCTACAGACACAGTGGAATGCTGGCTGACGTCAGGCCCATTAACCTTTCAACTCCTGAGGCTCCAAAGAAGAAACTTAAAAGCTAAACATGTTTCTCCAGTTCATCAGGACCAGGCGCCCAGTCTAACTCCTGCCAGGCAGGCCTTTAACCAAGGCCTCTTTAATGCCTTTGTTGGCCCTCTGCCCCTTCTGTTCCTTCACCATCCCTTTCTGCTTCTACCCCCTTGAAGAGGCCTTTAGAGGGCATCTCTTCTGAGGAGGGGGATGCATCAGGAGATGAGTCTCTGGCTTACTTTACTCAAATTGCTTCTCCTCTGGGATATGCCTCCCCAGAGGAGGAATCTAATGGTATGGATTCCCCTGAGGAGGATATTTCCTGTGGGGACACCATCTTGAAGATGAAGGGCTTTAAATAGGATTTCTGCCAGGTCACTGAGATACAGAAGAGGTACTATGACCTCCTTCACGTGAAATCCCCTAATCCATCAGCCATTTCTCATGTCCTGCCAGCCTTCCTTGGATGCCTTCACTGCAGCTTCCAAGTGCTCAGATTCCCAGCCTGCAGCACCCAAACATCCAGGCAGATTTTGCAAGGTGCCTGAGGATGCTCTGCTGACCCAGCTACTATTTCATTGGCAGCAGATAAAGATTCTAAGCTTTTGCCTTCCACCTCTCTGCTCCCCTCTGATAAGGAGAGCAAGGTCATGGAGAAACTGGGGAAAAAGTGTATACATCTGTAACCTTGGCCTTCACTGCAGTGAACTATCAGACGCACATGGCCAAGTGTTCACTGGCTGTTCCAGCAGATGCAGTGAAACTCCTGTCAGAGCTCCCAGATTCCCCCACCAAAGCCAAGCTCTCAACCATTCTTAATTCCTCCTCCCAGGCACTCTAAACACAGTTATGATGCTGTGGAACACTTGGCTAGGGCTGCAGCTATTTTTAAAACTCTTCAGGAAGGGGGTAAGGAACTCCAGGATTAAATACCCATTTTTGTCTCTCCTGTTCCTCGCTTCCAGAGAAACTACCCAGCCAGAACCACCTTCGTAAGGAAGGCTACTAAATCTCTCCCATCCAAAGGTAAGAAGGATTCTAGGAGACAGGTTCCTTCTAAGCCTACTTCCTCCACACATTCTCATTAACTGCTTTTTCAGGTCAAACCTGATAGTCTGAGACTACCAGCCCCTAGATCCATCTACCTCCTGTCTGTTCGCCCTCTTTCCCACTCAGCTTGGAAACAGATGTCCCAGGACTCTTGGGCCCTTTCTATCATCAGTCAAGGCTATTTCATGGTATGAGAAATTCCTCCTCCTTTCAAGGGCATCCCACAACCTCCACAGGACCATTTGGAATACTTCCTTCTAGTCCTCTCCTCTCTTCTTTCTCGGGGCACTATCCAGGAGGTACCACTCTGTCATAGGTGAAAAAGATTTTACACCAGGATGTTTCTGGTCCCAATAAGAGAGGGCCATTCTGGACCTTTCTGAAAGTCCCCAACTTTCTCATGCTGACTCTACCTACTCTTCCACTTTTCCTTCCCCAGGCCTTCATGGTGTCATTGGACATAAAGGATGCCTATCTTTACATCCCTATTCACCAACAGTTCAAGAGATTTCTTCGCTTTTCTGTTGCTTCCTCTCATTTTCAGTTCTGTGCTTTGCCCTTTGGTCTATCTATGGCACCGAGGGTATTCACAGAATGTTTAGCCCCTGTCATAGCCTACTGCATGCTACAGGGCATACAGATATTTCCATATTTAGATGACCTGCTTCTCCAGGCATCATCTGCAGACACCCTCCTATACAATCTTTCCTGCAGTGTCCCTTCTGAAATGGCTAGGATTTGCTATCAACCTTCAAAAGTCTTCCCTGATCCCTTCCCAGGATCATGTCTTTCTGGGGTGCAGGATTCTAACAAGAAGAATGATAGCTTGTTTACCCTCTGAAAAGATCCTGTGTCTCGCCTCCTATTTCCAGGACCTACTATCTCTTCGGTCTTTGACTGCCAAGGAGTTCCTGTGCCTCCTGGGGTTCATGGCCTCAGCTATTCCAATGCTTCCCTTTGCCAGACTACATATGAGGAAATTTCAGTGGTTCCTGCGAATGGTTTGGAAGCAACATTCTCTTCTGGAATTTGTTGTTACCCTCCTGCCCTGTTTGATAAAGGAGTTGAGTGGTGGATTCTCCAGGTGTCCAGAAATCCAGATCTACCCATTCACCGTCTTCCACCCACCCAGAATCTGTACACGGATGCATCAGACACAGGCTGGGGTGCAACTCTGGAAAACTGGAAGATCAGGGATGTGTGGTCCCTGCCTCATGCAAAGGAGCACATCAACATAAAGGAAATGAGAGCTTTGATCTTTGCCCTCAAAATCTTCAAGTCCAGGATTTCACCAGGGGTACTAAGGTGGTTCACAGACAATACCACAGTCCTCTGGCACATCAACAGGCAAGGAGGGGGACAAAGTCCTATATCACCTGCAGACTAGCATTATATAGCTGGGAGCTAGCCCAGCAAAGTCAGGTTTCTTTTCAGGCTTTTTACATTCCCTCAGCTCAGAATGTGATGGCAGACTCTCTAAGCAGGTCCGTGACTCAATCCCACAAGTGGATTTAAAACTGGGATATGTCTGGATCTGGTCCATTGTTGGGTTACACCTCCGATAGATCTTTTTGCCTCCCCCATAAACTGACAGCTTCCCAAGTATTATGCCAGGATACCACATCCTAGGGTATGGAAGGGGATGTTTCTGTATGCATTCTCCCTCTTCCCACTTATCAAGAAGGTCTTGCTGAAAATTCAGCGGGAACAGCCAAAAATCTTGCTGGTGACCCCTTTTAGCCAAGATAGCATTGGTTCCCCCTCCTCCTACATTTAGTCAAGGGCAATCACCACAAGTTTCCCCCACAAGATGGACCTACTCACACAGGACAACTCTAGTGCATCCACAGATGTCGACCCTAAATTTGACGGTGCGGGTGATGGAGCTTTAATTCACTTCAGACACCTTTATACTGAGGACAATACTATAAGTTCTGCAGGAGGCCAGACAACCCACTACTAGGAAATCCTTTGTCTCCAAATGGAGGTTTTCCATCTGCTGTCTCAAACACAACCGCTGTCAGTGGAGGTTGCAGTGGTTTTGTCTTACCTGTTTGAATTGAGGCTTGTCTTATTCTTCAGTCAAGGCAAATCTTTGTCATCTCTGCATATTTACAGATTTATCTTCCTTTTGCTTCCGGGTTGGAAGTCAGACTTTTCCTAAAAGGTGTCCTTCACATTAGACCGCCAAGGAAACCAGTGCCGCCTCCTTGGGATATCAATTTTGTTTTGGAGAAATGTACCCTTGCCCCCTTTGAACCAGCAGTGACATCTTCCCTGCAGCATTGTACATGGAAAGCAGTTCTTCTAGTGGCTATTACCTCTGCCAGAAGGGTCTCTGATCTGTTAGCCCTTATGCCCTCCTCTCCCTTCACAGTGTTTCATAGGAGATGGGGTTTGTCTTTGAACTAACCCATCCTGTATGCCCAAGGTGGTTAATGAGTTATCCCTGAATCAGGCTATCAATCTCCCTTTTTCCCCTCCTCCCAATCCTCCGCTGAGAGGATTCTTCACACCTAGGACGTACATAGACAACTCGGATACTACTTTAGCATACAGCCTCTCCGTAAGTCTGAGAGATTGTCTCCTATCCCCAAGGGCCCTGTGCCAACCTGTTTCCAAACACACTCATTTCTTCCTGGATTTCTAAAACCATTTCATGTGAAGTTGTTCTATCTCGCCGTTCATTGTTACAGATGGGTTCGGAGCCAATCCTCTGCTCCGAGTCGGCCTACTACAAAGCTTGAGGTCTTCAGATAGTTCGAGGCCATGTCCCTATCCCATGATGCACCTAGAGTTACCTCAGATCTAGTTTGCCGCTGAAACATATAAGAGGTTCTCGCTAGCTCGGGCCAGTAAAAACCTTATTTTTCAACTAATTTCAAATTTATTGTTAATTTCTTCTAAATTATAGTTTTTAGATACTTAGATAAGCTCTTACCACTTTACTGTGTAGTTTCCCTTCCCTTGGTGTGCCTCTTTCATATATAACTATTTGGCCTCGTTTTCTTAGGCCTAGTTTAGATTATAGTGTTTAAATAGTGACCTTTCTGTCAAAGTATTCCTTTGTACTAGTTTAGTTTTAAGTGCGTGTGCTTAGATAGTGACCTTTTTTCTCAGTTTTAAAATAATTAGAGCTAAAGTTTATATTTAGTGTTAAACAGTAGTTTTTAGTATTGTTTGCATTTAGATAGTGACTTTGTCACAACTTTATTTCTAAAATAAAATCCAAAAAAAAAAAAAAAAAAAAATCCAAAGAAATGCTCACGTGTTATTCCACTTCCCACAAAATGTACTGTTGCTAAGAAGAAAAAAGAAAATGTGTGGGAAGCAATGTGCAGAGTAGGTTTTAAATCCCAAGTAGTTCACTATAAAGTTCCAAATACAATACGAATCAGGTTCAGATGTCTCCTCAATGTAAAGAGCCTATGCAGGCAATTGCTGACACCCAAAACCAGCGGGTGTGTTCCTCTTCCTAGTAGTTCAGCCACAAACTCTTGTTAGTGCAACTCCACAAAACTATAGCTTGTCATGCACAATCAAGTAAATACAAGCATTAAGCGGAGGTTATAAATATTTATTAAATAAAAACGGCAAGCGACCCGCTGGTTTTGGGTGTCAGCAATTGCCTGCATAGGCTCTTTACATTGAGGAGACATCTGAACCTGATTCATATTGTATTTGGAACTTTATAGTGAACTACTTGGGATTTAAAACCTACTCTGCACATTGCTTCCCACACATTTTCTTTTTTCTTCTTAACAACTTTATTTCTATTTATCTTCTGCTTAGATAAATAGTTGTGTGTGACCTTTTAGCCCATTGATTTTGTAGGGCTTGTGCCATTTATATTTAGCCTGTATTTTAGGAAGGCTTGTTATTTAATTGTTGGGTGTGTGTATTTTTTTTTTTACAGCACCCTAATAACATTGTGCTTGTTGAAATGGCTGATAAGGACAAACACCCTAAGTCAGGGTTTAAAAAATGCCCTAAGTTTGGGCAGAAAATGTCTGTCACTGACAGTCATGTAAACTGCGTTTATTGTTTAGGAGCTTTACATCTCCAAGAAAGCTGCTCCATATGCCATTCCTTCTCTTCCAGGGTTCTCCAGGAGAGAAAGAGGAAACTTATTGACGGGGGTTTATTGAAACCTTCTTTCCAGGAGGTGTTGAGCGACCAAGATGGATCCAGTAAGACCTCAGTCTTCCAAGACTTCTACATGCTATAAATAGGACGTGCTGGAGGGATAGATTTATCACCCAGAGACTCCCCATGCTGTGGAATAAAATCCCGGTCCATGTGAGGCAGAGCACCTCGCTGGCTCTGTTAAAGAGAAATCTTGACCGGTGGATGGGAGATCGTAGGTTTACCCCGGGAATCATCTCTGTGTCACTGCTGGACAGAGGCACAACAAACTAATGTGCACATTATTTCTAACATAAGGGGTGGCGTAAGCCACATAACTTTGGGCTAGGCTTATAAATGCCTTAGGGCAAATAGCCTAGTATAAACCTATGAACATCTGAATCAAAAAAATTTAAAAAGTCTTCGACATCGGCTCCGCAGACCCCAGAGCCGACTGTTTTATCTTTTCAGAGCTAGTCCCAGTTTTGGAACCAGTATCCGAAATACCAAAATCTCCACTTTTACAGTCGGTACCACCTTCGATACATTCATCTCGGTCTTCCATTAGCCTTTCTGATTTGGATGTGGATCGTGTGGTGTAGAAGCTTTTACAGGCACCGGCCTTTGCTAAATTCTTATCAGCTCCAACCCAAGCGGCTTCGGAGCCAGACCATTTTACCAGCTACTTCTGTTCCTCCTCTGAGCCATTCCGATCCTTCGGAGCTGGACGAGTCGGACTTGCTGATCATGGAGCCTTTTGAGCCGATGCCTGCTCCAATGTCTTTGGCTCCGTTTACTCTGTCATCCTCGGCGCCGATCGAGGAATCTAGGAGTCCGACACTCTGGTCGAATCCGGGGAGGATAGTCGGACTGACTTGTCTGTTCCGACACTGCCTCTCGGGGCTTCGGCTCGGATGAGCTCAGCTCCTACCTCTGGCTCGGAGATCGCTATCCCGGTGCCGGGGTTATCGATAGTTTCCTCGGATCCGTTGCTCCCTTCGCATCGGAGCAGAGGTGCCTTCGTAGCCACGAGGAGAGTTATGTCTCCTAAGACATCTTCGACCTCAGGTCTGGCTTCTTCCTCCCCTAAAGCTTGTGTGTCTGCTTCACAAATCCTTGCCAAGCGTAGAGACCCAGAGCCTCAGGAAGCCCCATTGGACCAGAAGCTCCCACTGATGAGGTTCCCAGGAAGAGAATTTGTAAGAGGAAGCATCTAGACTCCCCACAGGAGTCTGGCATCTGATACCGACTTGGATGAATCAGAAGGGTCCCCACGGTCCCACTCTGAGGATATCTCATTTGCCGAGATACTTGAAAGCCTTACTGAAGACAGGTCTGTTCTCCTGAAGGCTTTCGTGTCTCAGCTTTCCACCTCTTGGGTATCTCTGCCCTTCAGAGAGCTTATGCAGCTGGTCTCATGAATGGCGTGGGAGTCGGCGGACACCATGGAGCCTGTCCTTAGGAGGCCTAATAAATTTCTCTGCTCCCCAAGACAAATCTTTTATGACCAAGGGTGTGCCAGTTGATGCCATGGTGGTGGCGGCAGCCACCAAAAAGGAAATCTCAGAAACTTCCTCATGTGAGAGTGTTCAATCTCGCCGTTTGTTCTTACAAATGGGTTCGGAGCCGATCCTCGGCTCCGTGTCGGCCGCTTGCAAGCTCTGCATCGAGAAGAAGCTCGAGATCACCTAATACCCACAATCCCCTTCTGCCTTTACCTCAGATCTAGTTTGCCGCTGCAGCGTTCGCATCACTGGGTCGAGCTCGAGCACCTAAGATAAGATTAAGAATTTATTCTTGTATTTTTCTTAGTACTTTTATTATAAAAAGTTTGTGATATATTGTGTGTGTGTGGTAAGGTTGAGGGATACTCGGTTCCGTTAAGTTTATTAAAACCTATTTAGAGTTCTCCTCGGGGCCTACCACCCCTTACTTGGATTTGACTACCGGATTGACTACTTTACTGGATTCGACAATTTCACCGGACTTGACTTCTTTACTGGACTTGACTTTTCAGTTTTTATTAGTGACATGTCTGAAAAGGCTAAATCTGGTTTCAAGCGTTGCCAATGTGGGCAAAAGATGTCAGTAACTGACAATCATAGTTCCTGCGTCTACTGTCTTGGCCCTCTCCATCTGCAAGAAGACTGCTCTATTTGTCATTCTTTCAGTGGGAGGGTCATGACAGATAGGCGCAGGAAACTAATGGATAGAGGTTTGTTAAAACCTTCCTTTCAAGAGGCTCTGGATGCTTCTGACCAGGCATCCAAATCCTCGAAGGAATCGAAGACGTCGGAGCCCAAGTCATCGGCTCCGAGCTCTTCAACTAAAGTTAGATCACCGGTTCCACAGACTTCGGGGCCGAGTGTTCAACTGTTGTCAGTTTCCGAGCCTCGAGTCTTGGAACCGGTGATGGAGCTCCCTCCCCCGACACTGTTGAGGTCGGCTCCGTCTTCGATTCCTTCGACCCGTTCTTCCAGGCCCTTCTCCGACACCGATGTTGACCGTGTGGTGCAGAAATTACTGGAGAATACGGCCTTATCCAAACTTATCTCGGTTTCCACCCAATTGGTGTCGAAACTTGAAGGCCTCCCATTATCTCCATCTCTTCCTCCTCCGAGACCTGTCCAGTCTTTGGAGCCGGAAGAGGCTGATCTACTGATTGTGGAGCCCTCGGTGCCAGAACCGTCCTTTTCTCGGTCGGCTCCGTTCACCTCGACTCCGTCGGATCCGGTACCGGAGTCTCGGAGCCGAAGATCCATCCTTGGTTCCGGGGCCGAGAGTCGAACCGATGGTTCGGTTCCGACACTTCCTCTCGGGGCCTCTGCTCGGATCGATTCGGCACCGTCCTCGGGGTCGATGCCTTCGGTGCCTGTTTCGGGGATTCTTCCCATTTCTTCAGAACCGGGAGATACCTCGACTCGGGACCCGGGGGCCTTCGATCTCATGAGGAAGGTGTCGTCTACTCAGACAAACCACATCAGTAGAAGCAGCCTCTCCTCCCCATAAAGGACCGTTATCCTCCTCTGCACCAACGGCCACATCCAAGCGTCGAGCACCGGTGTCTCAGCCACCCCTGGAGGGTGCCCCCTCTTCCTCTGAGGCTTCTTCGGATGCCCCCCCCCCGAAGAAGTCCCTAGGAAAAGATTGTGTAAGAGGAGACACTTAGATTCTCCACAAGAATTTTTGACATCCGATACTGACTTGGATGAGTCAGAAGGGTCCCCAAAGTCACATTCAGAAGATGTCTCTTTTTCTGACATCTTGGAGATCCTAAAGCAGAGAGGTGATTGGCAGTCCCTTCCCCCTTCTGAGGATGAGTCAGTCTTGCTGAAGGCATTCGGTGCTCGCCTTTCCTCCTCCTGGGTCACTCCGCCCTTCGATGAGTTAATGGAGCTGATTGCTCGAAGGGCGTGGGTGACACCTGACACGGTGGAACCAGTCCCTAGAAAGCCTAATAAGTACATTACTGCACCCCAAGACAAGGCTTACCTCAAAAAGGGAGTTCCAGTGGACGCCATGGTGGTGGCAGCGGCCACGAAAAAGGAGATGTCGGAATCTTCCTCATCTGTCCATCTGCCTAACAAAGATTCTAGGACTATGGACAGATACAGGAAGCACATTTTTAGTTCAGCGGCTTTTTCTATGCGATCCCTGAACTATTTGACCCATTTTACACGTCTACAGAGGGATCTAATCAAAGAGTTGGGAGATACCCTCCAGGGTACTACAGATGCTGCTGTTTCAGAGAAAGTTACAGCACATCTCAATACCCTTGCATCCATTGTTAACTCATCCATGAGGCTGATATCATACGCAGCCGAGGGATCGAGTAGGGCAGCAGCTTCAGCGATTGCTCTTCGCAGACAATCCTGGATGCGCTTATGTTCATTTGCGGAAGCCTTCAAGTCTTCCTTTACTAACGCCCCATTTGATGGTGCCACTCTCTTTGGCCCCAAAGTAAAGGAGACCCTTACCCGGTGTGAACAGGAGGGAAAGACTCTATCTGCTGTCGGAGTCCGTTTTTCCACCCCATCCAGACCGTACCCCAAAGGGCAACGCGGAGGGAAAATGTGGTTTCGAAAACCCCAAGGATCTTTCCCAGGCACACAGGGTGATGCCCCCTCTAGAGGCAGAGGAGGGGGCAGAGGTGGAAGACGCCGTCCCGGCGGCAGAGGGGTCCAAAACCAAGGTGACAGGGATACACCCCCTGGAAAACCCTTCCAGCACTCCTGAGAGGAGGCCCGACTGTCCTGCTCTGGAGGCAGTCGGGGGTCGCTTAGCTTTATACCCTCAGGCCTGGCAGAATCTTACTACAGACAACTGGGTAAAAAGCGTGGTTACCAGAGGTTACAGAATACCCTTTCTATCCACTCCCATTCCAAAGAAAAGACTCCCAGATGTGCCGCCCCATCTGCGAGACCCAGCAGCTATAGAAATTTCAAAGCTGCTAGAAAAGTCATCCAACCAGTCCCAGCGGACCAAATAGGATTCGGAACTTACTCAAGGTTCTTTTTAGTTCCAAAGAAGACGGGACTGGAGGCCGATTCTGGACCTAAGCAACCTCAACACCTTTGTCAAGAAAGAAAAGTTCCGAATGGTCACGCTTCAGTCGATCCTTCCATTTTTACAGAAGGACGACTGGATGTGCTCAATAGATCTGAAGGACGCATACTACCACATCAAAATGGCCAGGGCGTCCAGGGATCATTTGCGCTTCCGGCTGGGAGCCAGTCACTATCAGTTTCGAGCCCTGCCCTTTGGTCTGACCTCAGCCCCCAGGGTTTTCACCAAATGCATGGCAGTGGTAGCGTCTCATCTGAGACGCCTAGGATTCCAGGTGTTTCCGTATCTGGACGACTGGCTCCTTTCTGCCACCAACCGGCGTCAACTGATACAGGCCAGGGATTACACTCTACAACTTTGTGTTCACCTCGGAATTTCCATAAATTTCGAAAAATCTTTACTACAGCCATCACAGCATATCTTATTCATAGGAGCGGAATTAGATACGCATCATTTAATTCTAAGGCTCCCTCCAGAAAGGATAGCCTCACTACAAAGCCACATTTCTCTCCTTCTGTCATCCAAAACATCCCCAGCAAAGCTGGTTCTGAAGGTCTTGGGTCTCATGGCAGCTTCTCTCATTGCGATACCATTGGGAAGACTGCACATGAGAGTTCTACAATGGCTACTGTTTGCACAATGGTCGTTCCAACAGCTACCTCTGGCACACGAAATTCTGATTACAAACACATGCAAATCACACCTAACCTGGTGGCTTCAGACTTGCAACCTTTCCAGCGGAAGACCATTTGTGCTACCCACGACAGCGGCGATAACCACGGACGCTTCCCTGATAGGGTGGGGGGGCATCTTTCAGGGACAGACAGTCCAAGGCGAATGGACCAATTTGGAGTACAATCTGCACATCAATGTTCTAGAGTTGAGGGCAGTGTTTCAAGCGTTGCAACACTTTGCTCCCCTTCTTCCTCTAGGGACTATTGCAGTTCAGACAGACAACATGTCTGTAGTCTGGTACATAAACAAGCAAGGGGGAACCAGGTCTTATCAGCTATGCAGAGAGGCCATGAGAATTTGGCAATGGGCGGAGTCCACGGGTCGCTTTCTGATCGCAACGCACATCCCGGGGTCATCCAACGTCATAGCCGACAGGCTGAGCAGAGCAATCCTGTTGCCTCACGAGTGGTCCCTCAAGCAGTCAATTGCGAAGACGATTTTTCGCAAGTGGGGCCAGCCTTCCTGCGATCTGTTTGCGTCTCCAATGAACGCCAAATGCAGGAGCTACTTTGCCCTATTACCCCCTCCAGGGGAAGTCCCCAGGGACGCTGGTGCACGATTGGCCCCCGGGTCTCCTGTACGCTTTTCCTCCCTTTCCCCTGATTGCAAAGTTTCTGCAGAAAGCCAACAACCTTCAAAGGACGATAATCCTCATTGCCCCATTCTGGCCTCGTCAAATTTGGTTCCCTTTTCTGTTGCAACACCGCATTCGGGGACCTTGGATTCTGGACCCAGAGCCAGATCTACTGACTCACTCGTCAGGAGTTCCTCACCCCTCTCTCAAATCACTCCATCTAGCAGCTTGGCTGCTCCGCTTCCCTTTTTAGCCAGGTCTGATTCTCTTACACCGGCAGTTCAGAATATATTAGTGGCTTCTCATAAAGCTTCCACTACAAAGACCTACACCAGTAAATGGAAGCGTTTCATCTTCTGGGCGAATTCACATCATTTGGAACCTGTCATAGCTCCGTTAAACAAGATCTTGGAGTTTTTAACAGAATTGTTCCATGAAGGAGCTTCTCCTGCCACTTTAAGAGTGCAATTGGCTGCCATTTCCAACTTTCATGTGGAAGAATGTGGGGCACCTATTATGGCTCACAGACTTTGTAAGGCCTTTTTAAAAGGATCTTTCCATATTAGACCACCAGTTAGAACTCCTACATCACCTTGGAATCTGAACCTCTTACATGTTAAGTTGTCAATCTCGCCTTCATTCTTGCTTGATGGGTTCGGAGCCGATCCCTCGGCTCCGACTCGGCACTTGCTAAGCTCGAGAGTCACTTTTACCAGCTCGAGGCAGCCCCATATCCCATGATGCAAGGCGGTAAGTACCCAGATCTCGTTTGCCGCTTCGCTTATGAGGTCCTCCTTTTACCAGCTCCTGGTAAGTGATTTACTAATTCGCTAATTTAGCCCCTTTTAACTTAAAAACCCCTTATTGTTAGTTTTTATTTAGTTTTAAACTTTTTCTGACAGAAATTTGTCTGTCTCTTATTATTTTTTTAGTCAGACTTTACCATCCCATCCCCTGTTAGGTGTGTGTGTTTGTAGTTATACCTTTTGGTATATTTAATTTTAAATTCTTTGACTGGTGTGTGTGCTTGTGTTACACCATGTCAAAAGAAAGGGTCTCAGGCTTTAAGAAGTGTGACTCGTGCTGTCAGAAGATGTCTCTGACAGACGGTCACACTTCTTGCCTTTATTGCCTGGGGCCTCTTCACCTGCAAGACTCCTGTGCTATATGTCATTCTTTCAGCCAGAGAGTCCTGCAGGAAAGAAGAAACAAATTAATACTCAGGGGCCTTCTTAAGCCGGAGGGCTCTCCGGCTAAGTCGGCTCCACCCAAGACTGCCAAGTCTTCCAAGGCCCAGGCTTCTGTGTCAAAGCCTGCGGCCTCGGCCCGACTCGTTCTGAGTCGAGATCAGCTCGGCTGGAACCGATTCTGGCTTAACCAGCCTTCGGCACCGATGGCTATCGGTGCCGATTCTGCATCGACCACTTCGTGTCGGCTCCGACCACCATGTGGCACAGGCATCGGTGTCGGCTCGATCGGCTCCGCCACCGTTACTTTTGTGGCTGTATCGGCTCCGGCTGGAGCCGATGCATCGAGGCTACCTGTCGGCTCCGATAAGTTGTCGGCTCCGACAGGTTCAATAGTTTCATCGGTTCCGATGGCTCCTTCGAGGAAGAGGTCGAGGTCTCCTTCCTTGGAGCCGATACTTTCGCTCGGCTTCACCTCTCCTCTCGGAACGGAGCCATCGGAGCCGATCTTCAAGGTCATCCAGGCTTTCGGACCATGACTTAGAGAGAGTGGTCAGTAGATTACTTAAGTCACAGGCACTGGCCCAAATGTTACATAGTCCGTCTCAACAGATGACTATTGGTCCACACCCCGTTACAGTTCCTCCTGCAACTCTACCCCAGAGCTTGGAGTTGGAGTCTTCGGGAATGGTTACTGCTACGGCTGAGGGACGGATACCCCCTTCTGTCCCTTCAGCCTCTACTCTTATCTCCTCTTCGAGACCTTCCTTAGAGGGATTCGGTGGCCGGGCTTCCATGGTCTCCTCCGAGGGGGTGAGTGGCATCGGACCCTTGTCCGAACCCGCTTTTCCCCTTGGAGCCTCGGCCTTGGTGAGCTCGGCTCCGACATCTGCCTCGGAGACTTCCCTTTCGGTGGTCCCTGGAGTTCCTAGCTCTTCGGAACAGGTTCTCTCGGACCTGCCTGGGAGGGGAGCATTCGAGGTGATGAAGAGTGTGCTGGCCACTGGTATCAGCCAGCAGTCTGTTCCCTTAGCTCCTCCCTCTATAGTGCCTGTTGACATCTCTGCCACTTCTCTTGCTACAGGACCCAGAGATCCTCCGCCTCAGGTTTCCCCATTGGGAATTTCCCCCTCTTCCGAGGATTCTCCTGATGTTTCGGGAGATCCTCCTAGGAAGAGGACTTGTAAGAGGAAACACGTAGACTCCCCCGAGTCTATCACTTCAGATACTGACTTTGATGAGTCAGAGGGATCCCCAAGATCCCCCTCTGAGGATGTCTCCTTCTCAGACATCCTAGAACTCCTTAGACAGAGGGGAAACTGGCCCACCAACAATCCCTCTGAGGATGAGTCAGTATACCTAGAGGCGTTTGGATCTCGGCCCTCCATCTCCTGGGTGTCTCCGCCTTTCGACCCCCTTATGCAGGTTATTGCCCGAAAGGCGTGGGCTGCTCCTGACTCTGTAGAGCCAGTCCCTAGGAGGCCTTCAAAATTTATCACTGCCCCGTGTGACAAGCAAATGTTAAGTTGTCAATCTCGCCTTCATTCTTGCTTGATGGGTTCGGAGCCGATCCCTCGGCTCCGACTCGGCACTTGCTTTAGCTCGAGAACTCCTTTTACCAGCTCGAGGCAGCCCCATATCCCATGATGCAAGGCAGGAAGTACCCAGATCTCGTTTGCCGCTTCGCTTGGGAGGTCTTCTCTTCACCAGCTCCTGGTAAGTAGTTCACATTTGTGATATTTAAGCCCCTTCTTTTAGTTAAAACTAATATTTTTGATAGTTTAATTTATTTTTAACCTTTTCTGACAGAAATCCCTGTCTCTTTTAATTTTTTTTAGTCAGTCAATTTTCCCTATCCCATCCCCCCCCCTGTTAGGGTGTGTGTGTTGGTGTTTTTTACTAAATACCTCTTGGTATTAGTTTAATTTATTTTGACTGGTGTGTGTGTGTGTTGTGTTTAGGCACCATGTCTAAGGAGAGGGTTTCAGGTTTTAAGAAGTGTGACTCGTGCTGTCAGAAGATGTCTCTGACAGACGGTCACACTTCTTGCCTGTACTGTTTGGGCCCTCTTCACCTGCAGGACTCCTGTGCTATTTGTCACTCCTTCAGCCAGAGAGTCCTGCAGGAGAGACGCAATAAGTTGATTCTCAGGGGTCTTCTTAAGCCGGAGGGCTCTCCGGCTAAGTCGGCTCCACAAAATCAACTAAAACTGCCAAGGCCCAGGCTTCTGTTTCTAAGCCTGCGGCCTCGGCTCCGACTTCGTAGAGTCGAGATCGCCCGCTGGAGCCGATTCTGGATCCACAAAGCTTTTGGCCGATGGCTATCGGTGCGAATCTGCTTTGACCACTGTGGTGTCGGCCGATCGGCTCCGACACCCACGTGTACGGGCATCGGTGTCGGCTCCGGTCGGCTCCGACACCCATGTGGCACAGACATCGGTATCGGCTCCGACACCGTTACCTTGGTAGCTGTATCGGCTCCGGCTGGAGCCGATACATCGAGACGTTCTGCCGGCTCCGAGAAGTCGGTGCCGACAGGATCAGTAGTATCGGCTCCGATGGCCCATTCCAGGAAGAGGTCGGGGTCTCCTTCCTTGGGGCCGGTACTTTTGGCTCCGGCCGCCTCTTCTATCGGAACGGAGCCATCGGAGCCGATCTTCAAGGTCATCCAGGTTGTCAGATCATGACCTAGAGAGAGTGGTCAGTAGATTGCTCAAGTCACAGGTACTGGCCCAAATGCTACACAGTCCGTCTCAGCAGACGACTGTTGGTCCACACCCCGTTACAGTTCCTCCTTCGACTCTACCCCAGAGTTTGGAGTTGGAGTCTTCGGCATGGTTACTGCTTCGGCTGGAGGACGGATACCTCCTTCTGTCCCTTCAGCCCCTACTCTTATCTCCTCTTCCTTGGAGGGATTCGGTGGTCGGGCTTCCATGGTCTCCTCCGAGGGTGAGTGGCATCGGACCCTTGTCCGAGCCCGCTTCCCCTTGGAGCCTCGGCCTTGGTGAGCTCGGCTCCGACATCTGCCTCGGAGACTTCCTTCGGTGGCCCTGGAGTTCCTAGCTCTTGGAGCGGGTTCTCTCGGACCTGCCTGGGAGGGGAGCATTCGAGGTGATGAAGAGTGTACTGGCCACTGGTATCAGTCAGCAGTCTCTTCCCGTAGCTCCTCCCTCTATTGTACCTGTTGACATCTCTGCCACTTCTCTTGCTATAGGACCCAGAGATCCTCCGCCTCAGGTTTCCCCATTGGGAATTTCCCTCTTCCGAGGATTCTCCTGATGTTTCGGGAGATCCTCCTAGGAAGAGGACTTGTAAGAGGAAGCATGTAGACTCCCTGAGTCTGTCACTTCGGATACTGACTTTGATGAGTCAGAGGGATCCCTAGATCCCCTCTGAGGATGTCTCCTTCTCAGACATCCTAGAACTTCTGAAACAGAGGGAAACTGGCCCACCAACAATCCCTCTGAGGATGAGTCAGTATACCTAGAGGCGTTTGGATCTCGGCTCTCCACCTCCTGGGTGTCTCCGCCTTCGACCCCTTATGCAGGTTATTGCACGAAGGCGTGGACAGCTCCTGACTCTGTAGAGCCAGTCCCTAGGAGGCCTTCTAAATTTATCACTGCCCCTAGTGACAAACAATTCCTTACCAAGGGTGTCCCGCTGATGCCATGGTGGTGGCTGCGGCCACCAAAAGGAACTTGCAGATCCTTCCGTGCCCGTCCATCCTCCTAATAAGGACTCTAGGACCATGGATAGGTACGGCAAGCGGATGTTTTCCTCAGCGACCTTTGCTATGCTCGCTGAATTATCTTTGTCACTTCACCAGACTCCAGAGAGATATCCTGAAGGAGCTGGGAGAAGTAGTTCAGGATCCTACAGCTGCAGGGGCTCAAGAAAAGATTGCTTCGCAGCTAGGAACCCTCAATTCCATTGCTAACTCCTCCATGCGGCTAATATCTTATGCTGCGGATGGAGCAGTAGAGCCGCAGGCACAGGTGTGGCTCTTAGACGCCAAGCCTGGATGCGGCTATGTGATTTTATGGATCCTTTAAGGCCCTTCACAAATTCTCCCTTTGATGGGTCAGCTTTGTTTGGCCCTCAGGTGAAGGAGACCTTGACCAGGTGTGAGCAGGACGGCAAGACTCTTTCTGCTGTTGGAGTCCGTTTTCCACCCTTCTAGGCCTTATCCCAAAGGACAGAAGGGTGGGAAGATGTGGTTCCAGAATCCCAAGGAGTCACGCCGATTCACGTGGTCAGTTTACCCCTAGAGGCAGAGGGGTAACAACAACAGACGCCGCTCTAGAGGCAGAGGGGTCCAAGAACCAGGGCAACAGGGAGTCTCTTCCTGAGAAGCCTTTTCAGCATCCCTGAGGTGTTGCCCGGCTGTCCCTCCTTGGAGGCAGTCGGGGAAGATTATCACTGTACCCAGAAGCCTGGCATTCCCTCACTCAAGACAGATGGGTACAGTCGATCATATCCAAGGGTTACATAATTCCTTTCGAGGAAAGTCCCTTCCCCTCAAGTTCCCTTCCAGATGTACCACCGGTCTAAGGGACATTGCAGAGTTAGAAATCGCAAAACTACTGCAAAAGAGCCATTCAGCCAGTTACAATAGACCATTCAGAGCCCGGAATCTACTCAAGGTTCTTTTGGTCCCCAAAAGACGGGAGACTGGAGACCAATATTGGATCTCAGCAGACTCAACAAGTCTGTCAGGAAGACAAGATTCGAATGGTCACTCTTCAGTCAATTCTGCCCTTCTTACAGAAGGACAACTGGATGTGCTCAATAGATCTTCAGGATGCGTACTATCACATCAAAATTCACAGACGCTCCAGGAGATTTCTCCGCTTCGGCTGGGGTCCAGTCATTTCCAGTTCAGAGCCCTGCCCTTTGGTCTCACTACAGCCCCCAGAGTGTTCACCAAATGCATGGCAGTGGTCACGGCTCACCTGAGACGTCAAGGATTCCAGGTGTTTCCGTATCTCGACGACTGGCTCCTGTCAGCCACCACCAGGCATCAGCTTATACAAGCCAGGGATTACACAATAGACCTTTGTTCTCATTTGGGCATCTCAGTCAACTTCGAAAAGTCATCCTTATCGCCCTGCCAGTCTATTACCTTCATAGGCAAACTTAAACACTGTTCGGATGTCAGCTACCCTTACAGAACAAAGAGTTTCAGACATTCAGACTCATGTCAGGATCATTCTGGCCAGCAAGAAAGTACAGGCCAGAATGGTTCTAAAGGTATTAGGTCTCATGGCTGCGCGCATCACTCTTCTTCCCTGGCTCGATTCTACATGCCTCCTTCAGTGGATGCTGTTCACACAGTGGTCATACCAGCAGCTCCCAATGCGTCACCAGATTCTGGTGACACAAACATGCAAAGAACATCTTGCTTGGTGGATCACATCGTCTCAGGTTCACCAAGGCAGATGCTTTGTACCTCCGTCCCCGATAGCCACTGTCACCACGGATGCCTCCCTGATCGGGTGGGGGGGTCATTATCAGGGCAGGATGGTTCATGGGACGTGGCAACCGCTCGAGTACCATCTGCACATAAATGTCCTGGAGATGAGAGCAGTGCTTTTAACGTTGCAAGCCCTCAACGACTTTCTTCCCGTAGGGACAATTGCAGTCCACACAGACAACATGTCTGTAGTTTGGTATATCAACAAACAGGGCAGAACCAAGTCCTACCCCTTGTGTCGAGAAGCGCTCAGACTATGGCAATGGGCGATCTCCTCTCATCGGTTTCTGGTAGCAACGCATATCCCTGGGAAAACCAACATTATAGCGGACAGATTGAGCAGAGCTATTCTCATGCCTCACGAGTGGTCTCTCAAGCAATCCATAGCGGAAGAGATTTTTCTGGAATGGGGTCGTCCATGTTGCGATCTTTTTGCTACTCCCCAAAACAGCAAATGTCCAGACTTCTTCAGCCTCTTCCTCTATCAGGCCATCCCCCCAGAGACGCTCTGACCCAGGATTGGCCCCAGGGACTTCTTTATGCCTTCCCTCCATTTCCTCTGATCCCTCAGGTGATCCAGAAAGCTACCGTTTTGAGAGCCAAATTGATTCTCATTGCCCCTTACTGGCCTCGACAAGTTTGGTTCCCGTTCCTCCATCATCACCTTTTGGTGCAGCCGTGGCATCTGGACCCAGTGCCAGATCTACTGATTCACCAATCCGGTCAGCTGCACCGGTCAATCCCTTCTCTCAACCTCACAGCATGGTTGCTCCACTTCCTTCCCTAGCCAGGCTTCCTTTGATCTCTAACCCAGTTAGAGATATCATAGTAGCTTCACTAAAATCCTCTACCAGGAGGATTTACACGAGCAAATGGAACGTTTCTCTTATTGGGCTAAGGCCCAAAATATTGATCCTTTTACTGCCCCTGTTCAGGCAGTTCTGGACTTCTTAGCAGAGATTTTTCATGCAGGCTCCTCTTCTTCCACAGTCAGAGTTCAGTTGGCTGCTATTTCTAATTTTCATGTTAGGATAGCAGATCATAATATTATGTCCCATAGGCTCTGCAGGGCCTTCTTGAAAGGAATTTTCCTACTAAAGCCTCCAATCAGGAATCCTCCTCCTCAGTGGGATCTAAATTTAGTGCTGACATCCTTGATTCTTCCCCCCTTCGAGCCAGCTGTTTCTTGTTCCCTGAAATATCTTTCTTGGAAAACTTTATTTCTAGTGGCTATTACATCTGCCAGGAGGGTGTCTGAACTTCATGCTCTTTCGGTTCGACCCCCCTATTTGATTTTTCACAAAGACAGAGTATCTTTGAGAACTAATCCATCAATTTTACCTAAGGTCGCTTAAAAACAATCTGAATCAATCCATTGATCTCCTGTATTTTTCCTAACTATTCAGATAGAGCTGAACAAAGCTACATTATCTTGACGCCCACCGTCAGCTTAGATATTATTTGGACAGAACAAAAATTTAGGAAATCTGATCAACTTTTTGTTTCCTATGCGGATAATAAAAAGGCCTTCCTGTTTCTAAAGTGACTTTGTCCAGATGGCTTTCTTCGGTCATCACTGAAATTTATACGATCAGGGGAAAACAGCTGTGCTCAAAACCTAAAGCACATTCAACTAGGAGTTTAGCTACTTCTACAGCTTTTCAAGCTAGACTGCCTTTGGACACTATTTGTGCAGCGCCACTTGGGCCACTCCTCACACTTTTGTTTCCCATTACAAATTGGACTTGGCCTCCAGGGACAGAGCCAGTTTTGGCTCTACAGTCCTCAAGAGTTTGTTCCATTGAGCCACCCAGGATAGAGGTGCTAGGGACGCGGTCCCATCAAGCAAGAATGAAGGCGAGATTGACAACTTAACATTAAGAAGTTATGTACCTACCATAACGTTCCATGTTAGTTGTCTTCTCTCGCCTTCTTTCTTGTGACCCTCCCTCCTTCCCCCTGGCCTGGACAGACCTTGTATAAGAAACTATTATGCTAAAGACCATTCAAACCTGGTCCTTTTTCCATCTGTAAGTTTCTTCTTCCTTTGGGAAGTATTTTTATGCTTGGTGTTATTGCCCTTTTGTCAACAAACGAGATCTGGGTACTTCCTGCCTTGCATCATGGGATATGGGGCTGCCTCGAGCTGGTAAAAGGAGTTCTCGAGCTAAAGCAAGTGCCGAGTCGGAGCCGAGGGATCGGCTCCGAACCCATCAAGCAAGAAAGAAGGCGAGAGAAGACAACTAACATGGAACGTTATGGTAGGTACATAACTTCTTATTCCTCACTAAGGGTGTCCCAGCTGATGCCATGGTGGTGGCTGCTGCCACCAAGAAGGAACTTGCAGATCCTTCCGTACCCGTCCATCCTCCTAATAAGGACTCTAGGACCATGGATAGGTACGGTAAGCGGATGTTTTCCTCAGCAACCTTTGCTATGCGTTCGCTGAATTACCTATGTCACTTCACCAGACTCCAGAGGGATATCCTTAAGGAGCTGGGTGAAGTAGTACAGGATCCTACAGCTGCAGGGGCTCAAGAAAAAATTGCTTCGCAGCTAGGAACCCTTAATTCCATTGCTAACTCCTCCATGCTAATATCATATGCTGCTGATGGAGCAGTAGGGCCGCAGGTACAGGTGTGACTCTTAGGCCAAGCCTGGATGCGGCTATGTGACTTTGCAGATCCCTTTAAGGCGTCCTTCACAAATTCTCCCTTTGATGGGTCAGCTTTGTTTGGCCCTCAGGTGAAGGAAACTTTGACCAGGTGTGAGCAGGACGGTAAGACTCTTTCTGCTGTAGGAGTCCGTTTTCCACCCCTTCTAGACCTTACCCCAAAGGACAGAAAGGTGGCAAAATGTGGTTCCAAATCCCAAGGAGTCACGCCGGATTCACGTGGTCAGTTTACCCTTAGAGGCAGAGGGGTAACAACAACAGACGCTCTAGAGGCAGAGGGGTCCAAAACCAGGGAAACAGAGAGCCTCTCTGACAAGCCCTTTCAGCATCCCTGAGATGTTGCCCGGCTGTCCCTCCTTGGAGGCAGTCGGGAAGATTATCACTGTACCCAGAAGCCTGGCATTCCCTCACTCAAGACAGATGGGTACAGTCGATCATATCCAAGGGTTACATAATTCCTTTCGAGGAAAGTCCTTTCCCCTCAAATTCCCTTCCAGATGTACCACCCGGTCTAAGGGAAATTGCTGAGTTAGAAGTCTCAAAACTACTGCAAAAAAGAGCCATTCAGCCAGTTACAACAGACCATTCAGAGCCCGGAATCTACTCAAGGTTCTTTTTGGTCCCCAAAAGACGGGAGACTGGAGACCAATATTGGATCTCAGCAGACTCAACAAGTCTGTGAGGAAAACAAGATTCGAATGGTCACTCTTCAGTCAATTCTGCCCTTCTTACAGAAGGACAACTGGATGTGCTCAATAGATCTTCAGGATGCGTACTATCACATCAAAATTCACAGACGCTCCAGGAGATTTCTCCGCTTTTGGCTGGGGTCCAGTCATTTCCAGTTCAGAGCCCTGCCCTTTGGTCTCACTACAGCCCCCAGAGTGTTCACCAAATGCATGGCAGTGGTCACGGCTCACCTGAGACGTCAAGGATTCCAGGTGTTTCCGTATCTCGACGACTGGCTCCTGTCAGCCACCACCAGGCATCAGCTTATTCAAGCCAGGGATTGCACAATAAGTCTTTGTTCTCATTTGTGCATCTCGATCAACTTCGAAAAGTCATCCTTATCGCCCTGCCAGGCTATTACTTTCATAGGGGCAAACTTAAACACTGTTCGGATGTCAGCTACCCTTACAGATCAAAGAGTTTCAGACATTCAGAGTCATGTCAGGATCATTCTGGCCAACAAGAAAGTACAGGCCAGAATGGTTCTAAAGGTATTAGGCCTCATGGCTGCGGCCATTACTCTTCTTCCCCTGGCTCGATTCTACATGCGCCTTCTTCAGTGGATGCTGTTCACACAGTGGTCGTACCAACAACTTCCAATGCGTCACCAGATTCTGGTGACACAGACTTGCAAAGATCATCTTGCTTGGTGGATCACATCTCCTCAGGTTCACCAAGGCAGGTACTTTGTACCCCATCCCGATAGCCACTGTCACCACGGATGCCTCCCTGATCGGGTGGGGGTCATTATCAGGGCAGGATGGTTCATGGGACGTGGCAACCGTTCGAGTACCATCTGCACATAAATGTCCTGGAGATGAGAGCAGTGCTTTTAACGTTGCAAGCCCTCAACGACTTTCTTCCCGTAGGGACAATTGCAGTCCACACAGACAACATGTCTGTAGTTTGGTATATCAACAAACAGGGCGGAACCAAGTCCTACCCCTTGTGTGGAGAAGCTCAGACTATGGCAATGGGCGATCTCCTCTCATCGGTTTCTGGTAGCAACGCATATCCCTGGGAAAACCAACATTATAGCGGACAGATTGAGCAGAGCTATTCTCATTCCTCACGAATGGTCTCTCAAGCAATCTATAGCGGAAGAGATATTTCTGGAATGGGGTCGTCCATGTTGCGATCTTTTGCTACTCCCCAAAACAGCAAATGCCCAGACTTCTTCTGTCTCTTCCCTCTACCAGGCCATCCCCCCAGAGACGCTCTGACCCAGGATTGGCCCCAGGGACTTCTTTATGCCTTCCCTCCATTTCCTCTGATCCCTCAAGTTATCCAGAAAGCTACCGTTTTGAGAGCCAAATTGATTCTCATTGCCCCTTACTGGCCTCGACAAGTTTGGTTCCCGTTCCTCCATCATCACCTTTGGTGCAGCCGTGGCATCTGGACCCAGTGCCAGATCTTCTGATTCACCAATCCGATCAGCTGCACCGGTCTATCCCTTCTCTCAACCTCACAGCATGGTTGCTCCACTTCCTTCCTTAGCCAGGCTTCCTTTGATCTCTAACCCAGTTAGAGACATCATAGTAGCTTCTTTAAAATCCTCTACCAGGAGGATTTATACAAGCAAATGGAAACGTTTCTCTTATTGGGCTAAGGCCAAGAATATTGATCCTTTCACTGCCCCTGTTCAGGCAGTCCTGGACTTCTTAGCAGAGATTTTTCATGCAGGCTCCTCTTCTTCCACAGTCAGAGTTCAATTGGCTGCTATCTCCAACTTTCATGTCGGGTCGCAGATCATAATATTATGTCCCATAGGCTCTGCAGGGCCTTCTTGAAAGGAATTTTCCTACTAAAGCCTCCAATCAGGAATCCTCCTCCTCAGTGGGATCTAAATTTAGTGCTGACATCCTTGATTCTTCCCCCCTTCGAGCCAGCTGTTTCTTGTTCCCTGAAATTTCTTTCTTGGAAAACTTTATTCCTAGTGGCTATTACATCGGCCAGGAGGGTGTCTGAACTTCATGCTCTATCGGTTCGACCCCCCTATTTGGTTTTTCACAAAGACAGAGTATCTTTGAGAACTAATCCGACCTTTTTGCCTAAGGTCGCTTCAAAGACCAATTTGAATCAGTCCGTTGATCTCCCTGTATTTTTCCCAAACTATTCAGACAGAGCCGAACAAAAACTACATTATCTTGATGTCCACCGTCAACTTAGATATTATTTGGACAGAACAAAAAATTTAGAAAATCTGATCAACTTTTTGTTTCCTATGCGGATAATAAAAAAGGCCTTCCTGTTTCTAAAGTGACCTTGTCCAGATGGCTTTCTTCGGTCATCTCTGAAATTTATCTGCTCAGGGGAAAACAGCTGTGCTCAAAACCTAAAGCACATTCAACTAGGAGCTTAGCTACTTCTACAGCCTTTCAAGCTAGACTTCCTTTAGACACTATTTGTGCAGCGGCCAATTGGGCCACTCCTCACACTTTTGTTTCCCATTACAAATTGGACTTGGCCTCCAGGGACAGAGCCAGTTTTGGCTCTACAGTCCTCAAGAGTCTGTTCCATTGAGCCACCCAGGATAGAGGTGCTAGGGACGCGGTCCCATCAAGCAAGAATGAAGGCGAGATTGACAACTTAACATTAAGAAGTTATGTACCTACCATAACGTTCCATGTTAGTTGTCTTCTCTAACTTCTTTCTTCCCTCCTTCCCCAGGCCTGGACAGACCTTGTTATAAGAAATTATTATGCTGAAGACCATTCAGACCTGGTCCTTCTTCCATCCTGTAAGTTTTCTTTCTTCCTTTTGGAAGTGTTTTATGCTTGGTGCTATTGGCCTTTGTCATCAAACGAGATCTGGGTACTTACCGCCTTGCATCATGGGATATGGGGCTGCCTCGAGCTGGTAAAAGTGACTCTCGAGCTTAGCAAGTGCAGTCGGGAGGATCGGCTCCGAACCCATCAAGCAAGAAAGAAGGCGAGAGAAGACAACTAACATGGAACGTTATGGTAGGTACATAACTTCTTATTTCTAAATTGATGTTGCCCCCTTTTGAACCAGCCTCCGTTTGCCCATTGAAGTATTTATCGTGGAAGACTATCTTCTTGGTAGCCATTACATCCGCTAGGCGAGTGTCTGAGCTTCAGGCTCTTTCTATTAAACACCCTTATTTGATCTTTCACTCTGACAGAGTATCTCTTCGCACTAATCCATCCTTTCTTCCTAAAGTTTGCTCTACCAATAACATTAATCAGTCCATTGAATTACCCACCTTTTTCAAGAATCACTCTAATAAATTAGAGTATATGTTACACAAATTGGATGTCCATAGACAACTCAGATTTTATTTGGATAGAACAAAGGATCACAGGAAATCTGATCAACTTTTTATAGCCTTTGCTGACAGCAGGAAAGGTGTAGCGGTTACTAAACAAACTCTTTCCAAATGGCTAACTGATTGTATTATATACGTTTATGATTCTTCAAATCAAACCTTATCTGTCAAACCTAAAGGACATTCTACAAGATCAGTGTCTACATCCCTGGCTCATGCAGCTCGCCTACCATTAGACACGATTTGTGCAGCTGCTACTTGGGCTAAACCGCATACATTCATCTCTCATTACAAAGTGGACAGGGTTTCTAGGGATAGGGCAACCTTTGGTTCCACTGTGCTCAAGAACGTTCTCCCGTGAGTTCCTCAGGAACATGGAGCTAGGGACGCTACCCATGTGTAAGAACAAGCGGAGATTGAACACTCACATATAGAAGTTATGTCCTTACCATAACGTTCCATGTGGAGTGTTCATCTCGCCTTTGTTCTTACATCCCCTCCCTCCCACCCTCAGGAAGAACGTTCAATTTGGTGCCTGGTCTGGAGTATTCTCCTTCTGCATTTGCAGTGGTTGTATTTGTATGATGTACATGTGTATATATATATATATATATGTATATATATATATATATATATATATATATATATATATATATATATATATGTATATAGATGATTTCTTGGTTATGTAAATTTTGGCATGAGTGTGCTCTCTCTGGCTGCTGGTTTGCTTGCAAACTAGATCTGAGGTAAAGGCAGAAGGGGATTGTGGGTATTAGGTGATCTCGAGCTTCTTCTCGATGCAGAGCTTGCAAGCGGCCGACACGGAGCCGAGGATCGGCTCCGAACCCATGTGTAAGAACAAAGGCGAGATGAACACTCCACATGGAACGTTATGGTAAGGACATAACTTCTATTTCTATCCATCCTCCTAACAGAGATTCTAGGATCATGAATAGATATGGGAAGCACACTTACAGTTCAGCAACTTTTGCACTGCGTTCTCTCAACTATCTAACCCATTTTACGAGACTGCAAAGAGATCTCATGAAAGAGCTGGGAGATGCTCTTCAGGATACAGTAGCTGCAGGAGTTTCAGATAAAGTTGCCTCCCAGCTTGCTACCCTCAATTCCATAGTTAACTCATCCATGCACCTAATTTTGTATGCAACGGATGTAACGAGCAGGGCAGCAGGCACAGGAATTGCTCTTAGGAGACACTCCTGGATGCACTTGTGTTCCTTTGCGGAGCCCTTCAAGTCATCCTTTGTAAATACCCCTTTTGATGGCTAATCCCTTTTCGGGCCCAAAGTTAAGGAAATTTTGACCAGGTGTGAACAGGAAGGAAAGATGGTCTTCCGTCGGAGTCCATTTTTCCACCCCTACCAGACCCTATACCAAGGGTCAAAGGGGAGGAAAGGTGTTCTGAAAAGCCAAAGGAGCCTTTCAAGGACCCACATGGTGAACCCCCCTCTAGAGGCAGAGGAGGGGGCAGTAATGGAAGACGCCACCCTTGTGGGAGAGGGGGTCCGCAAAACCAGGGTGAGAGAAATCTCTTCTTTGGGAAGCCCTACCAGCGCTCCTGAAAGGAGGGCCCGACTGTCCTACTCTGGAGGCAGTCGGGGGTCGCTTATCTTTGTATCCAGACGTTTGACTCAAAATAACAAAAGAAAACTGGGTACAAAGTATCATTTCTAGAGGAGATTTCATTCCTTTCGCCACACCCCCTCCACTGAAAAATCCAGGACGTTCCACCCTGTTACTCAAGATTCTTTTTAGTTCCAAAAAAGACAGGGGACTGGAGACCTATATTGGACCTCAGCAGGCTAAATAAATCTGTCAAGAGAAAAGTTTCGGATGGTCACGCTTCAGTCGATACTTCCCTTTTTAGGGAAAGACAATTGGATGTGCTGTATAGATCTCCAGGATGCATACTACCACATAAAAATGGCCAGACCAGGAATCATCTGCGCTTCTGGCTGGGTGACTATCATTACCAGTTCCGAGCCCTGCTCTTTGGTCTCACTACAGACCCCAAAGTGTTCACCCAATGTATGGCAGTGGGTCACTGCTCATCTGAGATGTTTAGGATTCCAGGTGTTTCCGTACCTAGACGACTGGCTTCTCTCCGCCACCACCAGGCATCAACTCATTCAAGCCAGGGACACCACTCTGTCACTCTGCAGCCAGTTGGGCATTACAGTAAACTCAGAAAAATCTGCCTTGTCGCCATTGCAACATATCGTTTTTATCAGAGCAGAATTGGACACCACCACCATGCTGAGACTTCCAGTAGAAAGAGTCTTGCTACTCCTTCAGCAGGTCTGCATTCTGATATCCAAAAACAAGGCTATAGCATCAGAAGTACTAAAATGGTTGGGTATGATGGTGACTGCAATTCTGGCCATACCGCTGGGTCGCATGCACATGTGGATTCTGCAATGGCGGCTGTTCACTCAATGGTTTTACCAAGAGCTCCCTATGTCTCACTTTATAATGATCACGAATTCATGCAAAAAGGATCTTCAGTGGTGGTTGACCTCCTCATGTCACGATAGGTCATCACTTTGTTCTACCCCCACCAGCGGCCACAGTGACCACAGACGCTTCCCTGATGATGGGAGGCATTTTCAGGGAAGAACAGCCCAAGGCACATGGACCGATATTATCAATGTCCTAGAGATGAGAGCAGTACTTTCAGCGTTGCAGTACTTCCAGGACTCTTCCTCTGGGTACATTTGTTATTTAGACAGACATGTCCGTGGTCTGGCACTTGAACAAACAAGGAGGAATCGGGTCATATCCCCTTTGTCGCGAGGCCCCAAGGATATGGCAGTGGGTTATATCCACCCAGCACTTTTCTGTTAGCAACGCACATCCCGTGGAAATCCAGTGTGATAGCACACAAGCTGAGCAGAGCAATTTTGTTGCCCCATGAGTGGTCCCTCAAGAAAGAAATATGATATTCCGCAGGTGGGGCCAGCTTTGCTGTGACCTTTTTGCTAGTCACATGAACACGAAATGCAGAAGCTACTTTGCCCTGATTCCTCATCCGGGAGACCCCCAAGGGATGCATTCGTACACGATTGGCCTCTGGGTCTCCTCTATGCATTCCCACCAATCCCGTTGATACCCAAAAGGACCATCATTCTAATAGTCCCTCATTGGCCAAGTCAGATTTGTTTCCCTTTCCTTCGACTTCATCTTTTGGAGGGACCTTGGATTCTGGACCCAGTTCCAGATCTTCTGACGCACTCGTCGGGGGAACTTCATCCCTCTTTGCAGTCCCTGAAGCTGACAGCTTGGCTGCTGCAATTCCCATCATAGACAGGTTCCATAACCTTTCTAATGAGATGAAGCAAATTCTCTTATCCTCTCATAAATCCTCTGAGGAAGGCTATACCTTAGCAAATGGAAAATAAAATTCTATATGGGTCTTTCAAAACAATATATGACTTATACTTCTCTATCACTGCATGTGGGTCGGGTCTTGTGTATGCTTTAGATTGCTTACTGGCTTTACTGCTAGAGCGATAAACTAGCCCGAACTGTTACCTAACTTTCAGCACTATTTTTGTACTGACCAGTGAGCACCCCTCCCCTTCCATCTGTGGGACAATTTGAGAGTCCTGCGTTTTTTTTACACTTTTCAGAATCCGATAGTACCTGGTTACAGTGCCCGGACTTGCTCCTGTGCATTTTGTATTTGAAGCTGCTTCACCGCTATTTCACCCACTTGTACTTCATTTCCACCTTGTGTCCATGCCTCAGTAATAGCTCTAACCTGTACTCTGAGCCATACTGACACTCTATGTCCTACCTATTACTGCAAACAGAAGCCGCATACCTGCTTCTTGAAATGGACACTGCTTTAACAGCTGGTTTCACCCAGAACCAGTTATCATTAATTGTACCTGCTTTGTGTACTGGACACTGCTTTAACAGCTGTTAAAACGCCGTTTGTTCTTACATGTGGGTTTGGAGCCGATCCATCGGCTCCGAGTCGGCCGCTTTCCAAGCTCTAGATCTCTTAGAAGCTCGAGACACAGTCCCTATCCCATGATGCTCTGATGCTAAACCCAAGATCTAGTTTGCCGCAATGGATCGCACAATCTTCTGAGGAAGCTCGGGCCAGTATCCTTTTTATTATATATTTGGATATTTAGACTTATAACAACTATTAGGGATCTGATAACTTAGTGAGGCTTCACATATTCCTTCCTTTTTGTGGTTTAGAGTAGGTATGTAAGCTGGTATTTTGTCTTTTAGTTCGGAGCGGTTTGCTCCTAGGCCTTTAGCCTTCTTGATTTACTACTTGACAGGGCTCTGTCAAATTTAATACCCTATCCCCTTATATTCTGTAATCCCTGTATTGAGCTTTTGTTTTTTCTTTATTGTATCCCTTTTCTATAGTTATTGCAGTTCAGGGATTTGAACTTCTAAGCTGTTTTTGTGGTATTACGACTGATTGGACAATTTCTCATAATGTCAGAGAAGCAAAAATCTGGGTTTAAATAGTGTGACTGTGGACAAAAGATGTCCATCACGGATAATCATATTTATTACAGGAGGATTGCTCTATCTGCCATTCCTTCAGTGGCAGGGTGTTAGAGAGGAGAAGGAAATTGGTAGATAGAGGACTGTTGAAATCAGACTTCCAGGATATATTGGATAAGACTGACCAGACCTCCAAGTCCTCGAAGGGGTTAAATTCTAAGGTGTCTTCAGAGCACAAGTCTTCGGCTCCAAGCACTTCTGGCAAGACTTGGTCGCCGGCTCCACAGCCTTCGGAGCCGTGCACAGAGATCTTACCTCGGAGCCAAGTCATTGTGTTGGAACCGGTGTCGGAGGTTTTGAAGTCTCCGATCCTTAAGTCAGTGGCTTCTTTGGCTCCTTCAACCCGTTCTTCCGGTGCCCTTTCTGACATCGATGTGGACCTAGTGGTACAGAGGCTTTTGGTGAACCCGGCCCTGGCCAAATTGCTTGCAGCTTCGACCCAGTTGCCTTCAAAGCCTATGACCCCTCCTTCCTCCGAGGCCATTTGTCCTTCAGAGCTGGAAAGAGAGGATCCGATAGTGGTGGACCCCTCGGAGCCGAGGCCTGATGTTAAGTTGTCTATCTCACCTTCATTCTTGCTGGATGGGTTCGGAGCCGACCTCGGCTCCGACTCTGCCACTCTAAAAGCTCGAGAGTTGGTTCCACCGGCTCGAGGCTCCCCTTATATCCCACAATGCTAGGCGAGAGTTACCTCAGATCTCGTTTGCCGCTACAGCTTCGAGGTTGGTTGCTTCTACCGGTTCCTGGTGAGTGTTAGCTTTTTATACAAAAAGTTACTCTTTTTTTCCCCTTTTAACTTTAATTCTTCCTAAATTAGTGTAGGATATAGCTCTTTATCCCCGACCCTATTTTTCCCCGTTTTCTTATTAAAAGAACCGTTGGTTCTTCCCTTGGGCCTTTGGCCTTCCCTTCCCTAGGGTGTGTTTGTGTAGTTACTTTAACTTTTTTGTGCTTAATTATTAGTATTTTACTAAAATTGTTATTATTTTTAGTATTAATAATTTTTTCTGACAGGGTATAACTGTGTGTTTGGGTGTGTGTTAGTGTACACCTGTCAGTTACGAAAATGTCAAAGGAAGCAAAGGTCTCTGGATTCAAGAAGTGTGATGCGTGCTGTCAGAAAATGTCTCTGACAGACGCTCACACTTCTTGTGTCTATTGTCTGGGGCCTTTGCACCTGCAGGACTCCTGTGCTGTGTGCCATGGCTTCAGCCCCAGGGTCCTGCAGGAGAGAAAACAAGTTGATTCTGAGAGGCTTGTTAAAACCAGAGGATTCCCTGTCAGTTTCAACAGGAAGCCCTCTAAGGCATCGAGGTCTTCGGCTCCGGCTTCTGAGCCGAGACCTCAGGTTGTTCAACCTTTGCCTTTATCGGCTCCGGCTGGAGCCGATAAGACTCAGTCCACAGTTTCTGTGGCTTCCTCGGCCCGGCTGGAGCCAAGGTTATCGAGGTACCCGTGTCGGCTCCGACAAGATCTTCGGAGCCGACAACCAGAAAGAGGTCTAGGTCACCTTCTCTTGGCTCCGTTCATTCGGCTCCAGGATCTCCCCTGCTGTCTGAACGGAGCCAAAGGTCTCATTCCTCTAGGTCATCGAGGCTTTCCGATCATGACCTTCAGAGGGTGGTGAGTCGACTACTTAAGTCCGAGGCACTAGCCCAGATGCTTCAGAGCCCGACTCATCAGTCGGTGCCTGCCCCGGTCCATCAACTCTTTCCTCCTTCGACTCTTTTGAGTTCGGAGCCAGGTCGTGTCGGAACCGAGACTGTGGTCACTTCGGAGCCGAGACAATTGTCTTCGGCTCCGTCGTCGGCTCCGTTTTCTTCCGTGGAGGAATCTCGGCGCCGGACCTCCCTCGTCGGCTCCGAGGGGGTGAGTGGCATCGGACCCTTGTCCGACCCCCCTCTCCCTCTCGGTGCTTCGGCGCTGGTGAGTTCGGCTCCGACATCGGCCTCGGAGCCATCACTGTCGGTGCCGAGGGGGGTCCTTAGCTCCTCGGAGCGGGGACCTCTGGCTCTGCCTGACAGGGGTGCATTCGAGGTCATGCGGAGTGTGTTAGAGCCTGGCTCTACTCCACAGTCTGCTCCGTCAGCCCCTCCCTCTATGCTGCCTCAGGGTCAGTCGACTCACTCCCTCATCCCGGACCGCAGAGAGCCAGCTCCTCAGGAGCCCCCTTTGGGGATTTCATCCTCTTCCGAGGCCTCTCCTGATTTGGCAGAAGAGCCCCCTCGGAAGAGGAAGTGCAAGAGGAAGCACATTGACTCACCTGAGTCTATCACGTCGGACACAGATCTGGATGATTCTGAGGGTTCCCCCCGTTCCCCCTCTGAAGATGTCTCATTTGCAGACATTCTGGAGATCCTTAAACAGAGGGGAAATTGGCCAGCCCTCAACCCTTCGGAGGACGAATCTGTGTATCTTGAGGCGTTTGGCTCTCGCCCTTCCACCTCCTGGGTGTTCCCCTTGACCCCCTCATGCAGGTGGTTGCTAAGAAGGCATGGACGGCTCCTGATTCAGTGGACCCCACTCCCAGGAGACCCTCCAAATTCATCACAGCTCCATCAGACAAGCAATTTTTATCAAAAGGAGTTTCTGTGGATGCTATGGTGGTAGCTGCCGCCACAAAGAAGGAACTGGCTGATCCTTCAGTGCCTGTCCATCCACCTAACAAGGAATCTAGGTCCATGGATAGGTACGGAAGCGGATGTTCTCCTCAGCGACATTTACCATGCGTCGCTGAATTACCTGTGCCATTTCACTGTCTTCAAAGGGACTTGATCAAGGAAGCGAGTGAAATGTTGAAGGACCCTACAGCTGCGGGTTTCAAGAGAAAATGAACACGCAGCTGGCTATCCTTAATTCCATTTCCAACTCCTCCATGCCTCCTCTCTTATGCGGCCGATGGAGCGAGCAGAGCCGCAGGAACAGGGGTAGCCTTACGTAGGCACGCCTGGATGCGGCTATGCAACTTTGCGGAACCTTTCAAGACGTCTTTCACGAACTCCCTTTGATGGATCATCTCTTTTGGTCCTCAAGTGAAAGAAACCCTGACTAGGTGCGAGACTGATGGCAAGACCCTTTCTGCCGCCGGAGTCCGTTTTCGACTCCTTCTAGGCCTTACCCCAAAGGCCAGAAGGGTGGAAAGATGTGGTTCCGTAAACAATCTCAAGGGACTTCGCCTGACGACAGAGTCGTTTTCCTACCAGAGGCAGAGGTGGGAATAACAATGGTAGACGCCGCCCTAGGGGCAGGGGGTCCGCAGAACCAGGGCAATCGGGAAGCCTTTCCTGACAAGCCCTTTCAGCATCCCTGAGGTGTTGCCCGACTGCCCATCTTCGGAGGCAGTCGGGGAAGATTGTCACTGTACCCAGAAGCCTGGCTATCCCTGACTCAAGACAAATGGGTACAGTCCATCATTTCGAAGGCTATTCTATCCCCTTTCTTCGTTTTCCAAATCAGTCAAAAATCCCTTCCAGATGTTCCACCGCTCAAAGGGATATAGCAGCTTTGGAAATTTCAAAACTGCTTGCAAAAGAGCAATTCAGCCAGTGTCAGCAGACCAACAAGGATCCGGAATCTACTCAAGGTTCTTTTTAGTTCCAAAGAAAACAGGGGACTGGAGACCAATTTTGGATCTCAGTATCTTGAACAGATCAGTCAAGAAAACAAGATTTCGGATGGTCACGCTGCAATCCATTCTTCCCCTATTGGGAAAAGGAAACTGGATGTGCTCTATAGACCTTCAGGATGCGTACTATCACATAAAATGAACAGACGCTCCAGAAGATTCCTCCGCTTCAGGCTGGGAACCAGTCATTTTCAATTCAGGGCCCTGCCCTTTGGTCTCACCACTGCCCCGGTGTTTACCAAATGCATGGCAGTGGTAGCTTCTCACCTGAGACGACAAGGATTCCAGGTGTTTCCATATTTGGACGACTGGCTTCTCACAGCTCCCACCAAGCATCTCCTTCTGATGGCCAGAGATTATACTTTTCGCTTTGTCAAAACTGGGTATTTCAATAAATTGCGAAAAGTCTGTTTTGTCACCTTGTCATACTATTACCTACATAGGCGCAAATTTAGATACTATAAACATGTCTGCAACGCTAACGAACCAAAGGATATCAGACATTCACAAATTGGTGTCACTTCTCAACAACAACAGAGCCAAAGCCAGGTTAGTTCTAAAGGTGTTGGGAATCATGGCAGCGCCATACCTCTCCTCCCATTGGCCAGATACCACATGCGGATCCTTCAGTGGATGCTTTTTCTCAATGGTCATACCAGGAACTTCCAATGTCTCACACCATTATGATCACGCGTGCAAAAGCATCTCATGTGGTGGATGTCTTCCCCAGCTCCTGTCGGAAGACCATTTGTTCCACCTCCTCCGGTTGCTACTCTGACAACGGATGCCTCCCTGATCGGGTGGGGGCATTATCAGGGCAGGACAGTCCAGGGCACATGGCAACCAAACGAATGCCACTTGCACATAAATGTTCTGGAGATGAGAGCAGTGCTTTTAGCGTTGCAAGCCCTTCAAGACTCTCTTCCCTTGGGAACGATTGCAATCCAGACAGACAATATGTCTGTAGTGTGGTACATCAACAAACAAGGCGGAACCAGATCATACACCCTGTGTCGAGAAGCACTCAGACTGTGGCAATGGGCGATTTCTTCTCAGCGTTTTCTGATAGCAACGCACATCCCCGGGAAGTCCAGTCACATTGCGGACAAGTTGAGCAGAGCTATACTCATGCCTCACGAGTGGTCTCTGAAAGACTCTGTAGTGAGAGAGATATTTCTCAAGTGGGGTCAGCCTTGCTGCGATCTCTTTGCTACTCCCCAAAACAGCAAGTGCAGAGAATACTTCACTCTATTCCCTTTACCAGGCCAACCCAGCAGAGACGCTCTAGTCCAAGTTTGGCCCCGGGGACTTCTGTATGCATTTCCTCCTTTCCTCTGATCTCTCAAGTAATACAGAAAGCTATCGCTCGGAAGGCCTCATTGATCCTCATTGCTCCTTACTGGCCTCGACAAGTGTGGTTCCCCTTTCTACATCGTTTTCTCTTGAGCGACCGTGGCATCTGGACCTAGTTCCAGATCTTTTGATCCACCAGTCGGGGCAGTTTCAACGCTCGCTCCACACTCTGAACCTCACTGCTTGGTTCCTCCAGTTCCAACCGTAGCCAGGCTTCCTCAATTATCTCACTCGGTTAGAGATATATTGATAGCTTCCCATAAATCTTCCACTCGAAAGATTTATTTGAGTAAGTGGAATCGCTTCTCATATTGGGCACAAGGAAAGGACATAGATCCTTTCACCGCTTCCATCCAACTAGTCCTTGATTTTCTAGCTGAACTCTTCCATGCAGGTTCATCTCCATCTACTCTTAAGGTTCAATTGGCAGCTATTTCTAATTTTCATGTGGGCATTTCTGAATCTGCCCTAATGTCCCACAAACTTTGCAAAGCCTTTTTGAAAGGAGTTTTTCTTCTCAGACCTATAAGAAATCCTCCTTCTCCTTGGGACCTAAATTTGGTTCTTGCTTCTTTGATTCTTTCCCCTTTCGAACCTGCAGCTTCATGTTCCTTGAAATTATTATCATGGAAAACTCTCTTTCTGGTGGCTATCACATCAGCTAGAAGAATTTCAGAACTTCAAGCACTCAGTTGTCGTTCTCCTTATCTTTTGTTCCATAAGGACAGAGTTTCCTTACGAACTAACCCGTCCTTTTTGCCTAAGGTGGTTTCAACATCAAATCTAAACCAAAGCATTGACCTCCCTGTCTTTTTCCCAGATTATTCAAATAGGTCTGAACAAAAATTACACTGCCTGGATGTTCATCGTCAATTAAGGTACTACTTGGACAGGGTGAAACAATTCAGAAAATCTGATCAGCTGTTTGTCTCCTATGCGGAAAGCAGAAAAGGACTTCCAGTTTCAAAGGTATCATTATCCAGATGGCTAACGTCTCTGATTACCCTTGTTTATGAGATTAGACACCAAAAACTGCCTAATAAACCTAAAGCCCATTCCACCAGAGCTTTGGCTACTTCTTTAGCCTTCCAAGACAGACTGCCTATTGACACCATTTGTGCAGCGGCTACTTGGGCTACTCCTCACACTTTTATTTCCCATTATAAGTTGGATTTAGCTTCTAGGCATAGAGCTAATTTTGGTTCCACTGTTCTCAGGAGTCTGTTCCGTTAGGCCACCCAGGACAAGGTGCTAGGGACGCGGTCCCATCCAGCAAGAATGAAGGCGAGATAGACAACTTAACATATAGAAGTTATGTTCTTACCATAACGTTCCATGTTAGTTGTCTTCTTCTCGCTTCTTCTTCGCCCCACCCTCCTTCCCCCTGGCCTGGACAGACCTAGAGGAGTTGTGATCGTGACCTCTCTTTCTACCACCTCTTTTAGTCATATGCTATTGTGCATATTTCTTATTTCAGGATGTAGGTCACCCTTTTCCTCCTGCTGTTAGAGGTGGATTCTATTTACAGTTATACTGTTATTGATATAAGCTGGGTTAGCTTACAAACGAGATCTGAGGTAACTCTCGCCTAGCATTGTGGGATATAAGGAGCCTCGAGCGGTGGAACCAACTCTCGAGCTTTTAGAGTGGCCGAGTCGGAGCCGAGGTCGGCTCCGAACCCATCCAGCAAGAAGAAGGCGAGAAAAAGACAACTAACATGGAACGTTATGGTAAGAACATAACTTCTATTTTCAGTGCGCTCTGCTCCTTCGACCTTTACTACATCGGTTCCAATCGAAGAGTCTCTGAACCGACACTCTCTTGCTGGTTCCGGGGGGGGGGGGGGGAGTCGAACCGACGCTTTGGCTCCGACTCTCCCTCTCAGAGCCTCGGTGCAGATGAGCTCGGTTCTGTCCTCAGGTTCGGAGCCCTTGGTCTCGACCCCTGGGAGGCTGCAGTCTTCTTCAGAACAGGCAGACTCCTCGGGTCCGGAAACCGGTGCCTTCGATGCCATGAGGAAAGTCATGTCTGGTAAGACCCTCATTTCTTCGGTTCCTTCCTCTTCCTCCCCTAAAGGGCTGTGCTCTATCTCTACACCACAGGTTCCCACTAAGCGTTGAGACCCAGATCCTCAGGTAACCCCATTGGGTGACCCCTGCTTGACTGAGACTTCACCAGATGCCCCCACTGATGAAGTCCCCAGGAAATGACTGTGTAAGAGGAGGCATGTAGATTCCCCCCCCAGGAATCCTTAACATGAGACACAGACTTGGAGGAATTAGAAAGGGTCCCCACGGTCCTCCTCGGAGGATGTCTATTTTGCAGAAATCCTTGAAATACTAAGGCAGAGGGGTGACTGGCAGTCCCTTACCCTACTGAGGATGAGTTGGTGCTCCTGAAGGCCTTTGGGCCTCAACCCTCCATCTCCTGGGTTACTCCACCTTTCGATGAATTAATGGACTTGATCATTCGAAAGGCGTGGGAGTCTCCTGATTTTATGGAACTGGTCCCTCGGAACCCCAACGAATTTATCACCTGCTTCAGGATAAGTCCTTTCTCACAAAAGCGGTTCCCATTGATGCCATGGTGGTGGCAGCAGCCAAGAAAGAGATGTCAGACACCTCTTCCTCTGTCCATCCTCCTAATAGAGATTCCAGGACTATGGACAGATATGGGAAACGCATCTTTAGTTTTGTGACATTTGCAATGAGATCGCTTAACTATTTCACCCATTTTGCCCATCTTCAACGAGATCTCCTAAAAGAGCTTGGAGATGCTTTACAGGGCATCACAGGTGATACTGTCTCCCAGAAAGTGACGGCACAGCTTAACACCCATAATTCCATTGTAAACTCGTCCATGAGGCTCATTTCTTATGCAGCTGAGGGATCGAGCCGGGCAGCGGGTTCAGCGATAGCTCTGCAGAGGTAATCCTGGATGCGCTTATGCTCCTTTGCGGAAGCCTTCAAGTCTTCCTTTGTAAATACCCCATTTGATGGCTTTTCCTTATTTGGGCCCAAAGTCATGGAGACTCTCACTAGGTGTGAGCAGGAAGGAAAGACTCTATCTGCCGTAGGAGTTTGTTTTTCCACCCCCACTAGACCATACCTCAAAGGGCAGAGAGGTGGAAAAATGTGGTTCCGAAAGTCCCAAGGAGCTTTCCAGAACACATGTAGTGAAACCCCCTCCAGGGGCAGAGGAGGGGGTTATAATGGTAAACACTGCCCAGGCGGCAGAGGGGGTCCGCAGAACCAGGGTGACAGGGAGCAGTTCCCTGACAAATCCGATCAGCGCTCCTGAGAAGAGGCCCGACTGTCCAACTCTGGAGGCAGTCGGGGGTTGCTTAGCTTTATACTCAGACGCCTGGCTAGGAATTACATCAGATTCCTGGGTAAAAAGCATAATCACCAGAGGCTACATCATTCCCTTTTCAGAATTCCCTTCCATTCGGACAAGAATCCCAGACGTTCCACAGTCTGTGGAGTCTAGCAGCCGTAGAAATTCAGAGGCTGCTGGAAAAAAGTCGTCCAGCCAGTCCCGGCGGACCAAATAGGATCCGGAACTTACTCCAGGATGTTCATCGTGCATACAGCTGCAGTCATAACAGATGGGTTATCCTGCCGTCAGGCGGGTCCTCAGTCGGCCGAATTCCAAAGTCTAGGTCCAGCGTTGGTTGTCGTCGCTTCTTCCCTGACGTCGGTGTGTCAGGGGTATAAAAGAGGCACCCGACGCCATTTTCTTCCGTCTTTCTTGCTGCGCGGTGCCCAAAGCAGAAGCAGTTCGCAAGTGCCGGTTGGCCAGCTCTTGAGATTTACGAAAGTATTTCAGCCGAAGTCTTCTTGAAAGCTAAGTACCCCGTTGGGGAAACTTTTCTTGCCTCAGAACAGTGTCAGACAAAGTTAATAATTGCATTTCATGTGGGAAGCAAATACCGCATAAGGATTTCCACTCTTTCTGTATACCTTGCTTAGGCCCAGACCACAACGTCTCGGCCTGCCGTTTTTGTGCTAGATTCAATAAGCGCACTGTTAAGCGTTGGGCGGAGTTTGCCCTTCACTTTTTTGGCAAAAAATGTAATTATATTATGTCTTCTGATACTCCGACTCCAGTTTTGAGCAAAAAACGCAAAGATAAGGACCGACATACGAGGTCTGCACCACCTACTGAAACCACGCTAAGGCCGACTACCGATTCTCCGGTACTCAGCGAGGCGCCTGTGCAGCCCCTGAGTACCGATGACAATGCATTACCGGTGTCTTTAGTACCCGAGGTTGCAGGCTCCTCGGCCCCCATTCCTACTACAGATCCCGACGCCACTCCTGAGGGGGAAACTCAGAACTTAGACAGGCCTGCCATTTCTCAAGGGGTTTTCAGGCCTTCCTCCTTCTCTATTAAAGCCTTCAGTAAATCTAAAGCAGCCATGAAAACCAAAAGACAGGTTCCTCAGACCCCCTCTCAAGGCACCATGCCTAAAAAACAGATGCTTAAAATGGCTGAGGATTTAATTACTCTTATCAGGGGTTCTCATCCCCCCCCTCTGACAAAAGGCCCAGATTAGAGGAAGACTACCCTTCCTCAGATCAAGCTTCTATTACCTCAGAACTATCTGAGGACCAGGATTATCCTTATTCTCCATTCGAAGACTCTGATGCAGAGGAGTCTATTCCCTCGGTCTCCCAACAACCCCCCCCCCCCCCGAGGACTTCTCTTTTGGGGAAACCCTGCATACATTGAGGGAACACTTTCACTGGGAAGGCCAGGATTACTCAGATTCCAAGAAAAGGCTCAGGGAATTTCTTCTGCTCCCCCAGCATAGGCCTCTGGCTATCCCTCCTGTTTTAGATATATTGGATGATGTGTACACAGAAGCCAGCCTTAATCCTGATTCATTGCCTCCAGCTCCTGTTAAACCAGACAGGTATTACCGGGTTCCTGATTCTCACCAGTTCCTATATAAAAGCCATACTGCTGACCCAGAAACATTTTCACAGGGTCCCAAGGGAATTAAGGCCTCTACTGCTAAAAATCCATTACCTTCAGAGAGAGATTCCAGAGCTTTAGAAAGGTGGGGGGGAAAAGGTGTACACCTTGGCCACTTTAACCATGAGGGCATTAAACTGTCAGTTCCATATGTTAAAGTATCAACAGTTTTTGATTTCTCAGCTGAAAAGCAAGATGACACAACCAGAACAACCAGATTTAAAAGAGTTGCATGATTTGTTGCATGGTGCAGAGCAAGTGGGTAAACATACCTTGCAGTGTGGTTTTGATGCTTTAGAGGCCTCATGTAGAGCTGCTGTTACGGGGTCTGTTATACGTAGGCATGCTTGGCTCAAAGAGCAAACCTTACCAGATCATGTCAAAGCTAAATTATTAGATGCACCTCTTCAAAAAGATGTATTGTTTGGTGTTAAAGCTGAGGAGGTGCTAAAGAAAATGGAGGAAAAAGCGAAATCAATGCAAACAGTGAAAGATTTCCTGCAGGTACAGCCTCCACGTTTCAGCAGAAACTGGCCTTCAAAAAATTGGTCCTTTCCAGCCACGGACAGACCTCAAAGGGGCAGATACAGGCACCCAAGGGGCAGAGGGCAACCTCAAGGATCCTTCAGAGCCAGACAGTGGCAAGCACCAACCCGAAGAGGTGGAGAAGATAGATCAGTCTTTTAGAAAGCAGACACAATGACTTCCCCCTACACCTGCCAAGCAAAGCTTTAATGGCAGCACCTTTTGGGCGGAAAATTGACATTATTCTCAAAAAATTTGCATATTGTTACAAAAGACAAATGGATTCTGGACATTATAGACAGAGGCTACAGGTTCCACTTTCACACCCTTCCAAAAATGAGAGGCATGCCAAACCTGCCACAAAGTCAAAGGACGGAGGCACAAAAACAAGTTTCAGCTCTCTTAGACATGAAAGCAATTCAAGAGGTACCTGCAAAAGAACAAGGTCAAGGGTTTTATGCCAGACTATTCCTGGTACCGAGGAAAGACAAAGATTGGAGACCTATCTTAGACCTATCCATCCTAAACACATATCTACAGGTGCCAAAATTCAGGATGCTCACATTACAGCAGCTTCTTCCCATGCTGGGCAAGGAGTCTTGGCTGGTAACATTGGACCTCAAGGAGGCATACCAGCATGTCCCTATCAGACAAGATTGCAGAAGATAACTCAGATTTTTTGCAGGTTTAACCGATTACCAATTCTCTGCATTGCCCTTTGGCTTATCTACTGCGGCCAGAGAGTTTACGAAATGCCTGGCATCAGTAATCGCCTTCTGCAGACTACAAGGGATACAAATTTACCCATATCTGGACGACTGCCTGATCCAAGCGGACAGCAAGGACATACTACTGCAGCACCTGGCGTTTGTAATAAAACTGTTGAACTTCCTGGGATACACAGTCAACAAAAAGAAATCAAAACTAATACCCTCTCAACAAATAATTTTCCTGGGTGCCAGCTTGGATACAACCACCCAGATGGCCTACCTCACGCCAGACAAGCAAGGGCAACTGCCTCAATACTTCAGAAAAATGGCAACTTACACCAGGCTAACTGCAAGGAAAATCCTGCAGGCTCTGGGATTCATGGCATCTTGCATCCTACTAATCCCATGTGCAAAGCTGCATATGAAGAAACTTCAATGGTACCTGAAAAACGTATGGTCTCAACACAGCCACAGCTTGGAAACAATTATCCCACTCATTCCATGCCTTCAAAAGGAATTTTTGTGGTGGACTCAAGCTTGCCAAAGAAACACAGGTCTTCCTTTCTGTGTACCTCAAGCAACTCAAATCATCACAACAGACGCCTCAGACTACGCCTGGGGAGCACACATGACAGATCAGTGCATTCAGGGAAAATGGACCCGAAAAGAGAAACACTTCCACATCAACCAAAAGGAAACGCTAGCCGTGCAAAAGGCTATTATGACCTTCAAAGACCTACTGCATCCAGGCCTGCTATTGATAACGACAGACAACACCACAGTGATGTGGTACATAAACAAACAGGGGGGAACTCATTCATACCCCATGTGCAGGCAACCCATGACCCTATGGAACACAGCACTAGAATTGCAAATTCAACTGCAGGCACAATTCCTGCCAGGGAAGGAAAACACACTGGCAGACAACCTAAGCAGAAATATGACAGATCCACACAAATGGAAGTTGCATCCTCAACTTTTCACAAAGACAACTCAGGCATGGCGACAGCCAGACTACCCACAGAAATTGCCAGTTGAAAAAATTTTGTTCAAGGACCTATCATCCACAGGCCTGGAAAGTGGACGCACTTTCCTTCAATTGGGCAACAATGACAGTCTATGCCTTCCCGCTTCTTCCTCTGCTGCCCAAAGTTCTATTAAAAGCCAGAGCAGAGAGGCCGAAAATGATGCTCATCGCTCCAGACTGGCCAAGACAACACTGGTATCCGCTCTTGAGGAGCCTGACACATTCCCCACCATGGATCCTACCTCTAGTCCCTCTTCTGTTGTCCCAGCACAACTACAAAACCCTTCACAGCCATCTCAGAACTCTAAATCTAGCTGCATGGAGAATTCCTTGATTTCCCAACAGTTTCTCCTCTCAAAGGAGGTGCAGGATGTCATCTTGGAGGCCAGAAGACCTTCTACTAGAAAGGCTTACACCGCCAAATGGAAATGATTTTGTGCCTGGAATCTAGAAAAGGGACAGAATCCTTGCATAATAAATATGCCTCAAATTTTACAGTACCTAGCTGAGATGTTAAACAATGGACTTTCCTTCTCCTCCATCAAGATCCACGCTTCAGCCATTTCTGCACAATACAACACAGATCCTCCATTATTCTCTCCCCCTCTCTTAAGGCAGTTCCTCAGAAGGGCAAAGAATTTAAAACCCCCAAGGAAACCACCAGTCCCTGCTTGGGACCTCAACTACGTATTGGAAAAGCTGACCCTTCCTCCCTTCGAGGCAGCTTCTTCAACAGAGTTGCAGTACTTGTCATGGAAAACAGCCTTTCTTCTGGCTATCACCTCAGCACGCAGGGTTTCGGAGCTACAGGCCCTCATGGCTGTGCAACCATTCATCATCATCAGGATTACGAACCAATCCTACCTTTATGCCAAAGGGTAGTATCCAGTGTAGCTTTGAATCAGACTATCCACTTTACCTACCTTTTATCCTAATCCACAAAACAAAAGGGAAAGACTACTACATTCCTTGGACATTCACAGACAACTACGTTACTACTTGGACAGAACAAAGCCATTCAGGAAATCTGAGCAACTCTGTGTCCTATGCTGCAGGTGCTCAGGGAAAGGCTATTTCCAAACAGACAATTTCAGAATGGATAGCCCACTGCATACGCTTTTGTTACTCTTTTCATGGAAAAACTGTGCCTGCATACATCAAATCCCACTTCACCAGAGCCATAGCTACCGCTGCAGCCTTCCTCAGGGGGGTCCCTACCAAGGACATTTTGGAAGCAGCCACCTGGAGTTCAGTGCACACTTTCTCCAAGCACTATCACCTCCCACTATACTCAAAATCTAGAGCTGGCTTTGCCACAGCAGTCCTGCAGGGCATCCTAGCCCCTCCTAGTTCCACTTAGTGCCTACCACCCTTACTTAGCTTTGGGATTCTACCCATCTGTTATGACTGCAGCTGTATGCACGATGAACATAGTACAGTTTTGTACCTACCATAAATGTAGATGTTCGAGTGCTCATACAGCTGCAGTCCAGGTTTCTCTCCCTCCAACCCCTCTTAGGACAGGCCTTATGACAAACACTTTTCATATAACCTTTTTGGGGTATTCTTTTATAGGTTCATAGGTTTATACTAGGCTATCTGCCCAAGAGCATTTATAAGCCTAGCCCAGAGTTTTGTGGCTTTCGCCACCCCTTTAGTTTGGAGGATACCATGCCCATTATTTTGCTGTGCCTCTGTCAAGCAGTGACACTGAGATAATCCCTGGGGTATATCTGCGATCTCCCATCCATTGGTCAAGATTTCTCTTGAACAAAGCCAGCGAGGTGCTCTGCCTCATATGTACCGGGATTTTGTTCCACAGCATAGGGAGTCTCTGGGTGATGAATCTGTCCCTCCAGCACGTCCTATTAATAACCGTGTCGAGGTTTAAGTCTCCTGCCCTTGTAGTTCTGAGGGATCTAGATTTTTTGAGGTGAAGCATGTTCATCAATTCTGGGTTGGACATGGCCTTGTATGTCAGGCACAGGTCACCTCTGAGCAGACGGTAAGCGACTGAATAGAGCTGAAGTTCCTTCAGTCGGGCAGCATAGGACATATTTTTGAGACCCTTTATCCTTTTGGTGAGGAACTTTTGGGGCTTTTCCAGTTGCTGTAGGTGTCGTGTCAGATACATTCCGAATGGGGCATTGTACTCCATCATTGGTCTGAGTGATGAGTACAGGGGGACGATGACTTCCCTTGATCTGGATGTGAATCCCTTCATGATCAGGTGGCAATGTAGAAGGTCTTCCTAACTACTTTGGCAACGTGAGTGTCAAATGACAGGTTACTGTCAACCTGGGTCCCCAGATCCCTGATAACCTCTTCTGTGCTTAGTGGGTTGCCGCCTATATGGTAGCTAGGGGTAACCTTGTTTTTCCTGAAGGGTATGACTATGCATTTTTTTGGCGTTTAACTTCAGGCCATGGCTCTGGCACCAGTTATCCGTTTCTATAAGACCCTTCTGAAGGATATCTGTGTCAGATATGTTCTCAACTATGGCACCCAGTTTGCAGTCATCTGCAAATTTTGTCAGCCATAATCCTCCTGTGTTTGCTTGTACTTCTGAAAAGTAGATGCCGAACAGGAGAGGGCCCAGGACTGAGCCCTGTGGGACACCACTTGTGACAGGCTTTGAGTCTGACATGGCTCCAGCAACTCTGACCCTGTGGGTTCTGTCACTTAGCCAGTTTGCAACCCATCTTGTGACGTATGGGTTTACATTTAAGCTGATGAGTTTTTCAATGATACCTGAGTGGGGTATTGTGTCGAAAGCCTTTGCCAGGTCGAGGTAGGCTGTGTGGACTGCCTTTCCCTCATCAATGGCCTTGGTGACTGTCTCGAAAAAGTCAACCAAGTTTAAAAGGCATGATCTTCCCTTGACAAAGCCGAACTGGGTCGGATCCAAAGTATGCAAGTCTCCTATGTCTCTATTTGAGTTCCATTATGATCCTCTCCATAGCTTTGCAGATCAAGCTTGTCAAGCTGATGGGACGGTAATTTCCCAGGTCGGTGGAAGCACCGCCTTTGTGAAGTGGGACCACAGTTGCCGTACGCCACTCCTTAGGCACGTATCCTGAGGTGAGGCTAAGATTAAACAGCTGCCCTAACTGCGGGTTTAATTCCTCATTGAGTTCGTGGAGCACACATCTGGGGACACCATCTGGTCCCATGGATGCTGTGTTTTTTGCCTTGGAGAGAGCAGTTATCACCTGAGCGTTAGAGATGTTTGGGGGGCTATAATTCTCTGGTATAGATATCTCACCTTTTGGGGGGGAGAAGTTTGCACTGAACCTGTCAGCCAGTATGTTGGCAATGTCTGTAGGTTCAGTAATTTTTATATCATTTTGAACTAATTCTGAGCATATCTGGGAGTTTCCTCCCAGGTTTCTAACATAGCTAAAGAAGGCCTTATGATTGTCCTTTGAGTCCTTAGCGACTTTTCTCTCAAAATTTGCCTTGGATGATTTTATGAGAGATCTTAGTTTTTTTACTTATAATGATCAAGGGTGTTTTCCCTTTTAAGGATTTTGCTCTATCTTGTAGTAGCTTCCTCCTTTTGTTGTAGAGCTTGTTTATGGCTGGGGTCCACCAGACTGGACGCTTGCCTTTGGTACAAAGAGTCTTTGTTTTGTTTGGGATTGCCTGATCCATGCAGTCTTGTAGGTGCTGGTAGAAGGCATTTGTAAGTGATTTAGCGGCTTGAGTAATGGTTTCCGCAGTCTCGGGGGCCTTAAAAGAGACCACACTAGTCTTTAGAAGTGTGAAGTCGGCTTTTGAGAAGTTCTTCACTGTGGTCTTTTTTATCTCAGGTGGGGGCGGGATGTGGACTTCCAGTGAGATTAGTTTATGGTCTGATCTCACCAGTGAGGGTATACTTCCGGTGTTGAACATTGTGACCCCATGTTCATGATAATGAGATCTAGTATGTTATCTCCTCTTGTGGGGATGGTGACTAGTTGTTCCATGGCATTTGAGTTAATGAACTCTAGGAACCTTTGGGCTAGAGTGTTGGGGCTTGAGTAGTGATCCCAGTCTATATTCGGGTAGTTGAAATCACCTAGTATGATGGTGTTTGGAGATGCATTTATACCCTCCAGTGTTTTCAGGAAAGCTATGTGAGGTTCCTGAGATTGAGAGGGTGGCCTGTAACATGCTACAAATTGCAGAGCAGTCTTGCCTATGGTTAATTACACCTGGATGGTTTCCGATGCATCGTGCGTTGCCACCAACCTTGAGGTGTGAGTGTCCTTGATGAATATAGACACCCCCCTCTCCTTTCTTGGTGTTGTCCGGATTTTGGGGCCGGAACGCATGATATGAGGTAAAACCTGATAGTGCCGGGGTGCTCTCGGGAGCCTTGAACCAGGTTTCAGTCACAGCACAGACATCGATGTTCTCCATACTGAAAAGGGCCTCGAGTGCGTGCATCTTGAGGTTGAGACTTCTGGCATTGAGCAGCATTACCCTTAGTTTTTTTCCTTTTTTGTGTTCTAGGGTGGTAGGTTTAGAATTTGAGCCTTGCCTAAAAAAGGCACTATGGGGATGGCAAGAGCCTTTGCCAATATCCGGAAGCCCAGGGGTGACAGGTGCAAGCCATCCCTTGCGAAGCAGTGTGGCTTGTCCAGCATGTCATCCCAGGCAGACAGACATTGGATCCCCTTTGAATAACACCAGAGTTTAAGCCAATTATTAAAGCTGATCATCTTGTCTCTGTACTGTGGCATCATTCTTGGTGAAGGTAGGATACTGCTCAAGGTCAGGGTCATACCTGCCTGGGCTACATAATCAGAGAGCTCCTCTATGTCTCTTTTCATGTAGTCCAAGGAGGTACGTCTCAGGTCGTTCACACCACCGTGGACAATGACAGAGTCGTACTTGTACCTGCTGTTGAGAGACCTGAGTGCTTGCGTTATGTGGCAGATTCTAGCGCCCGACAGGCAGCTTACTGTGACCTTTTCCTTGCTCATTCTGGTGAGCGGGACGTCAGTGTGTCTGACTATGGAGTCACCAATGACGAGTGTGTCTGGCATTGTGTTTGGCCTTAAGGGCTGTGACTGTTTGGCACACTGACTGTGTGGTCCATGTGTTGCATGTGTTGTGTCCTGAGGTGGCAGTTGTTTGGGTGTCTGCTTTGGTGGCCTCTGCTGTTTTGGTAGATTTTTGATCAGAGCCTCTGAGTATGTCTTTGTGTATTTATGTGTATGATTTGAAGTTGTGATAGTACTATGTGAGACTGGGTTTGTGGTGTGTGTGGTTACCTTCTCCTCCTGTCTGGTCTTACCAGTCCTATGTTGAGAGAGCTCAGCCTCCAGTTTGGCTATATAGTTGCATCTCTCGCATGTATTTGTGTTTTGTGGGAGAAGGAGAGGGTTGTCCGTGTACATGAGACAATTGTAACATTGCCTCAATATTCCCAGATTCACCAGCTGAGCAGGAGAGGACACTAGCAACTGATCCCTCGACATGCTAGAAGGAATAGACAAGGACTTTAAAAGACTCCGGGGGATGTGGGTGATCAAAAATGGGTTTTTGGCTGGTGGGGTACTATGTATAATAAAAGTGCTATATCAAGTAAAAAAGTACTTTAGGAGCAAGTGCTAGGCTTTACAGATAGAGACTAGTCTACTTAGGAATCAAGTAGAGCTGAACTTTTTAGATATAGAATACGCTGGTTAGATCAGCAGTACAGTTCAAGGAAGGCTGTTTTAAGGGAAATTGGAAGAGTGGACTTTAGCCCGAATAGTTTAACCTTGATTAACCGCCGCTGCTCTTGTGTGCTCCTGTGGCAACTCTGCGCTAAATCGCGCTAAAGCGTGCTTTATAGCAGGGGGCTGGAAAAAACAGGAAATGACCCAAAATGGCCAATGAATTACTAGTTACTGTCTCTAACCACTCCTCTGAGGACAAACAGGCAGCTCAGTACTCCCCACTCTCACTGGTGAGTAAAAAAACTTCCCTCTGGCCACACAAGAAAATGGAGGAACACAGGAACCAAATACAAAGCCCAGGGATCAGCAAATCTGATCACTGGAACAACTAGCTAGGAAAGTTAGGAAAGCAGAAGTATTTTTTTGTTTTTTTTCAAGTTTTTTTTACACACACAGACAGAAAATACAGTAAATGCTTGGTTTTTCGACTAAATGCTATCAAAGGCTAGCACACTTGAGTGTATTAGCCTGTAGGTTAAGTTATAAGCAAAACTTAAGCTAAGAAGTGCAGTCAACAAATTAAGCTCAGAAAAACAGAGAAAACAGGTAATATCACAATAATATATGCAGATACAGTGGTCGAAATGCACAAAAGGTCAAAAAAAAGCAATAAAAATGCTTAAAAAATACTTAGAATCAAGAAAGTCGCTTTTTCTGCTCTCTGCCTTAGGAACTCTGCAGGGGACCACGAGGAGCTATGCCAAGTTCTCTAATGCCAGAAAAGCCCGCCAAAGCGTGCTTTATAGCAGGAGGCTGGAAAAAACAGGAAATGACTCAAAATGGCCAATGAATTACTAGTTACTGTCTCTAACCACTCCTCTGAGGACAAACGGGCAGCTCAGTACTCCCCACTCTCACTGGTGAGTAAAGAAACTTCCCTCTGGCCACACAAGAAAATGGAGGAACACAAGTGTATTTGCTTGCAACTACTGATGTTAAGTTGTCAATCTCGCCTTCATTCTTGCTTGATGGGTTCGGAGCCGATCCCTCGGTTCCGACTCGGCACTTGCTAAGCTCGAGAGTCACTTTTACCAGCTCGAGGCAGCCCCATATCCCATGATGCAAGGCGGTAAGTACCCAGATCTCGTTTGCCGCTTCGCTTATGAGGTCCTCCTTTTACCAGCTCCTGGTAAGTGATTCACTACTTTGATATTTTAGCCCCTTTTTGCTAAAAACCCTTTAATTTTTAGTTTTAAGTTAATTATTAAGATTTTCTGACAGAAAATTCCCTGTCTCTACTAATTTTTTTTAGTCAAACTTTACCCATCCCATCCCCCCCCGTTAGGGTGTGTGTGTGTCTTTTTCTAGTAATACCTTTTTGGTATTTTATTTAATTTAATTCTTTGACTGGTGTGTGTGTGTGTTGTGAAACACCATGTCAAAGGAGAGGGTCTCAGGCTTTAAGAAGTGTGACTCCTGCTGTCAGAAGATGTCTCTGACAGACGGTCACACTTCTTGCCTTTATTGCCTGGGGCCTCTTCACCTGCAGGACTCCTGTGCTATATGTCATTCCTTCAGCCAGAGAGTCCTGCAGGAAAGAAGAAACAAACTGATACTTAGGGGCCTTCTTAAGCCGGAGGGCTCTCCGGCTAAGTCGGCTCCATCCAAATCTGCCAAATCTTCCAAGGCCCAGGCTTCTGTGTCAAAGCCTGCGGCCTCGGCTCCGACTCGTTCTGAGTCGAGATCGGCTCCGGCTGGAGCCGATTCTGGCTTAACTAAGCTCAGTACTCCCCACTCTCACTGGTGAGTAAAGAAACTTCCCTCTGGCCACACAAGAAAATGGAGGAACACACGTGTATTTGCTTGCAACTACTGTTTTTGATTTATCAACATTGCATCTTTGCATAACATTGTTTGCCTTCCTTCTGGGGGCACCTGACATCTGGGGCAAGAAAAACTGAAGAAAATGGCGTTGACTGCCTCTTTTATACCCCTGACGCACTGACGTCAGGGAAGAAGCGACGACAACTGACGCCGGACCTAGACTTTGGAATTCGGCCGACCGAGGACCCGCCTGACGGCAGGATAACCCATCTGTTATGACTGCAGCTGTATGAGCACTCGAACATCTACATTTATGGTAGGTACAAAACTGTACTTTCTTTTTAGTTCCAAAGAAAACAGGGGACTGGAGGCCCATCTTAGACCTCAGCAATCTCAACTCCTTTGTCAAAAAGGAAAAGTTCCGGATTGTCCCGCTTCAGTCGATAATCCCGTTTCTCAAAACGGGCGATTGGATGTGTTCTATAGATCTCAAGGATGCATGCTACCACATAAAAATGGCCAGCCCATCCAAAGATCACTTGCGTCTCTGGCTGGAGGCCAGTCACTACCAATACCAAGCACTGCCCTTTGGTCTCATCACAGCCCCTGAGTGTTCACCAAATGCATGGCAGTTGTCACGGCTCTCCTGAGACGTTTAGGATACCGGGTGTTTCCATATTTCGACGACTGGCTATTCACCGCCACCACCAGGCATCAACTGATTCACGCCAGGGATTACACTATTAGCCTGTGCTCCCAGTTGGGCGTAACCTTAAATTTCGAAAAATCTGCTTCGTCGCCGTCGCAGCATATTTCCTTTATAGGAGCAGATCTAGACACCACCGCCCTGGTCAGATTGCCTCAAGAACGAGTAATCTCTTTACGAAACCAAGTATCCCCTTTGTTGATGGAAAAGAAAGTCCCTGCATTCCAGGTTCTGAAGCTGTTAGGCACCATGGCAGCGACTCGTAGCGGTTCCTCTGGGGCACATTCACATGAGGATACTCCAATGTTAACTCTTCACACAGTGGTCTTAACTTCCAGTGTCACACGAGATTCTGCTGACAAATACTTGCAAAAAAGACCTCCTTTGGTAGTTGAACAGCCACCAAGTTACTGTAGGTTGTCCGTTTGTACTCCCCCCTCTCACAGCCACAGTGACCATGGATGCTTCCCTGATTTGGGGGGGGGGGGGCTGTATCAGGGAAGAACTGTCCAAGGTACTTGGTCAGAGATGGAATCCAGTTTGCACAAGTCTTGGAGTTGAGAGCAGTGTTGCTAGCGTTGCAACACTTTTGCAACTCTGTACCTCAAGAGACGATTGCAATAGAGACAGACAACATTTCAGTAGTCTGGTACATCAACAAGCAAGGAGGAACCAGATCTTACCTCTTATGCCGAGAGGCCCTGAGAATTTGGCAGTGGGCTGTATGTACCGGGCGCTTCCTGATAGCAATGCACATCCCGGGGTCATCCAATGTGATAGCGGACTAATTGAGCAGAGCCATTCTACTGCCTCACGAGTGGTCCCTCAAAGAACGAGTGGCGGAAAGGATATTCCGCAAATGGGGCCAGCCTTGCTGCAACCTTTTTGCATCCCCGATGAATGCCAAATGCAGAAGCTACTTTGCCCTATACCCTCCACCGTGGGACATCCCAAGGGACGCACTCGTACACGATTGGCCCTCTGGTCTCCTATATGCCTTTCCTCCATCCCCGCTGATCTCCAAAATTTTACAGAAAGCCAAAAGCCTGGGATGGACTGTTATTCTGATAGCCCTGTTTTGGCCTCGGCAGATATGGTTCCCCTTCCTTCAACAATACTAAGTGGAAGAACCTTGGGTTCTGGATCCAGTGCCAGACCTTCTGACTCATTCGTCGGGAGTTCTTCACCCCTCTCTTGTATCCCTCAAACTGACAGCTTGGCTGCTCCACTTCCCAACCTAGCCAGGTCTCATGATTTGTCTCCTGCGGTTCAGCATATTCTGGTTTCCTCGCATAAAGTCTCCACCAGGAAACTATATAACAGTAAATGGAAACGATTTGGTCATTGGGTTTCTCAACATGGTATTAATCCCTTTATCTGCCCTATTCATAGCATTCTGGAATTTTTTACTTCACTTTTCCACGGTGGTGCTGCAGCCGCTACTATAAGGGTTCAATTGGCTGCCATATCTAACTTTCATGTGGGATGCGGAGGTTCTAACATTGTCCCACAGATTATGTAAAGCCTTTTTGAAAGGGACTCATCACCTTCAACACCCCCTATCAGACATCCGATTACTCCCTGGAATCTAAATTTGGTGGTCTCTCAACTCATGCTTCCCCCATTTGAACCCGCATCTTGTCCGTTGAAGTTCCTTTCTTGGAAGACAATTTTCTTAGTGGCCATTACTTCGGCGCGTGGAGTTTCTGAACTTCAAGCACTCTCTGTTAGGCCCCCATATTTGGTCTTTCACCCCGACCGGGTGCTGAACTTATTTATTTATTTATTTATTTTTATTTTACATTTGTTGACCGGGCTAGTCTAACTGGATATTTGTCCATTTTCAGTAGAGGCCCGGGGAGAAAAGCTCCAGCTTGAACAGTAAAACAAAGTTAACAACATATAACAAAGACATGTATGAAAACAGTACAGTGGTAGCATTGGTTAAAAGAAATAATATAGTAATAAAATTATAGGATAGACATTATGCTAAAAGTTAAACTAAGTAAAACAAAACAGGTATTGCACATCAGAGTAAAGTATTTATAATTTATCCTCTTACTATGAAAAAAAAAAAGTAACAAGATTTAGAGGCCTAAGTTAGGGGAGTGGGGAAAGGGGTATGAGTAGGAGGGGAAAATATTTCAGTCTGGGTTAGCACAAGGACAAAGCCACTGAGTTTTAAGATGTTCTTTAATATGTTTTTTAAATAGAGAAGTAGAAGCTAGGTTAGAAAGTTCAGGAGGGAGCTGATTCCAGTTTTTACCTATAGTGTTTGAGAACAGTGAGTCACCAGCTTTGTTGTTAGATTTAATCAAGGAGACCAGGAGTTTATTAGCAGAACATAGTGTAGCTAGATTTTTATAAGGTGAAATCAGATTAGTGAGGATAGGGGTATCATTGGGGTGGTATAGGATCTTTTGAGTGATAAGTAACTGTTGACAGAGTATGTGGTTATGCAATTCTAGCCATCCTAGTTGTTTGAGGTTAAGACAGTGGTGAGTTTTGAAGGGAGTACATGTAATGAATCTAGCTATGCTATTGTAACAGGTAGAAAGTTTGGTGATGTTGTTTTTTGATAGGTTAGTATATATAGTAGAGGCATAAAAAAGGGTAGAGATGAGGTGGGTCTGGGCAATGGTTTTCCTGGCTGAGGGGGTAAGGAAGGGTTTAATTCTATAGAGAGTACCAAGTTTTTTGTTAACAGAATTTATGGTGGCGTTAATATGGTCTTGTTAATTAAGACGATTGGCAATTGTAACACCTAGTAGGCGGGTGGTAGTATCTGGGGTTATGTTGGTAGCATTGTTAGAGGTTATGGCGAAGAATGGTGTGGATGATTTATGAGTTGGAGTAAAGAGTAGTAGTTTTGTTTTTTTGGGATTAAGGAGGAGGCAATGTTGCATAAACCATTTTTCAACATTTTTCAACATTTTGGAACACAGTTTGGGTGAGGGACTGGAGGGGAGGCTACCTTCTTAGCAGTACAGATTAAGGTCGAGTCATCTGCACATTGAATGCAGGTGGCTTGAGGTATGTTCAAGTGTAGGTCATTAATAAATAAGGAGAAAAGAAGGGGACCTAAGATTGAGCCTTGCGGGACTCCAATATTTACTGGGAGTAATGAAGACAGATTGTTATCCCAAAGCACTGCTTGCTGCCTGTTTTGAAGATCACACCTAAACCATTGTAATGCTAGAGGATCACGAGAATGGTAAGATAACGCCTAAACCATTGTAATGCTTAGAGGATCACGAGAATGGTAAGATAACGCCTAAACCATTGTAATGCTAGAGGATCATGAGAATGGTAAGATAACGCCTAAACCATTGTAATGCTAGAGGATCACGAGAATGGCAAGATAACGCCTAAACCATTGTAATGCTAGTGGATCAAGAGATTGGTAATTTAGTTGATCAAGAAGTAAGTTATGGTTAACCATATCAAAGGCTTTTGACAGGTCTATAAATAGTGCAGCGGAAAAGGAGTTATTGTTACGATTTTTATTTATAGAGTCAGTGAAGGATAGAAGGGCAGTTGTGCTGTGGAATGGTCTGACGCCATGTTGACTGTTGGCTAATAAGTTGTTTTGTAGTAGGTGGTTGAGTAGTTGTTTGTGAATACATTTTTCCATTATCTTAGCTAATGGGGAGAGTAAGGCAATAGGGCGAAAGTTAGAAAGCTCAATAGAAGATCCACCTTTATGTAGAGAGATTATGTGAGATACTTTCCATATGGTAGGGATTTTGCCTTCAGAGATAGTCCTGTTAATAAGTGTAGATATCGGGTAGTCTATAGCATTTGCACCAATTTGTAGGTATTCAGATGGGAGTCGGTCGGCAGATGGGGTGCAAGGTTTCAGTTTCTTAAGTAGCTTATGGATAAGAGATGTAGGAACAGGTTGTATATGAAAGGTATGAGATGACGTTTTGGAGGTATTTGGTGGGGAAGCAGTAGATGGAGGTAAAGAATTGGCTAGGGTTTGAATGGCTTCTGTAAAATATTTATTAAAGGCATCAGGGATCTGGTTGGAATTATTGTGGTTGAAGCCTAATTGGGCAGGAGTAGTCGAATGTCCTGGTTGAAGAAGTTTGTTTAATCCTGACCAGAATTTTTGTGGCGTTTGTTGACTGGTTTGTTGGAGGTGAAGATAGAAGTCTTTTGTCTCTAAGAGCATCTTTCTTGGTGGCATTTCTTAACTGTTTAAAGAGGAGGTGATCAGATGGACATTTGGTAGCTCTCCATTTAGCCCATATTTTGTTTCTAAGGATCATTTTTTGCTTAGTTTGTTTTGTTAGCCATGGGGCAGATTTGGTTCTTATCCTAGCAGAGCGATAAGGTGCGTGATACACTAGGATTTGAAGAAAGTTAGTGTTGAAGTAGGTCACAGCCTCATCAAGTTCAAGATGGGTCAGTGGTGACCAGTCACATGCTTGCAATTCATTCAGGAAACTCAGGATTAAAGAATTTTTTTTGAGCGGGAAGTTTTGAGTTTGAGTAGTTGGGATATGAAATCTTGTAAGTAAGCATATGGTCACTAATATCATCAGGAAGGGTTCCTGGAGTATAATTGCTAAGGTGGTTATTAATAAGGATCCAGTCAAGAGTAGATTCTTTCCTGTTAGGTTTGTGGATTCTAGTCGGAGTGGTTATTAATTGAGAGAATCCATAGAGATTTATGTGGTTAGTAGGGTTCTGGGAAGTACAGGTTAACCAGTCTATGTTGAAGTCACCAAGTACAATGGTTTCCTGTGTTAGTTCGTTAGAGAGGAAATTAAGTAAGTTTTCAAGAGTGTTAGTATTGTTTCCAGGGGGAAGATACATACAAATTAGGTAGATAGATTTGGTGTTGTTAATTTGGAGTTTAGTAGACAATATTTCAGATTTGGTGTCTAGTGATGGAAGCTCATTATAGAGGGTAACTTGTAGATTAGATTTATAGATAATGGCTATACCCCCGCCTTTTTTGGCTTTGCGGTCACATCTAAGTATGTTATAGCCAGGAGGGGTAATTTCCTGGTCTTGAGTAGAAGGTTTTAGCCAGGAGTGGAGTTTCTGTGGGACATAATGTTAGAACGTCCCACTTTTTTCAGGCATCATGCCAGTAAATTGGAGTACATGTTGCATAAGCTTGCTATTCACAGACAATTGAGATTTTATTTGGACAGAACAAAAGAATTCAGAAAATTAGATTAACCATTTGTTTCCCGTGTAGACAATAAGAAGGGCCTTTCCGTATCCAAAGTTACGTTGTCTAAATGGCTTTCTGATTATATAAAGTTTGCATATTCTTCATCCCATAGACCTTTAGAATGTGAAGTGAAAGCACATTCTGCCAGGGCTGTTTCTACGTCATTAGCTCATGCAGCTCGTTTACCTTTGGAAACCATTTGTGCAGCTGCTACTTGGTCCAAACCTCATACATTTATTACTCATTACAAAGTGAACAGGGCCTCCAGGGACAGGGCTTCCTTTGGTTCCACTGTTCTCAGGAATGTACTCCTGTGTGCCACCCAAGATTAGGGTGCTATGGGACGCTACCCACGTGCAAGAACAAACAACGAGATTGAACAACTTCACATAAAGAAGTTGTGTTCTTACCATAACGTTCCAAGTGAGTTGTTCATCTCGCCTTTGTTCTTACACTCCCTCCCACCTTTCCCCCTCCATGTTCTGGAAGAACGGGTATGACTGGGTGGTCTGTTTGATCTTACTAGTATCCTCTTGTCAGCCAGGTTATCTTTTAACTAATTGTAAATAGTTACTTTGTTATATTGGGTTGCTTAGTTGTGTTTCTTGCTGGGTTCAGCAAACTAGATCTGGGGTTTGGCAGCAGAGCATCATGGGATAAGGGACTGTGTCTCGAGCTTCTAAGAGATCTAGAGCTTGGAAAGCGGCTGACTCGGAGCCGATGATCTGCTCTGAACCCACATGTAAGAACAAAGGCGAGATGAACAACTCAAATGGAACGTTATGGTAAGAACATAACTTCTTTTTTTTACCCAAAACCATTTATTAAGTGTACTCCATCAATGCCATACAGGCATGAGTCCATAGTCCTGGATTCCAGAATTAGCTAGACGGCTTAAGCTGCTGCTGTACGTACTACGATATTGAGCCTAGACTTTCTCCTGGCTGCAGGACATTCTGAGCAGCTATCTGACCGTATTTGCTGCTTGTAACCAACACTTATAAAACATTCCTGAAGTAGCTTGTTCGCCTTAGCTGTAGCAATACCTAAATTGATTCCTCTGAATGTGTATCTGTAACCCAGATACGTCCTTTGTATAAAGCATCTGTGCCTTGACTTAGCTTCTGAGCTGTAGAAAATACTGAGCAGTTTACTGGCTGTTTTTGCTGTCTGCAATTGTTACAAACATGAGTTACACCGGCCGGCACTACATGTGTCTAACGTGCATCTACATGTGCATAGACTTTGTTGCAGGAAACACAGAGCGGTTTTCTGGCCGTTTTTGCTGTCCGCAATTTTGTATAATGCGTATTACACAGGCCAGCTCTACATAAGTGTCTACATTAGGTAATTGATGCCATAGGCTTTGTGGCTGAGCTGCAGGAAACACAGAGCGGTTTTCTGGACATTTTTCTGTTCGCAATTTTTATACTGCGAATTACACCAGCCAGCTCTATATAAATGTCTACACAAGGTTATTGATGCCATAAGCTTATTGTTCCTCATTTAGTGGCTTTACCTCCTCATAATGCACGGGTAGTCTAACAGCCTGTTCTAGTTAACTACATTACGTTTTTGTCAGTGAATGTGACTGCTTTAAGCATACAATGTCTGACTACATGACCATGCTGTGAGCAGAATCTTGGCTGTTTTTTACCTTGTAAATGCATATTTACTACAGCCTGCTTATCTGTCTTAGTAGAGGTATGTGCTGCTCTAACTCAAGAATACCTTAGATTTGTTTGTAACTGCTGTATTAATTACTAGAGCCAGCCTGCATCTTTGAGCTATTATAAATCTGCGCTGCTCTTCCTTAATTTCACAAATGATTTTTGTCCTGCAAATGTGTTTTAATACATGTCTGTGCTGGTCTAAGCAATAATTTACCTAGATTTTTTTGTACTGTTTGTTCGTAATGAGCTGTAGTTTTAACCTGTGATCTGAAGTAGTTAACTTCATTTTATCTGCAAACTGTGGGTATTTGGATCCATATCGGATCCGATCTGGCAACTTTTCAAGCATCTGCTCCAAGCTCCTCCCCCTTACCCATACCCCATCACCATCTCCTACCTTCCCCCAGATCTCATATGCTGTTTCGTGCATCAGCATCGTGGTCTCCGTAGCCCTGAGCTTAGGGTTGTAGTAAGTGCTTTTTTGGAAAAAAAAAAAAAAGTTATTTATTGTGTAGTGAGTTTGTCTTGGTTAGTTCCCTTTTCCTCCCCCATATGCTTGTTCATTGGAAAAAGTAGTTTAGTCCATTAGTTTTAGTTGGTGTAGTAGTTTAGTGTAGGCCCACCCTTCCCCATAGGTGTGCATGGTTTTTAGAGTGTTACAGTTTAGTAGGTGTGGCTGTGTGGGTGTAGTATGGCTGATCAGCCTAAACCTACATTTAAGAAATGCACCGAGTGTGGCCATAAGCTTTCACGGGCGGATGGTCACTGTGTGTGTGGTTTGCCTAGGGATTCTGCATTTGTCTACTCAGTGTAGTGTGTGTGCCAGGTTTAATCCTAGGGCCTTAAAGGAGAGGAAGGCCAAACTGGTGGCTAAAGGCCTTCTCCCTGCTTCCACGCTGGACTCCTCTTCCTTGGCCTTGGCTTCCACAGCTACTGCCCCCCCTCCCAGGCAGGGATTCACCCTCCCACTAGACCTGTTGAAGGGTATGCAACAGGAAGAGAAAGGAAAAAGGACAGAGATAGAAGGGGATAGGCCCCGTAAATGGCCTCCAGATTGGGAGTCCTTCCTTAACTCGCCTTCCAAGGTGTTGAGACCTGTCTCTCCTCGGCTCCACTCGATTCTCCCCAGAGCCGACAGAGCCTTCGGAACAGAGACCTTCATCCAGATCTTTGTAGCGTCCAACTAAATCAGAGTCTGTCGCTTCCTCGTGCTTGACTCTGAGTATTTCTAAGATGGATATGGACAGGATGATGAGATTCATTCAGACCCAAATCCAGATGGGAGTCTTGCCAGGCCCATCTTTCTCTGGAGGGGGGACCTCCATGCCCTTCTTTCATTTTATTTCTTTTTTTCCCCGATCCGGCCTGCGGTTTCGGGGTTTATGGAGTCGAGGATCTTCGGAGCTGGGGACTCTGTGCCGACAGTCCCTCCAACCTCGACTCTGGCAATTATCTTGAGTTCCTTGGATCCTACCAGTTCAGATCCGAGCGAGACTCTGGGCCGAGGATGGGGAGTCGGACCTGAAGGGATGGAGGTGTCTTAAGTTCCGACTTTGTCGGATCCGAGCCATTTCTTCAGAGCTGCGGCTACCTCAGTCTTGGCCCGATCCTCACGGCGGACCTGGGGAGACCCTCCTCTTTGTTGGGTGTTAAGGAGGGTGCGCTCTCCATCGGCGTTTGACGTAGTGGAGAGTGTTCTCTCCCAAGGATCGAGACCCAAGCCTATTTCCTTGGATTCCACCCAGACTCCCTCAGATTCTGTTATGACTCCCTTCAGCTTGTCCCAGCGACAGCCCATGCTAGAGGACCCCCAGGCAGTTCCCCTGGAGGAACTCCCCACGGCTCACGAGCCCTCTTCAGAGTCTCCCACTGAAGAGGGTTCTTGGAAGCACATGTGTAAAAGGAGGCACCTGGACTCCCACGAGTCCTTGACAGAAGACACTGATTTAGATGGGGAAGGTTCCCCCAGGTCACCTCCGGAGGATGTCTCCTTTGGAGACTACATGGAGATCCTCCGCCAGAGGGGAGGTTGTTCATCCCCAAAACCTTCTACAGATGAATCAGTGTTCCTGGAGGCTTTTGGCACAGGCCCATCTACATCCTGGGTGTCCCCGCCTGCGGATCCCTTGGTTGGGTCTTATCACCACGTGGGCATGGAAGGAGCCTGACACCATAGAGCCGATACCTAAACGCCTGGACAAGATCCTCTCTCCACCCTCGGACAGACAGGCCTGGTATAAAGGATCCCCCTTGGATGCTATGGTGGTTGCAGCAGCCACGAAGAGAGAACTGGCTCAGGAAACTGCCTTGGTCAACCCTCCGGACAAAGGGTTCAGGGTGGTAGATCGATTTGGGAAGTGAGTGTATTCTTCAGTGACGTTCTCCATCCAGTGCTGAACTATTTGGCACATGTCATATAACTGCAGCGAGACCTAGTCACGGAGTTAGCCGAGTAACCCCCAGAGTCTTTGTTGCCGGAGGACAAGTGTCTGTTCTCCTCGAAAATGTCAACTCTGAAGTCAGTATCGAACACTTTTATGCGCCTCCTTTCCCATGCCACGGAAGGAGCAGCTATTGCGGCTGGTACTGGCATGGCTATGAGGCAACATGCTTGGCTCAGACTGTTAATTTGAGGACCCCTTCAAGGTGTCTTTCACGAATGCTCCCTTAGATGGTTCTTCTCTTTTTGGGAAGACCATACGTGACACCCTTGTCCAGAGTGAAAAAGACTGGAAGACTTTGCCATCAGAATCCGCTTCACTAGTGCTCAAAGATTTTCTAGGAATCAGAGAGGGCAAAAGAAGATGTGGTTTCAGAAATCACAGTTTTCCCGGGACTCTCAGGACAACTCGTCCGCTAGAGGCAGAGGGGGACAGGACAGACACCGCCCCAGAGGCAAAGGGAGTCCGAGGAACTTAGGGTCTAGGGAGCCCTTCTCGGACAGGCCCATGCAGCAGCTCTGAGGGGTTGCCAGACTGTCCTACTCTGGAGGCGGTCGGGGGAAGATTATCATTGCACCCAATGGCTTGGGAGTCCATAACTGGTGGATCTTTGGGTCGTTCAGATAATATCCAAGGGCTACACCATCCCGTTTGTTACCCCTCCCGTCCAACCAAAATGCCTCCCAGATGTCCCACCCGCTCAAAGGGAGTCAGCAGCGCCTGAGATTTCCACGCTGCTTCACAAATGAGCCATTGAACCGGTCCTCCCCCCCCCCCCCCCCCCCCCCGATCACTTCGGATCAGGCGTTTTCTCCAGGTTCTCTTTAGTGCCAAAAAAGATGGGGGACCTCAGGTCCGTTTTGGACATGTCAACCTTAAACCTGGCAGTCACCAAACAGAAATTCCAGATGGTCACCTTACAGTCCAGTCTACCGTATCTTCGAGAATGCGACTGGATGTGCTCGCTAGACCTCCAGGACGCGTACTACCACATCAAGATTCGCAGAAGCTCCAGGAGTTTCCTTCGCTGTTGGCTGGAAGCCAATAATTTCCAGTTCAGAGTCCTGCCCTTCGGTCTCACCACAGCCTACAGGCTGTTTACCAAGGTAATGATGGTCATAGTGGCTCACCTGAGGCTTCAGGGAATTCAGGTATTCCCTTACCTAGACGATTGGCTCCTCGCTGCTTCCGCCAAGCGTCGTCTTTGCCTAGACAGGGACTTCTTCCTTCATCTTGCAGACCCGGTGCAGATCTTGGACTTTATCGGGGCACGGCTGGACATCCTTCGACTGAGTCTTTCTAACTCCAGACAGGGTCCAGAGTCTACGGGCCCATATATCAGTAGTTCTTGGCCCCAGGTAACCGAAGGCAGGCGACTTTCTCGGAGCCATGGGCTCTATGGCATCAGCAATCTCTATCCTCCCCTGTGCACGTCTTCACATGCGTGTTCTGCAATGGACTCGAGCTGTACAGTGGTCTTGGCTAGATCTCCCCATGGAATATCCAATTAAAATCAGCAAAGCCTGCAGGGCGTCACTCCTCTGTTGGCTACAATCGCCGGAGATCTTGGCGGGATGCCCATTTGCATCACCCACAGCGACCACAGATGCCTCCCAGCTCAGTGGGGGGGGGGCATTATCTGGGAAGGATGGTCCAAGGCATGTGGTCCCAGATAGAGACCAGGTTGCACATCAGTGTTCTGGAGATGAGAGCGGAGCTTTTAGCGTTGCAAGCCTTCAACACAGTTCTTCCTCCGGGGACGATTGCAATTCAGTCAGACAACATGTCTGTTGTCTGGTACATCAACAAATAGGGAAGAACCAGATCTTACCCTCTGTGTCGAGAGGCCATGAGTGTGTGGGAGTGGGTGATCTCCACCATTCGGTTTCTGATTGCAGAGCATATCCCGAGACGCTACAACATTTTAACGGACAGATTGAGTTGGGCTATTCTAATGCCATACGAGTGGTCTCTGAAACAGTCGATAGCTGAGAAGATCTTCCTTGCGTGGGGTCAGCCTAGCTGCAATCACTTTGCATCTCCTTCCAATGCAAAGTGCAATGAGATCTTTGCTGTGATTCTCACCAGGGGATCCCCCCAGAAACGCTTTGTTCCATGCTTGGGCTCCCAGGTTACTGAACGCTTATCCTCCAATGTTAAGTTGTCAATCTCGCCTTCATTCTTGCTGGATGGGTTTGGAGCCGAACCTAGGCTCCGACTCAGCCTATTACTAAAGCTCGAGAGCTATTTTTACCGTCTCAAGGCTATCCTATGTCCCATAATGCTAGGCGTGATATACCCAGATCTCGTTTGCCGCTTCAGCTACGAGGTTGCGGCTTTTTGCCGGCTTAGGTTGTATTAATATTTTACTTGGTTTTTAGTCAGCTTTTTGGCGTTACAATATTAGCGATAGTGTTTTTTAGTTACTACCTTTAGATCCCTGTTTAGGATTCCCTCTTAGGTAGTTTTTGATACTGTTTTTTTCCCCTCACCTAATAGTTAGGCCCTTGGCCAATCCCCTTCCATTCTTATTTGTGCGTGTTTGTGCCTTCTTAGATTGTATTTAAAAGTGTGAGGTTTTGTTATATTTTTTACAAGTCTGTTACATCTTTTTTGTGTGTGTGTGTGTGTGTTTGACTGATTGTGACTAGACAGTCACCCCTTTTTCAGGATGTCTAAAGACACTAAGGTCTCGGGCTTCAAGAAGTGTGACTCGTGCTGTCAGAAGATGTCTCTGACAGACGGTCACACTTCTTGTGTACATTGCTTGGGCCCTCTGCACCTGCAGGACTCTTGTTCTGTCTGCCATGCGTTCAGTCCAAGAGTCCTGCAGGAACGCAGCAATAAACTTATTTTGAGAGGCTTGTTAAAGCCTGAAGGTTCCCTGGCTAAGCCATCGTCGGGTAAACCTTCTAAGCCCGCCAAACAGTCGGCTCCATGTTCGGAGCCTTCGCCAAGCGGTGCTACTACTACCACTGCATCGGTTCTGGCCGGAACCGATGATTCTAGGCCTCAGTCGGCTCCGACTCTGCTGTCGGAGCCGTCTAAGAGCAAGAAGCGTTCCAGGTCTCCTTCCGTGGAATCGGTCCACTCGGCTGCGAAGTCTCCCTTGTTATCGGAGCGGAGTCACAGGTCCCATTCCTCTCGGTCTTCCAGGCTGTCGGACCATGACCTCGAGAGGGTGGTTAGCAGACTACTTAAGTCGCAAGCACTGGACCAAATGTTGCATAGCCCTCCATCAGGCAGTGGCTTTAACTCATCCCTCTTCGATTCCTCCTCCGACTCTTCCTGTGAGTTCGGAGCCAGAGATCATAGGGGTAGGGGTCTCGGAGCAGATACCACCCCTTTCGGCTCCCTCGTTGGCTCTGATCTCTTCCTTGATTCCATCCTTGAAGGGATCTGGGTGCCGGGACTCTCTCGTCGGCTCCAAGGGGGCGAGTTGCATCGGACCCTTGTCCGGCCCCGTTCTCCCTCTCGGAGCTTCGGCACAGGTGAGTTCTGCCCCGATATCTGCCTCGGAGCCGTTCCTCTCGGTGCCGGGAGGAGTCCCTGTCTCTTCGGAGTGGGGACCCCCTTTCCCTGCCTGATATGGGTGCCTTTGAGGTCATGAGGAGTGTGCTGGCCCCTGTGCCTGCTCCGCGGTCGGCTCCTTCGGCTCCTCCATCTATGGTGCCTGCTTCAGTCTCTACCCGCTCTCTCGATCCCGAGCGTGGAGAACTGACGCTACAGGTAGCCCCATTGGGTGTATCCTCCTCTTCTGAGGCCTCCCCTGATCCTTCAGGGGAGCCCCCTCGAAAGAGAAAATGCAAGAGGAAGCATATAGACTCCCCTGAGTCAGTCACATCGGACACTGACTTGGATGACTCAGAAGGGTCCCCAAGGTCCCCCTCTGAGGATGTCTCATTTTGTGACATCCTAGAGATTCTTAAGCAGAGGGGAAACTGGTCTGCCCTTAACCCTTCTGAGGACGAGTCTGTGTACCTGGATGCGATCGGTTCTTGCCCTTCCACCTCCTGGGTGTCTCCGCCTTTCGACCCGCTCATGGATGTGGTGGCTTGAAAGGTGTGGACGGCTCCGGATACTATGGAACCAACTCCCCAGAGGCCTACAAAATTTATTACAGCCCCTTCTGACAAGCAGTTTCTAACTAAGGGCATCCCTGTTGATGCCATGGTGGTGGCGGCGGCCACTAAAAAGGAGTTGGCTGACCCTTCAGTACCTGTCCATCCTCCTAATAAGGAATCTAGGACTATGGACAGGTATGGCAAGTGGATGTTTTCCTCAGCGACCTTTGCTATGCGTTCGCTGAATTATTTGTGCCATTTCACCCATCTCCAGAGAGACCTTCTCAAGGAACTGGGTGATACCTTACAGGACCCATCAGCTGTGGGGTCTCAGGAAAAGATCAACTCCCAGCTGGGGACCCTAAACTCTATTGTAAACTCCTCCATGCGGCTCATTTCCTATGCAGCCGATGGAGCGAGTAGGGCTGCAGGCATGGGCATCGCTCTAAGGAGACACACCTGGATGCGGCTTTGCAACTTTGCTGACCTTTTCAAGGCGTCCTTCACTAACACCCCCTTTGATGGTTCTGCCTTGTTTGGACCTCAAATGAAGGATACATTGACCAGGTGCGAGCAGGAAGGCAAGACTCTGTCTGCCGTAGGAGTCCGTTTTTCTACCCCTTCTAGACCATACCCTAAGGGTCAGAAAGGTGGGAAAATGTGGTTCCGCAAACCTCAGGGAGTACTGCCTGACTCACGTGGTGAGCTTCCCTCTAGAGGCAGAGGAGGGAACAATAATAGACATCACCCGAGGGGCAGGGGGGGTCCGCAGAATCAGGGTAGCAGAGAATCCATCTCTGACAAAACCCTTCCAGCACCCCTGAGGAGCTGCCCGACTGTCCACCTTCGGAGGCAGTCGGGGAAGACTATCACTGTAGCCAGAAGCCTTGCATTCCCTCGCACAAGACATTTGGGTACTGTCGATCATATCCGAGGGTTACACAATTCCCTTTATTCATACCCCACAACCGCCAAAAGGGCCCCTTCCAGACGTTCCACCCAGTCTGAGGGATCAAGCAGCACTAGAAATTTCAAAGCTGCTACAAAAGAGCCATCCAGCCAGTCCCAGTAGACCAGCAAGGATCCAGAGTCTACTCCAAGTTCTTTTTGGTACCAAAAAAGACAGGGGACTGGAGACCTATTTTGGATCTCAGCTGACTGAACAAGTCTGTTCAAAGAACAAAATTCCGGATGGTCACGCTTCAGTCCATTCTACCCTTCCTGAGTCAGGACAATTGGATGTGCTCTATAGACCTTCAGGATGCGTACTATCATATCAAAATGAACAGGCGCTCCAGGAGGTTTCTCCGCTTCCGGCTGGGAGCCAGTCACTACCAATTCAGAGCCCTGCCCTTTGGCCTCACCACAGCCCCCAGGGTGTTTACCAAATGCATGGCAGTGGTTGAGGCTCACCTGAGACTAAAAGGATTCCAGGTGTTTCCATATTTAGACTACTGGCTCCTTACTGCCACCACCAAGCGTCAGCTACTTCATTCCAGAGATTATACCCTCCAAATTTGCAACGAGCTAGGTATCACTAAACTCCGAAAATTCTGCCTTGTCGCCTTGTCAGTCTATTACCTTCATAGATGCCATTTTAAACACTGTGGAGCTGTCAGCAAAACTGCCTGTACAAAGGATTTCAGACATTCGAGGTCATGTTCAAATCCTACTACAAGAGAGCAGAGTCCAGGCCAAATTCGTACTAAAAACCCTAGGTCTGATGGCAGCAGCTATCACATTACTCCCCCTAGCTCGCTTTCACATGCGGATCCTGCAATGGATGCTGTTTTCCCAGTGGTCCTTTTCAACAGCTTCCAATGTCACACAGCATTCTAATCACTCAGTCATGCAAAAGACACCTTTCGTGGTGGATGGTCTCCCCTCAGGTTTTTCAGGGCAGACCCTTTGTCCTTCCTCCTCCTGTGGCTACTGTGACAACGGATGCCTCCCTGACCGGGTGGGGGGGGGTTATTTTCAGGGCAGGACAGTTCAGGGCACATGGCAGCCTTTCGAAAGCCACCTGCACATAAATGTATTGGAAGTGAGAGCGGTGCTTTTAGCGTTGCAGGCCCTTCAAGACTCTCTACCCACCGGGACTATTGCAATTCAGACAGACAATATGTCTGTAGTGTGGTACATCAACAAGCAGGGCGGAACCAGGTCCTACCCCTTATGTCGAGAAGCACTCAGACTGTGGCAGTGGGCGATCTCTTCTCAACGGTTTCTGGTAACAACACATATCCTCGGGAAGTCCAATGTCATAGCGGACAGGCTGAGCAGAGCCATTCTCATGCCCCACGAGTGGTCTCTCAACCAGCTAGTAGCGGAAAAAATCTTCAGGAGGTGGAGTCAGCCTTGCTGCGATCTTTTTGCAACCCCTCAAAACAGCAAGTGCCCAGACTTCTTCACCCTCTTCCCTCTCCCAGCCCCCCCCCCCCAGAGATGCTCTAGTCCACTATTGGCCCCGGGGTCTTCTGTATGCCTTTCCCCCCTTTCCCTTAATTACTCAGCTAATCCAGAAAGCAACTGTTTTGAGATCCAGAATGATCTTTGTTGCCCCTTACTGGCCTCGACAAATTTGGTTCCCGTTCCTGCAACGTCATCTACTAGATCAACCCTGGTATCTGGACCCAGCGCCAGATCTTCTGACACATCAGTCGGGCGGGCTGCATTAATCTCTCCAATCTCTCAACCTCAAAGCTTGGTTGCTCCACTTCCAACCCTAGCCAGTTTTCCCTCAATCTCTCATTCAGTTTGTGACATCATCCTCGCTTCGCACAAGTCTACCACCAGAAAGACTTATGCTAGCAAATGGAAGCGTTTCTCTGTTTGGGCAGGGGAGAAACAAGTTGACCCTTTTACAGCCCCTGTCCAAACAGTCTTAGAGTTTTTGGCAGAACTTTTTCAAATGGGATCTTCTTCAGCCACTATCAGAGTTCAGTTGGCAGCCATTGCAAATTTTCATGTTGGATTGTCAGAGACCAGCATAATGTCACACAAACTTTGTAAAGCCTTTCTAAAAGGAACCCTCTTACTTAGGCCCCCAGTAAAAGATCCTCCCCCACCATGGGACCTAAATTTGGTGCTGTCGTCTTTAATTCTCCCTCCCTTTGAACCTGCGGCTTCCTGTTTATTAAAGTTGCTCTCTTGGAAAACTCTGTTTTTAGTAGCCATCACTTTAGCGAGAAGGGTATCAGAACTTCAAAGCCCTTTGTGTTCGCCCTCCTTACCTTGTTTTTCACAAAGATAGAGCGTCACTTAGGACTAATCCATCCTTTTTACCCAAAGTACTCTCTGAAAAAAATCTGAATCAGACCATTGATCTTCCTGTTTTCTTCCCACTTTACACCAATAGGTCTGAACGGAAGTTACATTGTCTAGACGTTCACCGTCAATTACGCTTCTACCTGGATAGAACCAAGCAGACGAGGAAATCAGAACAGCTCTTCCTGTCTTACGCGGAAGGGAAACAAGGCCTGCCAGTTTCCAAAGTAACCTTGTCCAGGTGGTTGACCTCTGTCATCATGTTGATTTACCAACTGAGGCATAAAGAGCTCCCTATTAAGCCCAGAGCTCATTCAACCAGAGCATTAGCTTCTTCAGTAGCCTTTCAGGCAAGATTGCCAATGGACTCCATTTGTGAAGCGGCCACATGGGCCTCTCCTCATACCTTCATTTCTCATTACAAGCTGGACATGACCTCTAGAAGTAGGGCTGATTTTGGTTCCACTGTACTCAAGAGTTTGTTCCATTGAGCCTCCCAGGACTAAGGTGCTAGGGACGCTGTCCCATCCAGCAAGAATGAAGGCGAGACTGACAACTTAACATTGAGAAGTTATGTACTTACCATAACGTTCCATGTTAGTTGTTTTCATCTCGCCTTCTTTCTTGCGTCCCACCCTCCATCCCCCTAGCCTGGCAAGACCGAGAGCATTTTCTGAGATGTGTTATCATGAGAGTTATCTCCTTAGCTACCTCTTTCTTTTTCTTGGTAGCTCTTATAAGAGTTTTGTATACCTAGATGTATATTCTTGGTAGCTCTTAAGAGTTTTGTATACCTAGATGTATAGAGGTATGTATATATATATATATATATATATATATATATATATATATATATATATATATATATGTGTGTGTGTGTGTGTGTATATATATATATATATATATATATATATATATATTCTCAGTCATGGTGGGGACATGTATGTCCATAGTGTTAGCTATCAAACGAGATCTGGGTATATCACGCCTAGCATTATGGGACATAGGATAGCCTCGAGCCGGTAAAAATAGCTCTCGAGCTTTAGTAATAGGCCGAGTCGGAGCCGAGGTTCGGCTCTGAACCCATCCAGCAAGAAAGAAGGCGAGAAGACGACAACTAACATGGAACGTTATGGTAAGTACATAACTTCTCATTACCACTCATTCCATGGTTGCTCCAGTTCCCTTGATTGCCAGGTCTCACTGTCTTTTATCTTTAGTAAAAACTATCCTGGTGGAGTCTCATAGGGCCTCCACTAGGAGGATTTACTGCAGTAAATGGAAAAGATTCGCTATTTGGGCTTCTCAGAGGGACTTGGATCTTTTTACAGCCCTTGTTCCTGCAGTCTTGGATTTCTTAGCCTACATTTTTCAGCAAGGGGCTAGTTCCTTCACTGTGAATGTGCAACTGGCAGCTATTTTGAATTTCCACGTCGGCGAGAACGTGAATGCTCTGGCCTCTTCTAGACTGTGTAAGGCTTTCCTTAAGGGCACCTTTCTTTTGTGTCCTCCAATTAAGGACTCTGTTTCTCCCTGGGACCTTACCTTAGTTCTCCAGGCTTTAGTGGCTCCCCCCTTCGAACCTGCAGCATCAGTAGATTTGAAGTTCTTACCCGGAAGGCAGCCTTCCTAGTGGCCGTTACGTCGGCTAGGAGGGTTTCTGAGATTCAGGCTCTGTCTGCCGTGCCCCTTTACTTGATCTTCCATAAGGACAGGGTTTGTCTCCGCACAAACCCTTCTTTCTTGCCAAAAGTGGCTTCTGAGTCAAACATCAGTCAAACAATTAACCTGCCTGTTTTTTTCAAAATTTTCAGAACAAGGGAGAATATAAACTGCATTTACTAGATGTTCACAGGCAACTTTCTTTTTATTTACACAGAAGAAAGTCCTTCTGTAAGTCTGACCAGTTATTTGTGTCCTTTTCTAAACCCTTTTTGGGTAAAGCCATCTCCAAGGTTTCCTTAGCTACATGGATTTCACTGTGTATTTTGCAAATTTACAAAGACAAAGGTCTGTCCCCACCTGGTCCTATTAAAGCTCATTCTACCAGATCCTTGGCGACTTCTGCTGCCTTTTGGTCTAGAATTTCATTGGACGATATTTGTGCGGCAGCAAGTCACATACCTTCATTTCTCATAAGTTGGATTTGATCTCCAGAGGGAGAGCTCCTTCGGCTCTGCGGTGCTCAGGAATATCCTTCCATGAGGGCCTCCCAGGAGATTGAGTAGCTGGGGACTCTGTCCCACAGGTTGCAGATAAAATTGTTACTACTTCAGATAAAGAAGTTATGTACTCACCATAACGTTCCATCTGAGTAGTTACACTTAATTTTTCTGCAACCTTCCCACACTCCTTCCCCCGAACCTGCTCATGGTTTGTCAGTTGAGTTGCTGGTTAGTTTGAGTAGTGGCAAATTCGATCTGAGGGTAGGTAGGAGATCGTGATGGGTTATGGTAAGGGGGAGGAGTTTGGAGCTCAGGGCAGATGCTTGAAAAGTTGCCGGCTGGGAACCAGTATGGATCCGAATACCCACAGGTTGAAGAAAAATGAAGTGCAACTACTCAGCTGGAATATTATGGGTGAGTACATAACTTCATTTGCATTACCTGTGGTTAATTGTCTAGAACTGTGCTGCATTTCCTATGGCTAATTGTTTGTACTAATACTTTCCCTCCTGCTTACTCCATTTCACCCAACTCCTCTCTCTAGATAACTCACTACTTCTGATCCTCTTATTCCTTTTTTTCCCTACCCCTCTTTTGCTGCTGTAGTGTTGTATTTAAGATTTACAACTGCTTCTTTATTCCTTTTCCTTACAGTGTATCCCCGCTGAATCACTACCACCCCAGGTGCCTCCCAGTCCTCTGCTTGGAATCCCTGGCTTCCCGCCCTTGAACAGACGTCATAAAAGGACTCCAGCTATGCTTCTATTTCATCCTTGCCACCCCAAGAGGTAATATCAAGTGAATGTACCCTATTGTAAATTAAACATTACAATACAAGTACCCTCTTGTTATACCAACCCGGTGAGCAATAGCTAGTAGCCTACCACGGTTTTAATCCTCCCTCTATGTTCTTGGCTTCTTCCCCATTTCCCCTGAGTGTCCGAGATCTACCTTTGTAATTACCCGGTCTGGCCTCGAGGTGGCAGCATTCCTGTTTTTTTCTACATCTCAGTGCATGCTTACACTACTGTTAACCTAACTCTACCCTGCTCCTAGCCTCGGATTTAGCCAACACTCCATTAATCTACCTCTGTCCTGTATAGCTTCTAGCTCTTGTGAACCTTCTGCTTCCTTTAACTCAAATACTTAGTGCCTGTACTGTAGTCTCCTTACCTCAGATCTTTTCTCTCCTTCACTGATATACTCTCCACCTTTTTCCTCCTCCTTGGCTCTACCTGCTCTGTTCGCCCTATGGGCTCACTCTGCTCCCCTAACCCGCCCCCTGCACCTCTACATTTATTGTACCCTTTCTCCACCCACTCATCCTAATTGCCCAGTAGAAGCTCTTCCCTCATTACTACTCCTCCTCTCTCCCTCCTACATAAACACATCACACACTCTAATCCTTCACCATTTAAAGTCCCCTCCTCTGTTTCACTTTAAATGAAGATAACCTTTGTCTGTCTCTACCCCCTCGTACTCCCCCCCCCCCCAAATTATACACATTAAACTACCTTTGACTAAATATGCTCCTCTTTACTTCTCCACACCCTCCAGGCCCCCTGCTTCCTCCTTATATTCCTAATTCCCCTATGTTATGCCAGCTCATATTCCTCCAATGCACCACCTATCCCACCTTCATCTCAAACTGACACACTCATTCTTCTCCCTCATTCATACTCTCATTTCTATTTCATTTCCTCCTCCCTTATTCAGCCTCATCCCCTGCACCTCTTCTATCCTAAAATTATCACCACTACAGCTAAAATACTTACTCCTAAACTAATGTTAGTTCTGCCCAAACTCATGCACTATAAACCCAAATGGCTAAAGGTTACCTCCTTCAATATCTAAGTGGAGATATTCATCCCAACCCTGGCCTTAGTCCCTTTAATAACTCCCTCCCCCCTTCTCCTTGTTCCCACTCTTCCCCCCACAATACCCTTACATTTTTACACTCAGCGCCCAAAGTCTCAACAATAAAACTCACTAATTTCAAGCATGATTAAACCATAACCAACCTGACATCTTAGCCACATCAGAAACCTGGCTCAAACCCCATATCTCTGACTCTGAAATCCTGCCTACAGGATTTCAGTCTCTCAGAACTGACTGACCAAATAAAAAAGGTGGCGGCACTGCCCTAATCTACTCTAATCTTTTTACCTTAATTCCCCTTCAAATTCCAATCCCTCAATTCAACAATACTGAACTAAGAGTTGGTGTACTAAAAATTAATAAACACAAGAATATCTGCATCATTGCCCTATACATATATATATATATATATATATATATATATATATATATATATATATATATATGTGTATATATATATATATATATATATATATATATGTATATATGTATATATGTATATGTATATATGTATATGTATATGTATATATATATATATATATATATATATATATATATATGTATATGTATATATATATATATATATATATATATGTATATATATATATATATATATATATATATATATATATATATATATATATATATATAATATGTCCTGGCAACAACATCTCTCGATTGGAACAAGATCAATAGTCCCTCTCCCTCCTTATACATTAACCTCTATAACTTTACTCAAGTAATCATGTCCACCTCCCGACCCAACAAAACAAATCCCCCAGGATCCATTATAGACTGGATCCTAGTAACCCATCCAAATAAAATCTACTGTGACACCATTCCCATCACTATTAGCGACCACTTTCCAGCCTTTATTCATCGTTCAACTAGCTCCACCCCACATCAGCATCAATACATTCTCACTCGCAACCTTAGCAACTTCAACCCCTCAACTTTCTCAAATATTCTCAAACAAATGCATTGGCAAATCCTAAACAACCCTTCCTCCTGCTAAAGCTAGAGACCACTTCAACTTCCTTGACACTCTAAACTCCCTAGCCCCCACTAAGAAACAAAAGGATAAAAACAAATACCGCTCCATGGCTATCCAAAGAAACTAAACAAATTATGCTTCAAAGTGCAAATCCTGGAAGCGTTACCATAACAACAAACTGCCCAAAACCCTGCTCGAATACAAACAACTCCAGGCAGGATTCACGAAGGCTTACACAGAGTTTAAGAGTAGTGTAAGCCTCCGTGTAAGCCTCCCGATCCAGGAACAGCCCAAACCTCCGTGTAAGAGACAGCTAAAACGTCTCTTACACGGACTGGGCGTGGAAATGCTCAATACCTCATTTGCAGCTGAAATATATGCAAATGAGGTATTTGAGCGATCCAGGAAGCCCAAAGCAGTCCGTGTAACGGACGTTTTAGCTGCAGAAATGTACTCAGCTGACAACTGAGTACATTTCTGCAAAATTGACAACGCAGCTATGTCAGCTCCAAATAAAGGGTGCATATGTGTCATCTAGCATGCCAATGGCCAAATATGTGGCCATTGGCATTAAAAAGTGTTGCAAAATTATTTAAAATAACTTTTTTTTTCGGGGGATTTTGATGTTTAACTGCAGCGCACACCCGCGCAAACGGGGTGCGCTGCCTAAAATTGAAAACTGAAGCTTATAAGCCCACAATTGTGGGTTTTATGTATTACATGGAATGACAATGCAGGGACTAGCAGACCAAAAACAATATGGCCACCGTGTAGTGGTTGCCAAGGGGGGGAAGCTCCGTGTAAGAGATGTAACTAAGCATTACTAGGCAATCCTATGTAATTGAGGGTTAGAATACTGAATCACACTGCCACATAGGTAATGAGCACTAAGAGTTACAGAAGGGGGAGGAATAGAGTAAGAGGTAGGTGACATCACGGGGGGGGGGGATGATGGAAATAAATGTATCACATTGGAGGGCAGTGTAACGTGCCAGATGACAGACAGACATCAGGGAGAAAGGTGTGTCCCAACAGAACACTAGGAAAGTCAAGAAATAGAGGGTGTACACTATCCCTACACTCAAACTTTCTTGATATTCATGCATGCGCGCGTGTTCACGAGTGTAAGGCAGGTTCAACATGTGGGAGCGTGTTGCAAACCGTTCGCAACGGTTTGCGCGGGCGTGCACGTGAGTAAGGCAATATGCGCGCGTTTTACCGTGAATCAGTGAATCAGCCAAGTCCACACCGTGTAAGGATGTGTGCGCGCGTGTAAGCAACTGTGAGCATGCTTAAGCTGGTGTGCACATTGCTCCCCCTGAGGAAACAGAGGAAAAAGGAAACAACTAGATTACAAGGAGGCTGCCAGAGGATACTGCTGGAGTTAATTGGTGATAACAATTGGAAGCAGGCAATTACACAGGCAGACTAGAAGCCCAACCCAGCACTTAAAACACTGCAAACAGCAGTGCAGGGTGTTTTTCTCAAGAGATACTGCAAGAGATACTGCAAGAAAGGAGTAAGCTATCAGAATTGAAAACTGAAAAAAGCTGAACTCAGAGCAGAAATGCTAGGGGCTGCCATAGCTGTTATAATCAGGCATAGGCGAATTGCTGAGGGTAGTAACAATGCAGATGCTGACAGACAACCCAGAGTGAGGAGAAGAAGAGTATACAGGCCCAGTGTCACCTACCATGGGTTACATGAGCTGAAGATAGTAGAGCGCTACAGAGTGGACAGAGACCTTCTGCAGCAAATTGTTGAGCTGTGCAGGCCACGTCTCACACACAGAACCAACAGAGGGGAACCCATCCCAGTGGAAACCAAGGTATGTGTTGGCCTAAGAATACTAGCAACAGGTACCTTCCAGAGACCAACTGGTGATATGATGGAGATGTCACAGGCATCAGCCTCTAGGGTACTGCACCAGTTCCTGGATGCCATGTCAGCACATGTCGGTGATCATGTATATTTCTCTAATGCCCGTGAGGTTGTGGCCAGCAATATGCGTCTCTTCCAGCAAATAGCGGGATACCCTGAGGTACTGGGTGCAATAGACTGCACGCACATACGCATCAAAGCACCAGCCGGTGAGTGGGGTAGAGCCTATATTAACCGCAAGGGATTCCCCTCCATCAACTGCCAGGTCGTGTGTGATGCCCAGGGCATAATAATGAATGTGTGTGCTGGCTGCCCTGGGAGCTACCACGATTCCCACATCTGGCATCTGACGCAGCTGTACCAGTCATTTGCCAGTGGGGACTTCCCACACGGACACCTAGTGGGGGATGCAGGTTATGCACTTGAGCCGTGGCTGATGACACCCATCAGAAATGCACACACACCTGAAAAAGAACACCATAATGAGGCACACGCACAAACACGTAATGTCATAGAGCGTGTGTTTGGGCTGCTCAAGTCACGGTTCCGGTGTCTGGACACATCTGGTGGAGCCTTGCAGTACACACCAACTACATGTACCCAAATGATCATATGTGCTATGCTACATAATATGATCCTGCGGAAACAGCTGCAGCAGGACCAGCATAGGGCTGGGCCAAACATACCCCCACCATTGCCAAGGACACCACAGGCAGAGGGTGACTCGGAGGAGGAACAATCTGACCTTGCCCCAGTAGGCAGAAGGAGGCGTGCCCAGTATGCCCTGGCCTTGGCAAAGAGGCAACGCATAGCACATACACTGGCTCAGTAGGAACACTGGGACTGATACCCCCTCCGACTCACTCGTATAGTAACAGGGATGCCTAACATGACACAACCTGCTTCCAAACATGTACAGGGAGTGTAGTATGTGCATCCGACAGAGGCAGCCCTGCAGCACCACCTGAGGCATGAATGCCATGTGTTAAGTAATGTAACACCATGTACCATATGCACACCTGAGGACCCTGACTAACATCCACCCTCACCAATCATAAACCACAAAAACACAAACCCACCTTCATAGGTACCACAAGGGATAGGAACCTAGATGTAATGCTACCCAATGCCAGAAGTATAAACAGCAAGATGTGCGCAGTGTAAACGCACACAGTATAGAGAATGTAGATATCAGTGCTGTAATAGAAAACTGGGTCAAAGCCCACATCAGCACCCTAACACTACCAGGTCACACCCCATACAGTGATGTACAGCTGCAATAACATGTAATAAGCTACAAAATGAGGGTAACTAGCAATAAATGTCATGGATAACCACACCCTCATGTTGGTACCACAACAAGAAGCAGCATGGATTAGCCATGGTCAAATACCAATGGCTAAAACTGCCTACTACTATATAGCTTGCTGCAGACCACTGTCCTAATAGCAGGAACTGCACCAGGCCCATGTTGGAATACAGGAAGATATCAAGCCCCCCAAACCACATTATATTGCTTGACTGAAAATACCTACACATACACCATAGTTTCATAGTTTACTACTAGGCTATCTGCCCTAGTGCATTTATAAGCCTAGCCATAGTGATGTGGCTATTGCCACCCCTTATAGTGGTAATAAGTGTACAGAATAGATTCCGAATATTGTGCCTCTGACTTAGTAGTGACACATTATGACCCCCTTACGTAATCGAATAACTTGACTGTGCCTCTGTCTAGTAGTGACACAGGGAGGACCCCTGGGGTAAACCTACAATCTCACATCCAGTTGTCCAGATTTCTCTTGAAGAGAGTCAGTGAGGGACTCTGTCTAACATGAACTGGGATTCTTTGCTAGTGTGTGAGAGAAGCCTCTGAGTTATGACTCTGTCCCTCCAGCATGTCCTATACATGTATGTGCTGAGGTTCAAATCTTCAGCTCTCATGGTTCTGGTGGATTTGGATTGCTTGCAGTGGAGCATGTCCACCAAATCCTGATTGGACATGGTCTTGTATGTCAGGCATAGGTCACCGGTAAGTATGCGGTATGCTACTGAATAAAGCTGGATTTCCTTTAGTCTGGAAGCATATGACATGTGTTGTAGACCCCTGATCTTCTTGGTAAGGTACTTTTGGGGTCTCTCCAGCTGTTGCAAGTGCTGGGTGAGGTACATACCAAATGGGGCTTTGTATTCAATCATGGGCCTGATAAGGGAGAAGTATAGTGGTACAATGACCTCCTTTGATCTGGATGGAAAACCCTTTGTGATAAGGTGGGCAAGATAGAAAGTCTTTCTAACCACTTTGGCAACATGGGTGTCAAACGAGACGTCACTATCTACATGTGTCCCCAGGTGTCCGATTTGTTTTCTGTGCTCAGTGGGTTGCTGTCTATGTATTGATTTGTGGCTACTTTGTTCCTCCCAAAGGGGATGACTACACATCAGTTGCATTCAGTTTCAGGCCATGATTCCGGCACCAGCTATCTGTCTTTGTGACTGCATTCTGTAGGATGTGTGTGCCGGCTGATGTATTCACTATGGTGCCTAGGTTGCAGTCATCTGCAAACTTTGTCAGCCACAACCTTCCTATGTTTGCTTTCTCATCTGAAAAGTAAATGCCAAATAAGAGAGGTCCCAGGACAGATCCTTGTGGGACACCACTTGTGACTAGCTTTGAATCTGACAAGGCACCTGCAATGTCGACTTTATGGGTTCTGTTTCTTAGCCATTTTGCAACCTATCCTGTGACATACGGTTTTATATTTCAGCTGTTGAGCTTGTCTATGATACCTGAGTGGGGTATTGTGTCAAAGGCCTTAGCCAAGTGCAGGTAGGCTGTGTGGACCGCGTAGCCCTCATCAATGGCCCTACTGACAGTTTCAAAATAGTCAACTAGGTGCAAAAGGCAGGATCTGCCCTGTACAAAGCTGAACTGGGTGGGATCAAGGGTCTGTAGGTCACCAATGTCTCTGTTTAAGAGCTCCATAATGACTCTTTCCATAGCTTTGCAGACAAGGCTGGTTAAGCTTGTGTGGTGGTAGTTGCCAGGGTCTGTGGAGGCGTCTCCTTTGTGGAGTGGGACCACTGTTGCTGTACGCCAGTGTTCAGGTACATATCCTGTAGCAAGGCTAAGGTTAAATAGCATTTGTATATACGGGTTTAGCTCCTTCTGGAGTTCACATAGCATAACTGGGGATACCATCAGGTCCCATTGATGCTGTGTTCTTGTCTTTGCTGAGTGCGGCTCTCACATGGACATCTGAGATGACAGTGAGGTTACATTCAGCTGTGATAACTATCTTCTTTTGGGGGTGAGGGAGGGGGAAAATTGCACTGAACCTGTCTGCCAGAATGTTGCCAATATCTGTCAGGTCCCTGAAATATATGTTGTTGTGTACCAACTCTGAGCATATCTGAGGGTTCCCACCCAGGTTTCTGACATAACTGAAGAAGGCAGTGTGGTTATCTTCATTGTCTTTGGTGATTTATGTCTCCAAGTTGACCTTGGATGTCTTTGAGAGAATGTAGCTTTTTACTAGTGCTGATCACAGCTGCCTTCCCTTTAGGAGATGTAGCTTTGTCTTGCATTAGTATCCTTCATCTGTTATACAGTTTGTTTATGGCTGGGGTCCACCAGACAGGCCACTTTCCCTTGGTGGAGAGGGTCTTGGTTTTATTTGTGATTGCATGGTCCATGCTTTCTCGGAGATGTCCGTAGAAAGCGTCTGTGAAGGAGTCACCATTGTGTGTTGTGATTTCCACTGGCCCAGTGGGCTTAAAGGATACCATCTCAGTCTGAAGAAGTGTGAAGTCAGCTTTTGAGATGTTTGTCACTATACTCTTTGTATTATACTAGCACTGACACAAGTGTAGACAATTTCCCAGAATCCATCAAACAAAATGGACATGCGAAATGTAACACTTCCACAAGAGGGGTAAGCATACTGGATGTGATAATCAGAAATATGTGTACTGGATGTCAAGATGAGAAGTGTATCCCTCACTGGTAAGACCAGACCATAGAGTAATCACACTATAGTTGCACATCCCGACCCCAGTCCCTGGCCAGATTACCACAGTGAAACACATGTATAAAGCATAGCTTGCACCCCTACAAACCAATGTGGAATCCATGAAAAGCCCTGTGCAAGTCCAGAATATGGGAGACACTGCAGAACGTGTTATACAGGCATACCATGAACACAGCCAAGAGTGCTTGGAGTCTGCAATCACAAACAACAAGACACAATGCCATACACCCAGGCATCTGGCATGCTGGACTCCAGCAATTACTAAACCATTGAAGAGAATGAGGAAGCTACCACATGATAGATGAAACATAAAAAGTGAAGTAATCAGTGATCACTAGTATGGCAATAAAATGTGTCCACACATACAATCCACTAAGGCCAGGCAAAACAAGTAGAATCTGTGAATCCAGTGGCAATGTGACACCTGTCCCAAGTACACACACAACAACAACTCACCCCAATAAATACAAATGTATGTGATAGACGCAACCAGGTAGCCAAACCAGGGCCTGAGCACCCCCAAATCAGTACTGTCAAAACTAGTCAGGAGGTCAAGGTAGCCACATACACCACAAAGTCTGTGGCTTTTTGTCGTGGAATAAAAGATTTGTCTTCACGTTTGGTGTCCTTGCATCCTTGAACTTGCTGTGGTGGAGTATTGTCGTGATTACATACACCACAAACCCAGTCCCACATAGACCTACGACGACTGTAAACCAAACACAAAAACATTCCCAGAGGCCCTAATTACAAACGCACAACACCAACACAAGCCTCCAAAGCAGACACCCAATTAAACAACCACCAGACATAGCACATGTAACACATAGTATACAAAGCTGGTGTGCCAAACAGTCACAGGACAGAAGGAGAAACAACATGCCTGATACAGTTGTAATAGGTGACTCCATAGTGAGACGTGCTGCTGTTCCAGGGATGGCTTGCACCTCTTACCCATGAGCGTCTGGATATTGCCTAAGGCTTTTGCAACCTACAGAGATCCTTTCGTAGGCAAGGCCGAAAAGACCAACCCACCACCATAGAAAACAAAACTGGAAAGAAACAGAAGGGTAATGCTGATCAATGCCAGATGTGTAAACCTCAATATGCATGCTCCTGAGGCCCTCCCCAGTATGGAGAACATTGATGTCTGTCCAGTGATAGAAACGTGCTGCAAGCCTCGTGACAGCACACCAGCACAACCAGGTAATACCACATATCATGTGTTATGGCCACAAAACCTGTAACAAAACATAAAAGGAGGGTGAGTATCCATATTCAGCACAGACACCCATACGTCCAGTTAACTGACAATGCTTATGTCATTGCAGTCCACCCATGTGCAACTAACCTGTAGGCAAGACTGCTGTACAGTCTGTAGCATGCTACAGACCACACTCTCACACACAGGAACCCCACCCCACTGTCCTGAAGACAGTGGACGGTATGCATGTACCACCAAATACAAAACAAGGTACACACAAATTACCACATAGGTGGTAAACCATTATGTGTGGAAGGAGTAATCGGGGACCTAGTGACACAAGTGGACAGTCACCTGTTATGTGACAGTCACATCGCCAATTTGTCTAGGAAGACTGTCTATATTGGACACTGTATCATGAAAGGATTCACATCTACGTCAACAAAGGTCATTGTGCCCCTATACTGTTCCCTTATCAGACCATATTGTAGTACAATGCCTCATTTGGGATGTACATTACCTGGCACCTGCAGCAGTTAGAAAGACCTCAAAGGTACCTCAGCAAGAGTCAGAAAGGGTCTCAAATATATCTCATATGCTGCCTGGCTGTAGACACCACAGCTGAATGCAGTCACATACTGCCTACACAGAGGCATTGTATGTCTGTTGTACAAGTCCATGTCCAACACAGAAGTAATGGACATGCTCCACCCCAGAAAACTCAAAGCCATCGGAGCTGTGCGAGTCAGAGATGTCAACCTTAACACATAATCAAATAGGATGTGCTGGAGGGACAGATACCTAACCCTGAGTCTCTCCACACCCTGGAACAGAATACCACTACATGTTAGGCAGAGCCCTTCACTGACACTCTTCAACAGGAAGTTAGCAAAATGGATGGATAGTTGTAGATGTACACTGGGGGGTCTTTACTGTGTCATGTCCAGACAGAGGCACAGCTAAGTAAATCATAAATGGCCATAATATTCACATAGCAAGGGGTGGCAAAAGCCACACACACTGTGGCTAGGCTTACAAATGCCCTAGGGTGGATAGCCTAGTATGAACCTATGAACCTATTATGATACAAGTGTTACAGGACACTAAGGATAACCCCAAGGCTGCTGCAACTGATGGTAGTAAGCGTGTTGTGAATTCCCAGATATGCTCTGGATCACACAAATATTACAAACAACATACCAAACACACACACGTATTGCCAACATACATCCTGACAGGTGCAGTGCAAACCCCCCCCCTCATAATGCAAAATATCTTTCCCAGCAGACTGCTGCCTCCCTGACATTGTCAGCCTTACCACAGGATATGTACCCAAAGAGCAGTGTACAACAGTGGTTGTTCTCAAGAAAGGTGTCGCCTGAATGGATGCTAAAAACAACCACCACAGAATCCTGAGAAGCTTGGTCTGCACAGCTATGGAAAGGATCAGCATGTACCGCAGACATAACGATATTGGGGATCTATTGACACCCGACCCTACCCAGTGTGGGTTTATTAAGTGCAGACCCCGCCCCTAAACATGTGTGACTCAGTTGAAACAGTAATTGAGGTCACTGATGAAGGCAATGTGGTCCACACAGTGTAGCTGGACCTTGCAAAGCCTTCTATACAATACCCTACGTGTTCAGTATAGATATGCTCACCAGCTTATATATACACCCCAATGTCACTAGAGGGGTTGCAAACCAGACCAACGACAGAACTGACATGGTCAGACATGCTGCAGCCATGTCAGACTACAAACCCACATATAACAGGTATCCCACAAAGCTTGGTCCTGGGACCTTCCCCGTCTGGTATATATGCCCTATAGGTACAGGCCAACATGTAAGGACTGTGCCTGAACATGTTTGCAGAGGACTACAAACCACCTAACATATCTGACACTCCAGCTGACACAAGCATCCCACAAAAGGGCCACATAGAAACAGACAACCGGTGCCGTAGCCATGTCAGCATGTTAAATGGAGAAAACTGTATAGTCAACCTCTGTGGATATACAGTAAGTGACCACCAATTACCACATAGGTGTTAACCCATTACATACTTAACATGTAATGACAGACCTGGGTACACAAGGTGATAGATATCCTGCATTGGACAAACATGTGGCTGTAGTGTTAACAGAAACAATCCATATACCAACCTAATCATGAAGGTTATGACATCTAGATAAGGGGAGGTCATTGTGGTTCTGCAGTTATCCTTCATCAGCGTTAAAATTGATCACAACAGCCCCTGTGGGGTGTACCTCAGCAGACACCTCCATCAACTGTAAAGTCCACAACAGTACCTCACCAGGAGTATCAAAGAGCTTGAACAGATGTAATGTGTTGCCTGATTAAACAGAGTGCAACTCCACACACTGCCATGCTGGCCACCCAGACGCAAGCTGTGCCTGATGTAGAAAGCCATGTCCAAGCTGGAATCAATGAACATGCTGCACCTTGTACAATCTGAATGGCAGTGAGCTATGCACATGAGGGACCTGAACCCCAGCACTGACATACATAGGACAAGCTGTACTGCAATATCCATAACACAGAAGCCTCCCCCACGCATGAGTAAACTACCAGTACAGGTTATCCATAGAGTCACTCGTTGATTCTCCTCAACAGGAATCTTAATGAGTGGAAGGGAGATGGTAGGTTTACCCTGGGTATCACTGTTATATCACGGGTAGACAGAGGCACAGTATACTAAACAAGACATATGTCATGGCAAACTACACTTACAATGTGTCGAAGGACAAACACACTCTCTGACTAGCATTAGAAATGGCCTAGGGCACATCGGTAGTGTTTGCCAATGTACACCTATGTTGTGGAATACACTACTGATGTTGGATGAGGCTGTTGTAAGTAGTTCATATCTGAACATAATGCAACATGGTCAGATAGGTTCATAGGTTTATACTAGGCTATCTGCTCTAAGGCAGTTATAAGCCTAGCCCAGAGTTTTGTGGCTTACGCCACCCCTTATATGGAAATAATACTGTGCCCATTAGTTTGTTGTGCCTCTGTCCAGCAGTGACACAGAGACGATTCCCGGGGTAAACCTATGATCTCCCATCCACAGGTCAAGATTCCTCTTGAACAGAGCCAGCGAGGTGCTCTGCCTCACATGGACCGGGATTCTATTCCACAGCATAGGGAGTCTCTGAGTGATAAATCTATCCCTCCAGCATGTCCTGCTTATATCCCTGCTAAGGTTTAAGTCACTTGCCCTAGTGGTTCTGGTGGATTTGGAGATTTTGAGGTGGAGCATGTCTATTAATTCCTGGTTGGACATGGCCTTGCATGTCAGGCACATGTCACCTCTGAGCAGACGGTATGCGACTGAATAGAGCTGGAGTGTCTTCAATCTGGCAGCATATGACAGATGTTGGATTCCCTTTATCCTTTTGGTGGGGGACTTTTGGGGTCTCTCCTATTGCTGCAGATGTCGGGTGAGATGCATCCCGAATGGGGCATTGTACTCTATCATTGGTCTGATAAGTGAAGAGTACAGGGGAACAATGACCTCACTAGATCTGGATGTGAATCCCTTCATGATCAGGTGGGCAATGTAGAAGGTCTTTCTAACCACTTTAGCAACATGAGTGTCAGAAGAAAGGCCACTGTCAACCTGGGTCCCCAGGTCCATGATAACCTCCTCTGTGCTTAGAGAATTGCCACCTATATGGTAGCTTGGGGTTACCTTGCTTTTCCCGAAGGGTATGACTATACATGTTTTGGCATTTAACTTCAGGCCATGGCTCTGGCACCAGCTATCAGTTTCCCTGAGTCCCTTCTGAAGGATATCCGTGTCTGATGCACTGTCCACTATGGCGCCCAGTTTGCAGTCATCTGCAAACTTTGTCAGCCAAAGTCCTCCCATGTTGGCCTGTACTTCTGAGAAGTAGATGCTGAACAATAGGAGGCCAAGGACCGAGCCCTGTGGGACACCACTTGTGACCGGCTTCGAGTCTGAAATAGCGCCAGCAACTCTAACCCTGTGGGTCCTGTCCTTAAGCCAGTTTGCAACCCATCTTGTGACATATGGGTTTACATTTAAGTTGGTAGGTTTTTCTACAATACCCGAGTGGGGTATTGTGTCGAAAGCCTTTGCAAGGTCAAGGTAGGCTGTATGGACTGCCTTTCCCTCATCAATGGCCTTGGTGACTGTTTTGAAGAAGTCGACCAAGTTCAAAAGGCATGATCTGCCCTTGACAAAGCCAAACTGGGACGGGTCCAATGTCTGCATGTCCCCTATATCTTTGTTTATGAGCTCCATTATGATCCTCTCCATAGCTTTGCAGACTAGACTTGTTAAGCTTATGGGGTGGTAATTACCAGGGTCCGTAGAGGCACCGCCTTTGCGCAGATGTGCACAACTGGACCCTAACCAGGCTGTTGTGCTCACTATGGAAATGTAAAGCAGTGATAGGACTAAAGCCCAGGATACTGTCCACCACAGTGAAAGTACTGAACCACTACACTATACTGTACTACAGTGTTAGGTCAGTATGAACGGATGTTGACAATTGTATGCAAAGTATCCCATGCAAAACCTGCAGGCACAGTATAATCCCTGTTGTGTTCACACAAAAAGCATTTGGACAGTAACTACACAACATGGCACAGGACACACAACCATAAACTGGAGATATTTGTTGAAGTTCACACTCATCCACAAATGTGATGGGCTGCAGTGTTCAACATATGGAAAGCTCACACTGGGCATGCTCACACACTTTGATAAATGAGACATCTTTCACCCAACATGCCATGGGAAGGCTGAACTGGGCATGCTCACACACTTTGTCCAAATATCAGTTTAGCATTTTGCCACATATATCTGGTATATGTACGTGTTATTCCAGTAACCAACAACATTATAGCAATCTGACCAGTGCTCACACTTAAATGACTACAGAGACATACATGATATAGTGGATTTCCCCCATATGCAAACATCGTCCACAGATACACAAGTTGTTCATACAAACAGGAACTGTTATGGCAATAAAGACCTGCAAACACTGCTATCAGCACCAAATAATGTGCATCTGACAGTTAAACATATGGGTGTAGAGGTCAACACTAGGCTGTTTGCCCTAGGGAATGACAGCTTATCCAGAGTGTGTGTGTGTGGGTGATTGTGGTTGGTCTGTGTGCAAGTCTGTGTGAGGGAAATGTTCCTCTTAGCAACTGGGAAAACACACAACAGGATGCTCCTTCCCTTTCTAAACACTGATGATGTTAGCACCCTATAACTATATCAGGAGAAAAGAAATCTCCCAGTAATCTGAATAGCGCGCTCTGCTAATGCGTCCGTCTCTAGTGTCATAACATAGTTAGGTAGGGGTTTGAATCCAGCAAGTGGCAAGTGTGTGTGAAGGGGGTAAGTGTGTGTAAGTGTGTATGAAAGGAACATCCCTTTTGGCAACTGTGAAAACACACCACAGGATGCTCATTCCCCTTTCTAAACACTGATGATGTCAGCACCCTATAAGTATATCAGGAGAAAAGAAATCTCCCAGTAATCCGAATAGCGCGCTCTGCTAATGCGTCCGTCTCTAGTGTCATAACATAGTTAGGTAGGGGTTTGAATCTAGCAAGTGTGTGTGAAGGGGGGTAAGTGTGTATGAAAGAAACATCCCTTTTGGCAACTGGGAAAACACACTACAGGATGCACATACCCCTTTCTAAACGATATCACAATTATTTATGGCTTTTGATTCCAGAAATGTCACGTGTGTTTTGCTCACACAGAATGCCCATGTGTGCGGGTTGTTTCTCACAATAATGCATGACATCGATTAAACCAGTTATGGCAATGCACACATGATGTGTGTGTGTGCCAAATACACATATGTACCTGTGACCTTCAATAGTTACCATGTGTGATACCTGCCACATGTGGATACATGGTATTTGCACTGGGTAACATTATGACTGTGGTCTTCTGTGCAGGTGCTGCATGTGGGATGTGTATATACAGTGTGAGATGTAGATGCTATCAACCTAGTAGTGAGGAATACACACCTGGTCTGGGGCATATAGTCTACATGTTGTTGATGAAGAGGTGTTGCATGTTTTCACCTGTTGTGGGAGTGGTAAAAGTTGTTCCATAGCAATGCAGTGACCGCATGCTAAGAACCTTTCAGCTAGGGTGTTGTAGCTACAGTAATTCATTAGCATTCAGTAATATGTCAGCATTCCTGGTGAGGGTATGATGCCAACCAAGGTCAGGGTTCTACCAGCCTGTGCCACTTGCTCAGTGAGCCCTTCCATGTTCCCTATCATGTATCTTAGTGAGGGACATCACACATCAGCTGTAGTGGCATGGACAATTACTGAGTCATGTGTCCATGCATCTGACTGACCTGTATGCTTGTGTTATGCGGTGGACCATAGTGCCCCATGAGCATATCACTGTGACCTTCACCTTGTCCAGCCTGGTGAGCATGACCTCACTGTACTGGACAATAAAAGTACCTAACACAACTGCAGCAGTAGTGTTGTATAGCTGTACAGACTGTGCTTGTTTGGCGCACAGGATTTGTGTGCTATGTGTTATGCGTGCTGTGTTCAGGCCTAACGTATGCCTGTGTGCCAGCTGCAGAGGTGTCTGCCACTCAGGCAGGATGCTATTCTTAGGCTCCATGAATGGCCCAGTGTGTTTCCGTGCTTGTATTGCTGTCAGTATAGGTCCACATCAGACTGGTATTGCAGTCACTGTAGTATTTTATGCCACCTGACAGGTTATGCCAGTACTGGGTTCAGAGTGCTTAGTCCACAGTTTGGCCATGTGTTTCCATCTCATACATGTGTTGTACATCCATGGGTAGGGGATAGGGTTGACTGTGTACATGTGGCAGCTGTGACATTACTACATGACTCACATATTCCACAACTGTACCATAGAGGTGACTGACAACTGACCTTTGCACATGCTACCATAGTATTGAGATTGCATTGGTGATTAACAGCACATAGGGCCAATGGTGAACAAGATACATAGGTTCATAGGTTCATACTAGGCTATCTGCCCTAGGGCATTTATAAACCTAGCCAGAATGTGTGTGGCTTTCACCTTGTATTGTAAATCTATCTTGCTATGCCCTTTTCCAAGGTTAGTATACTGTGCCTCTGTCTAACAGTGACACATAAGTGATACCCAGGGTAAACCTACAATGTCCCATCCAGTCATTAATATCCCTCTTGAGGACCGTCACTGAGTGACTCTGCCTAACCTCTATTGGGATAATATTCCAGAGTGAAGGGAGCCTCTGAGTTATGAATGTGTCCCTCCAGCATGTCCTATGTATATCACTCCTGAGGTTCATGTCTTTCCAGCGTGTAGCCTGATGGGATCTGGATATTCTGAGGTGCAGCATGACCATTAAGTCAGGGTTTGACATGGCTTTATATGTCAGGCACAGATTGCCTATGAAGAGGCAGTATGCCACTGAGTAGAGCTGCTGTTTCTTTAACCAGTCAGTATGTGGCATCTGTTTGAGCCCTTTGATCCTCTTGTTGAGGTACTTTTGTGGTCTTTCCAGTTGCTGCAGGTGTCTGGTAAGGTGCATGCCGACAGGGGCATTGTAGTCAATTATGGGCATGATGAGGGATGATTAATTAGGCACAATGTCCTCCCCTGATCTACATGTGAATCCCTTCATGATGATGTGGCCTATATAAAATGTTTTCCTAACCACTTTGGCCATGTGGTTGTCAAATGAGAGAATGCTATCAACTTGTATACCCCAAGGTCTATAATTCCTTCGTCTGCACTTAATGGATTAACACATATGTGGTACTTTGTGGTCACTTTGTTTTTGACAAAGGGGATGACTATACACTTTTTGGCATTCAGCTTGAGGCCATGGCTGTGGCACAAGTCGTGTTTTTCTAAGAGGCCCCTTTGGAGGATGCGTGTGTTGGCTGGAGAGTTGATTATGGCGTCCGGTTTGCAGTCATCTGCGACTTGCTCAGCCACAGTACTTCCATGTTGGCCTGTACCTCTGATAAATATATACTGAACAAGACAGATCCCAGGGCTGAGCCTTGTGGGACACCACTTGTAACTGGTTTTGAGGCTGACATGGCTCCAGCAATTCTAACCATGTCTGTTCTGCCCTTGAGCCACTGTGCAATATCTGTAGTGACACAGGGGTCAATATGTACACTGATGAGCTTCCCTAGAATGCACAAGTGGGCTACTGTATCAAAGGCTTATGCAAGGTCCAGGTAGGCTGTGTAGACCACCTTCCCCTTGACAGTGGCCTTGGTGACTGTTTCAAAGAAATCAAACAGGTTTGAGAGGCAGGATCTGCCATTAACAAAGCCAAACTGTGTATGATGAAGTGTCTGTAGGTCCCCAATATCTATATTTATGAGGTTCATGATGATCCTTGCCATAGCTTTGCAGACCAAGCTGTTCAGACGTATGGGGCGATAGTGTCCAGGATCCGTTAAGGCACCACCTAAATGTAGAGGGACCACTGTTGCTGTACGCCACTCTTTGGCCACATATCGTGTAGTAAGGCTGGGATTGAACAGTAGTGTTATGCCTGGGTGTAGCTCTTCTTGGGGTTCATGTAGGACACAGCCTGGGACACTGTCTGGTCCCATTGATGCAGTGTTTATTGCTTTGGAGAGGGCAGCTCTTACCTGAGCATCTGAGATATCAGGGGGGGGGCAGCACTCTGCTGGGAGAAATATTTGCCCTTTTGGTGTGGAGGGGGGAGAAGGTAGCAGTGAACCTGTCTACTAGGATGTTGGCAATGTCTGTGTGTTTGGCATTTCTTGTGACATCTTGGACTACCTCTGAGCATATCTGGGAATTACCACCCAGGTTCCTAACATAACTACAGAAAGCCTTGTGATTATCCTCAGTGTCTTGTGGAATCTTCTCTCAAAGATGGCCTTAGACAATCTTATGAGTGCCTGTAGTTTTCTTCTAATACTCATCAGTGATGCCTTCACATTTTGGGAGTTTGTTGTATCATGTAGTAGCTTCATCCTTCTATTGTATAGTTTGTTTATGGCTGGTGTCCAGCACACAGGACGTCTGCCTTTGGAGGATTGGGTCTTGCTTTTATTTGGGATTGCATGATCCATGCATTCCTGAATGTGTCCATATAATGCCTTTATACAGGTATCTGCAGTCTGGTCCATATTTTCAACAGGCCTGGGGGCTTTGAAGGTTTCCACATCATTTATGAGGAGTGTGAACATGCTTGACATGAGTTGCTGACTGTATTCTTCTGTGCAGGGGGTGGCCTTGGGATGTGAATATCCAGTGAGATTAGTTTATGGTCTGATCTTACCAGTGAGGGATACACTTCTGGTCTGGAGCATAGAGTCCCCATGTTGGTGATGATCAGGTTCAGTATGTTTTCCCCTCTTGTGTGAGTGGTAACAAGTTGTTCCATAGCATATTGGTATATAAATTCCAGTAATCTGTGGGCTAGGGTGTTGGAGCTACAGTCATGCTCCCAGTCTGTTTGGGTAGTTTAACCCACCCAATATAATGGTGTATGGACAGACCTACATATTTCCAACTGTTTTCAGGAAGGCCAAGTGCGGTTCTTGTGTTTGTGAGGGTGGTCTATAGCAGGCTATAACCTGGAAGGCAGTTTTACCCATTGTTACTTGCATATGGATAGTCTCTGATGTTTGGTGCTTTGCCACCAACCTGGAGGTGTGGGTATCTTGGATGAATATCAATACACCTCCTCCTTTTGTGGTTTTGTGCAAGTTTTGGGCCTGAAAAGCATGGTATGAGGTATAACTTGGTAGTGCTGGAGCGCTGTTGGTAGCCCTGAATCCGGTATCTGTTACTGCACAGATAGTGATGTTCTCCATGCTGAGGAACGTTTTGAGTGTGTGCATCATCAGGTTTAGAGTCCTGCAGTGGCATATATGACTGCTTACGTGGACAGATGCCAGGTAAGTCATATGCAAATGTCACAGGCAACGTACATGTGCACAGGAGAAACAGTGACATTCTGTCAAGTGAGACATGAACATACATATAGTAAGCTGTGCAGATGTCACTAGGAGTCCACAGAAGCTGTGTAACTCTGCATGGCAGATCGGATCAGTATTCCAGGGTAACTGCAAGGAAACATGCATGCAAACATAGCTACTGTAAGCAGGGCTGCATGTAGTCCATTGTACAACAAACAAGCTTGTACCACTTTCAGTAGGTAACACTGCAAATGCTCACCAGCTGACATATGAATACCTATGTCACCAAAGGTGATACGTACCAGACCACGGACAGAAATGACATGGCCAGACACGCTGCATCCCACATGAACACATATCTCAAGCAACACAGACCTCACAAAGTCAGTGTTCTTAACAGGCACAACCCATAAGGCCAAACAGAATGTGTGACACACCTATAATAGGTGATGCCATAGTCAGACACACTGATGTCCCGCCCTCCAGACTGAGCAAGGTGAGGGTCACATTTAGCTACCTGTCGGGTGATAGAATGTGCCACATAACACAAGCACTCAGGTCACTCCACAGCAAGTATAAGTATGAGGCACTCATTGTCCATGCTGGTGTGAACAACCCGAGACGTACCTCCCTGGACCACATGGAAAGAGACACAGAGGAGCTCTTACATCACCCTCTCAAACTCAGGAATCCCACACAGCCTTCATGACGACACAGGAGAGTATAGATTTCTCTGCAAACACCATCATACTGGGTGATGTCAACTACCCAAACATAGACTGTGAACATTACTCAAGCCGCAATACCCAAGCTCTAGGGTTCCCATAGTTCAGAAACTCTTTAGCTATGGAACAGGTAGTCAACATTCCCACAAGAGGGGAAAATATACTAGACCCTGATCATCACAAACATGAGTACAAAATGCTCACCACTTGAAGTATATCCCTCATTGTTGCAATCGACCCATATACTAATCACACTGGAGTACTGGATCCCCCACATATGCAAACCTCAAACACATCTATGTGTGTGTGGGAAATTCCCCTATTAGCAACTGTGACAGTACACTACAGGATGCAGATTCCCCTTTTGAAACACTGATGATGTCAGCACTCTATAACTATATTACCTGAATTACAGCTCTCCAGTAATTCGTATAGCGCGCTCTGCTAATGCGTCTTTCTCCAGTGTCATAACATAGTTAGGTAGGGGTTTGAATCCTGCAAAGGGAATGTATGTGAGTTAGTGTGAGTGGGGTTTGTGTGTGTGCATAATGCTGTGAGGGAAACGTGCCTTTTGTCAGCTGGGAGAACACACTACAGGGTGCACATCCCTCTTCCTAAACACAGATGATGTCAGCACCCTCTAAGTACAGCATTAGAAAGAATTTCTCCCACTAATGCAAATAGCTCACTCTGCTAATGTGTCTGTCTCTAGTGTCATAACACAGTTAGGTAGGGTTTTGAATCTTGCAAATGGAAAGTATGTGTTTTAGTGTGAGTGGGGTTAGTGTGTGTGCACAATGCTGGGGGTGGGATGTGGCTTTTGCCAAATGGGGCTACACACTGCAGGGTGCACATTTCCCTTAACAAACAGTGATGTTGACAGCACCCTATACAAACAACATGACAACAGACAACTGCCAGTACTCAGTATAGTGCTACATGCTACTGTAACACGCACATGTACCAGAATATACATAGATAGTGTTTTGAAACCTGAATGTGGCAAGTGTGTGGATGTGGGATGTTTCTGTGTGTGCATTTCCATATGGAAAACATGTTGGATGTGGCAATCGGGGAACCACAGTACCTGATGCACATTACACTTTTAAACTAATGAGGTTGCCTGCACCCTGTGAATACAGGTAGAGAAGAGGACATCGGTAGTAATCCAAATAGTGCACTTTTCAAATGTGTACCTGTCATGTGTTGACAGCTACTCATGTAGGGTAATAAATAATGGAAATGGCAGGTGAGCTTGTGCATGTGTGTGGGTAGCAGGGTGTGTGTAAATGTATGTGTGACAGAACAGATACATATAGCTGAATCTACAATACAACACATGATGCACATTCCCATAGTCAATGGTAGCATGTGATAGTGTGCAGCTGGTACACTTATTCCATGACATTCATACAGTTACTGCAGCAGGAATGCTGGGATATACACACGATCATAGTGGAACAGTGAACAGTTACCAACATGTTACTACTTATACACATCTATGTAGTCACCCTGTGCATCAGCAACGTGTTTACCTTTTCCTGCACTGATGTTGTAGTATGCAGGAGGTGGCATCATATGCACAGGGTGTGAGTTGGGTATGCCCAAGCCAGCCACTGGTAACACCAATTGACATGTGTGTGTATGTGTGTTTGTGAGGGGCAGCAGTACAGGGTGGACCAGTGTTGGTGCAGTGTGTGTGTATGTGTTTGCCCTAGGTGTTAAATATCTGCATGTGTGTAAGCACGCACACAGTCCCACATAATGGCTGCCATGTACAGGGTTTTGTGGACAGCCACAGACTTCACCTGTCAGGTCATCCAGATCAGTGTCTGTGGGCACGGACACTGTACCTGTGCCTGGCAGGGGTGCTACGGACCGTATCCGGTAATAACCCAGACTGGGTACTGTCATCGGAAGCGGGTGTATGTTGACTGGACACAGTTCCCTGTTGGGACTGTCCAGAGCCACGTGCACGTGGTCTCCTGGGGCGTCCTGATGACAGCACTGACCCAGCATTGCTGGGGCTGCTGCTGGCACTTGAGGTGCATGAGTGGGCCTGTTGTCGTCCGTGGCAACTGCCAGCTGGTGCTGTTGCTGGCATATGGCCATGTCGACGCCGCAAACGCACACCATCGCCCTGGCCCATGGACATCTGGTTGTGGAGCAGCTGTTGTATGCCCCCACAACGTCTGTCAACGACATCTGTGAAATTACGAATAGCATTCGCAATGTCACGCATGTCATCTGCCATGGCTGTGCGACATGCTCTCAGCTCCCTCAGACCCTGTCTGGTGTACCTTTCCATACGTGCCTGTGCCTGCATAACAGTCCGAAACATAGTGGAGGTTGACATACCTCCTTGGGCACGTCGGCCAGAGGCAGTACGGCCACAGATGCCCCCACGAGAACCCATGGGCGACTGTCTGCGTGGTACCATTGGAGGACCCTGCTCATGGCTGCTTTGTGGGGATGCATGTACCACAGGTACCACATTACCCTGATCTATGCCCAATGCAGACTGTCCATCGCCTAGGGACAATGGTGACAAAGGATGTAACGGCAGGATGACTGTGCGCATTGAAGGGGTTGACAGCTGTGTACTGTCAATTGGCTGACCAATGGCGGACCCAGACACACCTTCCTGCACCATTATAGACATTTCATCATCATCAGTACCTGGGGCACAAGATTCAGGTTCCCTGCTGCAGGTCACCAGAGCAGCACCAGAACCTACGGGAGGGAAACAGGGAACACAGGTTACAGTCTCAACACATATGTTACGGTGATGCACTTCAATACAAATGCACACATTCAGAAATGGACACATGCACTCATGGACACACACACACATGCACACATGGGCACAGGCACACATGCACACCCCACAGTACACACACATCAGTACTGAGTTACACTACTCTTACTAGTATTAACGTGAGTGTTGCAGGTATTATTAAACACACTCACCAGCATGTATACTACAGAGTTACACTACTCTTACTAGTATTATAAATTGTTTTTCAGGTAATGATAAACACACTCACCAGCATGTATGGCCTGCCTCGTTGCTAGATGGGAGGGACCTGGAAATATGAAGAAAGTAATGTCCGTGGGCACAAGTGTGCCATTTGTTTTGCATATGATACAGTACAGTAGTACACCAGTTCCCTTATACACATCAGCTGCTCATAATGTCAGTATCACACATGCACAATTACATATCATGATGACAGATACATACCATGTGCACACCTTATGCATGCATGAAGTAACAGTGTACAGAACAGTCATATGTACATATGGCATCTTACGTGCACGCTCAGTGTCTTGCTGCTGTGTGGATCCAACCTCCATCATTATGCAAGTCTGATGCTGCTGTTGTTCTGGGGCTGGATCCACGACACTTAGCAGTAGCCCCTCCTGTCTGGTGAGGGGGGGATATGTGGCCACCCCCCCACCTGTGGCAACCTGTTGCCTGCGGATATCTGCAGCACGCTGGTGGACATTTCTAATCAAATCACTGCAGTGATGTCTCACCTGCTCATATGTCCTATCATGCATGCCAACATCATTTATCCTGCTGACAAGGTTTTGCCACAGTGCAGACCTCTCCCGCTGATTCTGGGTGGTGCGTGAAAACAGGATGTCATAGTCACGCACCAGGCTCTGGTGGATCACTTCGTCCTCTGCAGCAGAGTAGGCAGGGTTCCTTTTTGGAACCATATCTCCCTGGAAAAGTGCACAAACCGGATATCAGCAGAGTATGTCAGCAATATATGGTACACATTCTATACATAAAGTATTAAAATTGTAGTTATTACTGCTTGGTTGTAACTTGATTAAAGTGTAGCTATCATTCTTCGTCTTTTGGATTAAGCACTTGGCCTTCAGACCAGTTGTTTTACATTAGGAAGGTTTGTGGCAAGCACTGTGGTGGCAGGACAGGTAGCTTTCATCCTTCTAAGTTGGGAACTGCTGATTGAGAGCCCAGTGTCCAAGTGTATTATTCTGGTATAAGCAGTTTGGCTTCAGGCCAGTTATTTAACATTAACAAGGTTTGTGGTCTGCACTCTTGTGTGAGAATAGGCTGTAATCTGCCATTTATAGCTGGGAACTTCTGGTTTAAGGTTTATAGTGCCTGCATATTTGAACAATATCTTACTGACATTGGTACACCTTGTTTACTGTAGCATACACTACATCCAAGCCTCCTGGATCTAGCTTTGTTTATATGCTTGTTATTTGTTAGCTTGTTATTTCACTGGTATGCTAATTCCACATAATACACAGCTTCTCAGCACTTCTGTGAATCACTACTGATATCTGCATCGCTTACTGTACTTATTTCCTTGTTACACTTGACAGAAAGTGACTGCTTGTCGTTTTTGCATTTACTTAATTGTAACACATTGCACTTAAGTTACCTGGCACTTGCTTACTGAAGCTATTAAATCAGTCAGCAGTAGAAATTAATATCAGTACACCCTCACTCCCCACTGGACCTTGTTTTCAATTATTACGGACTTCACAATAGTATTCTAGCATGTCCAAAGGTCAGTTGTCAATCTCCTCTCCAGTTCAGCTGGTGAGTGTGGTAATCCAGAGGCAATGTTATAACAGCCTCATGTACACAGACAACCCCCTCCTCCTAACAACAAATTCAAACACATGTGAGTGATGCAACCATATACCAAACTGGAGGCTAGGCTCTCTCTACTCAATACTGCCATAACCAGTCAGGTGGAGAAGGAAACCACACTCACTACAATTCCAGTCTCACATAGACCTACCACGACAGCAAAACAAACACATAATCACACAAAAACATATTCGGAGGATCAAAATAAAGATCTGCCTAAGCAGCAGAGACCTCCAAAGCAGACACCCAAGCAACTGCTACCCCATAACCATACACGTGCAACACATATCTCACAAAGCCAATGTGCTGAACACTCACAGCCCTTAACAGTAAACACACCTCATACACTTGTAATAGGTGACTCTATCATCAGGCACACTGACGTCACGTTCACCAGGCTGAACGAGGAGAGGGTCACATTGTGCAGCCTGTCGGGCACTACGACCCGCCACATAACACAAGCACTCAAGTAACTCCAAGGCAAGTACAAATATGACTCAAGAACAAAAATAGCTGAAGAGTGCACCATGCGCTGTATATTCAATAATGACCCAAAAACTCCATAAAACAGACGATAAAATCCAATATTTAATATAGCTAAAAACAAGGAAAAGGACTGCAGTTAGGTAAGCGCTTTCACGTTTGTTACAACGCTTCATCAGACATCAACAGGCAGTCAAGAACATCAACATTTAAATAGTAACAGCAACAATGACATCACTACCTGTTCAGGTGAGGCAAATCAAAATGAACGAGAATAGTTAAAAATACATACATTAATTAATTCTCAACACTAACAATGTTGATTTAGTACTAAATCTAAAATGCACATGTCATGTGTATTATATTATTAATAAATGTAATAAACATATGAGAGCTAATGCCTTAGAGGTCTACTAGCCAAATATGGCTTAAGTGTAATTCTGTCATTAAGCCCATATCTATGGGCTTGTAGTTTTAGAATCCACTTTCCTTCCTTTTCTTCATTGGAGTTCCTAATATCACCCAACCTATCCGTCCTCATGACTAATTCTAAAACCTTAAACTTAAAAGTATGTGAGGGTCCATATGCAATGACATGTTGCGCTAAAACATTTGTAGTGTTACTCCTGTCAACAGCATATATATGCTCTCTTATACGCTCGTAAGCTTCTATTCGTCTTGCCTACATAAAATTGTTTACACTGTTGACATTCAGCTATGTAAATAACATTGATAGATTTACAATCAGCATAGTGTTTAAACACATAGCTACGTCGTCACTGGATGGATGAAACTATTGGAGCTATCTATGTATTTACATTGGTTACAAGAGCGGCAAGGAAAGGTGCCACATCTGTCAGACTGTCTAAGCCCTTTGGAATTGCTATCATAACATAATAACCTGTTGAGAGATAGCATGTTCCTATATGCAATGTGAGGTGTTGCATCTATAAGATCCCTAATCCTATCATCCAAAAGTAACAATTTCCAGTTGTTATTGAGGATCCTTGTGATTTGTTTGTTCCTGTTGGTGTAGGGTATTGTTATTCTATTAACTTGGCGGTTGTCATGTTTAATGATAGGTCTCGGTCTATGACCACCCCTTTTCATCAAGGGAACACCAGAATCTGATCTCAAAACGTCACCTTCTCTCATGTCATTATAAACCTCATGGCTGTTATAACCTCTAGATATAAAGTTCTCTGTTAATTGTGACTTACTATGTTCAAAGGCGGTATCCTGGGTGGTTAATCTAGACACTCTCAAGATTTGATTCTTGACTATATTCCTATGTACATGTTTGGGATGCATACTGTTACGGTGCAAGAGGTTGTTCTTCCAGCAAGGCTTCCTATAAAGCTCTGTGTCAAAGCCATTAGGAGCCATCACTATTCTAACATCCAGAAACTCGATAGCATCAAATGAATAGGAACAATCAAAACAAAGAAATTCAGTGGTGGCATTTAAATAGGTCACAAATTCCATCAGACGTTCAATTGTACTGCCCCATACAATAAAGACGTCATCTACAAACCTATTGTAATATTTCAAGTACCCACCAAAAACATCATTGTTGTTAAGGACACAAGTATCTTCCCAGTGTGCCAACACCAAGTTGGCATAGGCGTTGGCACATGGGGTACCCATTGCCACCCCTTTTGTCTGTAAGTAATAGCGCTTATCATATAACAGTACATTATTTTCCAATACAAGTTCCAAGAGTGGCATCCATCTACATATCTTATTGGAAATGTTGTTCTTTACTAAAAATAACCTAATAAACTCCATACCGATATCATTTGGTATGGAGGTAAATAGTGACTTGACATCAAGCGTTACTAATAGATCATTGGTGTCAAAAAAAGAAGAGTCTACAAATACTGACAAATTCTCTAAGAAATGCGTTGTGTCCCTTAGGACCTGGTCAACCCCCATGACAATGGGTTTGAACATTTTATCCAAATAAATAGAGAGGGGCTCGGTGAGTCATCCTCTACTGGATACGATGGGCCTCAAAGGCGGATTCAAAGGTTCCTTGTGAATCTTGGGAAGACCCCTAAACGAGGGAACTAAGGGACTATCAACCAAGAAATAAACGTACAAGTCATTGTCAATGACATTAGTTAAAAACAAATCATATAGGTAACCATGTACTTTTCTAATTAAGTCATTAAGTTCATAGTTGTGCAAAGGAAAATAGGTAGTACTATCAGCTAACATAGTTTCCATTTTTTCACAATACATTGAGCTATCCATAATGACCACTGCGCCTCCTTTATCAGCTTGCCTGATCGTAATCAAATCATTATTTCTCAAGCTGATAATCGCCTCCCTTTCATCAGAGGTTGTATTAAAAAATTCAGGTTTGATCCCATGATCATTGTACAACTCAAAAATGTCATTCTCGCAAGCTTGCTCAAATGCCTCCAGCAACGGATGTTGCTGAGGCATAAAAGTAGAAGGCTTCCTAAATACATTATGTGTGTTGACCCCAGTTTCATTTGCAACATTACCATAAAGCATTTTTAAACTTAAGTTCCTGGTAAAAAGCTTAATGTCTACAATAGTGTCCGTAAGTTCATTGCAACTAGAAGGTATAAAACCTAAACCTCTGTTTAAAACAGATAACTCATGGGGGTTCAATACATACCTAGAAATATTCACAACAAGTTCATGGGAATTCATCTCAATGTTCTCTTCATTTGTTGGGAGGCATCCTCTGTATGTTTCCTCTTTACAGCCCTGCCTTGTGGAGACCAAGTCCGTTTCTCGAACGGTTTGAAGGGCAACGGAAAAGAAGGGTAGCCTTCACCTATACCAACAACCTCCTCTTCAGCTGTAATGGTATTGAAATCAATAGGCGGACGCTTGGGACGCGTATCTCTCATTATGTTCGTTTCAGGAACACCTAGTAGCTGCGTGGCGGTATTATTGTGTTCATCAGCATGGACAAGAGCTTCAATAACGACCTGTCGTGGTTTCTTCGTTGAAGGAATAGTGCCATCAGCAAAGTTTGAACAAGCCGAAAGAGACGGAACGGCTCCACCATCCGTACTTCCTGTCGACGTCATATCGAGGGCAGATCCCTTGCCAGAATCCAGACACGTCTCACCAGAAGAATCAGCTGTGCGTTCAATGTTGTCTTTAGCCATAGGAGCAAAAACTCCTTGTGGAGCATGAAAATTAGAGATTCTCGTATTATCAGCAGTAGAATGATGAGTATTACTCACCTTGTTGGCAGTATTATAAGCTTGATCACGGGGCCAGGAGAAGACCTGGCCCTTCTGAAAATCTATAAAATCCCTCTCAAGCTTCTTCTTTTTGTCCTGCAAGGACCTGGTGTCAATGGAAGTGAGCATGAGCTTCAAATCATTAGTAAATGACGTTAGTTCACAGTGTCCCAAAAGCTCGATCAGCTCATTCTCCAATTTCTAAACCTCCGTTGTCAAATCACGTATCACGATTTCGTAGTGCTCGATAAGAATCTTGATATATGTAAAACTGGTATCAAGATTCAATTTCTGCCATCTGCCAAAAGTTCCGGCTGCGTGGTGCCAAATGTAGGCATCTTCAACACCCTTAAGCCCCTAGGAACTAACTTGAAATGAAGATTGGCTTCCATGTGCAGTTTCTGCCACTGCACATTGCGAAGTCTTTGTAACTTGTTCTCAAGTTTCCTGGTAACTAAGGTAACATCCATGTTGTGCTTGAAGTTGCTAGCAATGTTCACATCATTGTTCAGATCGCTAACCGTCAATTTAAGCAGTGGGTTAGCTGACATGGCAACTAAAGTCTCCATGTTGGTAACACTTTCCACGTCTAAAGCACTAACTAAATTAACCGAGGTAACAGCCATGTCCTAGCAGCAAAACGAACGACAGCAATCCAAGTAAAAAACAAATGCTGCTGGGTAGAGCACCTTCAGTTCAAAAGGGTACAAACAAGAACAAAAATAGCTGAAGAGTGCACCATGCGCTGTATATTCAATAATGACCCAAAAACTCCATAAAACAGACGATAAAATCCAATATTTAATATAGCTAAAAACAAGGAAAAGGACTGCAGTTGGGTAAGCGCTTTCACGTTTGTTACAACGCTTCATCAGACATCAACAGGCAGTCAAGAACATCAACATTTAAATAGTAACAGCAACAATGACATCACTACCTGTTCAGGTGAGGCAAATCAAAATGAACGAGAATAGTTAAAAATACATACATTAATTAATTCTCAACACTAACAATGTTGATTTAGTACTAAATCTAAAATGCACATGTCATGTGTATTATATTATTAATAAATGTAATAAACATATGAGAGCTAATGCCTTAGAGGTCTACTAGCCAAATATGGCTTAAGTGTAATTCTGTCATTAAGCCCATATCTATGAAATTGGAGAATGAGCTGATCGAGCTTTTGGGACACTGTGAACTAACGTCATTTACTAATGATTTGAAGCTCATGCTCACTTCCATTGACACCAGGTCCTTGCAGGACAAAAAGAAGAAGCTTGAGAGGGATTTTATAGATTTTCAGAAGGGCCAGGTCTTCTCCTGGCCCCGTGATCAAGCTTATAATACTGCCAACAAGGTGAGTAATACTCATCATTCTACTGCTGATAATACGAGAATCTCTAATTTTCATGCTCCACAAGGAGTTTTTGCTCCTATGGCTAAAGGCAACATTGAACGCACAGCTGATTCTTCTGGTGAGACGTGTCTGGATTCTGGCAAGGGATCTGCCCCCGATATGACGTCGACAGGAAGTACGGATGGTGGAGCCGTTCCGTCTCTTTCGGCTTGTTCAAACTTTGCTGATGGCACTATTCCTTCAACGAAGAAACCACGACAGGTCGTTATTGAAGCTCTTGTCCATGCTGATGAACACAATAATACCGCCACGCAGCTACTAGGTGTTCCTGAAACGAACATAATGAGAGATACGCGTCCCAAGCGTCCGCCTATTGATTTCAATACCATTACAGCTGAAGAGGAGGTTGTTGGTATAGGTGAAGGCTACCCTTCTTTTCCGTTGCCCTTCAAACCGTTCGAGAAACGGACTTGGTCTCCACAAGGCAGGGCTGTAAAGAGGAAACATACAGAGGATGCCTCCCAACAAATGAAGAGAACATTGAGATGAATTCCCATGAACTTGTTGTGAATATTTCTAGGTATGTATTGAACCCCCATGAGTTATCTGTTTTAAACAGAGGTTTAGGTTTTATACCTTCTAGTTGCAATGAAGTTACGGACACTGTTGTAGACATTAAGCTTTTTACCAGGAACTTAAGTTTAAAAATGCTTTATGGTAATGTTGCAAATGAAACTGGGGTCAACACACATAATGTATTTAGGAAGCCTTCTACTTTTATGCCTCAGCAACATCCGTTGCTGGAGGCATTTGAGCAAGCTTGCGAGAATGACATTTTTGAGTTGTACAATGATCATGGGATCAAACCTGAATTTTTTAATACAACCTCTGATGAAAGGGAGGCGATTATCAGCTTGAGAAATAATGATTTGATTACGATCAGGCAAGCTGATAAAGGAGGCGCAGTGGTCATTATGGATAGCTCAATGTATTGTGAAAAAATGGAAACTATGTTAGCTGATAGTACTACCTATTTTCCTTTGCACAACTATGAACTTAATGACTTAATTAGAAAAGTACATGGTTACCTATATGATTTGTTTTTAACTAATGTCATTGACAATGACTTGTACGTTTATTTCTTGGTTGATAGTCCCTTAGTTCCCTCGTTTAGGGGTCTTCCCAAGATTCACAAGGAACCTTTGAATCCGCCTTTGAGGCCCATCGTATCCAGTAGAGGATGACTCACCGAGCCCCTCTCTATTTATTTGGATAAAATGTTCAAACCCATTGTCATGGGGGTTGACCAGGTCCTAAGGGACACAACGCATTTCTTAGAGAATTTGTCAGTATTTGTAGACTTTTCTTTTTTTGACACCAATGATCTATTAGTAACGCTTGATGTCAAGTCACTATTTACCTCCATACCAAATGATATCGGTATGGAGTTTATTAGGTTATTTTTAGTAAAGAACAACATTTCCAATGATAAGATATGTAGATGGATGCCACTCTTGGAACTTGTATTGGAAAATAATGTACTGTTATATGATAAGCGCTATTACTTACAGACAAAAGGGGTGGCAATGGGTACCCCATGTGCCAACGCCTATGCCAACTTGGTGTTGGCACACTGGGAAGATACTTGTGTCCTTAACAACAATGATGTTTTTGGTGGGTACTTGAAATATTACAATAGGTTTGTAGATGACGTCTTTATTGTATGGGGCAGTACAATTGAACGTCTGATGGAATTTGTGACCTATTTAAATGCCACCACTGAATTTCTTTGTTTTGATTGTTCCTATTCATTTGATGCTATCGAGTTTCTGGATGTTAGAGTAGTGATGGCTCCTAATGGCTTTGACACAGAGCTTTATAGGAAGCCTTGCTGGAAGAACAACCTCTTGCACCGTAACAGTATGCATCCCAAACATGTACATAGGAATATAGTCAAGAATCAAATCTTGAGAGTGTCTAGATTAACCACCCCGGATACCGCCTTTGAACATAGTAAGCCACAATTAACAGAGAACTTTATATCTAGAGGTTATAACAGCCATGAGGTTTATAATGACATGAGAGAAGGTGACGTTTTGAGATCAGATTCTGGTGTTCCCTTGATGAAAAGAGGTGGTCATAGACCGAGACCTATCATTAAACATGACAACTGCCAAGTTAATAGAATAACAATACCCTACACCAACAGGAACAAACAAATCACAAGGATCCTCAATAACAACTGGAAATTGTTACTTTTGGATGATAGGATTAGGGATCTTGTAGATGCAACACCTCACATTGCATATAGGAACATGCTATCTCTCAACAGGTTATTATGTTATGATAGCAATTCCAAAGGGCTTAGACAGTCTGACAGATGTGGCACCTTTCCTTGCCGCTCTTGTAACCAATGTAAATACATAGATAGCTCCAATAGTTTCATCCATCCAGTGACGAGACGTAGCTATGTGTTTAAACACTATGCTGATTGTAAATCTATCAATGTTATTTACATAGCTGAATGTCAACAGTGTAAACAATTTTATGTAGGCAAGACGAATAGAAGCTTACGAGAGCGTATAAGAGAGCATATATATGCTGTTGACAGGAGTAACACTACAAATGCTTTAGCGCAACATGTCATTGCATATGGACCCTCACATACTTTTAAGTTTAAGGTTTTAGAATTAGTCATGAGGACGGATAGGTTGGGTGATATTAGGAACTCCAATGAAGAAAAGGAAGGAAAGTGGATTCTAAAACTACAAGCCCATAGATATGGGCTTAATGACAGAATTACACTTAAGCCATATTTGGCTAGTAGACCTCTAAGGCATTAGCTCTCATATGTTTATTACATTTATTAATAATATAATACACATGACATGTGCATTTTAGATTTAGTACTAAATCAACATTGTTAGTGTTGAGAATTAATTAATGTATGTATTTTTAACTATTCTCGTTCATTTTGATTTGCCTCACCTGAACAGGTAGTGATGTCATTGTTGCTGTTACTATTTAAATGTTGATGTTCTTGACTGCCTGTTGATGTCTGATGAAGCGTTGTAACAAACGTGAAAGCGCTTACCTAACTGCAGTCCTTTTCCTTGTTTTTATCTATATTAAATATTGGATTTTATCGTCTGTTTTATGGAGTTTTTGGGTCATTATTGAATATACAGCGCATGGTGCACTCTTCAGCTATTTTTGTTCTTGTTTGTACCCTTTTGAACTGAAGGTGCTCTACCCAGCAGCATTTGTTTTTTACACAAATATGACTCGCTCATTGTCCATGCTGGTGTGAATGACCTGACACATACCTCCCTGGACTACATGAAAAGAGACAGAAAGGAGCTCTCTGAGCATGTAGCCCAAGACAGTATGACCCTGACCTTGAGTAGCATCTTACCCTCACCAAGAATGATGCCACAATATCAAGGCAAGATGATCACTTTCAACAATTGACTGAAGTACTGGTGTCATTCAAAGGTGATCCAATGCCTGTCAGCTTGGGATGATATGCTGTACAAGCCACAATGCTTTGCGAGGGACAGCTTGTACCCGTCACCCCTGGGCTTTTGGATTTTGGCAAAGGCTCTTGCTACACCCATAGTGCCTTTATTAGGCTAGGCTCATAAGGCAAACCCACATCCATACGTATCACAAAGGATGAGGAACTAAGAGTAATGCTACTCAACACCAGAAGTCTAAACCTCAAGATACACGCACTCAAAACTCTACTTAGCATTATGGACATCGATATCTGTGCAGTAACAGAATCCTGTTTCATGTTTCCCAAGAGCACACCAGCACTACCAAGTTATACCTGTTACCATTCTTGTCGGCCCCAACACTTGGACCAAACAACAAAAGGAGGGTGAGTATCAATATTCATCAAAGATACCCACACCTCCACATTGCTGGCAAAGTACCACATAGGTGTTAAGCCATTTAAGTACAGAAGATGCAATTGGGGACCTGGGGAACAAACTTGATAGCAGTCTGTCATTTGACAACCACGTGGCCAAAGTGGATTGAAAAACATGATGTTAAGTTGTCTATCTCGCCTTCATTCTTGCTGGATGGGTTCGGAGCCGACCTCGGCTCCGACTCGGCCACTCTAAAAGCTCGAGAGTTGGTTCCACCGGCTCGAGGCTGCCCCTATATCCCACAATGCTAGACGTGAATTACCTCAGATCTCGTTTGCCGCTACAGCGATCGAGGTGTTGTTTTTCTACCGGCTCAGGTCAGTTTTAATTAGATTAGTCTAATACTGTTTAAACTCCTTTTAGCTTAGTTTTTTCCTCTTTTTACCCTTAGTGTAGTGGATATTTATCCTTTCTACCCTTATCCAGCCCCTTTCTTCAAGAACTGATAAGTTCTTTCCTTAGGCCTTCGGGCCCTTCCATCCCTTACAGTGTGTGTATGTGTTTTTGTAGGGGTTTATATCTATCTATAAGCTAACTATTTCAGTAGTTTTAGTTTTAATTTAATTTAAATTTTCTGACAGTGTAATCGGTGTGTATGTGGTTACACTTTCGGTTCCTTGAAAATGTCCAAGGATTCAAAGGTCTCAGGCTTCAAGAAGTGTGACTCGTGCTGTCAGAAAATGTCTCTGACAGACGGTCACACTTCTTGTGTGTACTGCCTGGGACCTTTACACCTGCAGGACTCTTGTGCTGTATGCCATGGCTTCAGCCCTAGAGTCCTGCAGGAAAGAAAAAACAAACTCATTCTAAGGGGTTTGCTTAAGCCTGAAGGTTCCCTATCTGCTACCTCGGGAAAACCTTCCAAGGCTTCTAAGACCTCGACTCCAGCTTCTGAGTCGAGGCCTAAGGCTTCGAAGTCTACTGCTACATCGGCTCCGGCTGGAGCCGATGAGTCTTTGACTACAGCTTCTGTGGTTCCCTCTGCTCCGGCTGGAGCCGAGGTATTGGAAATTCCTGGGTGGGCTCCGATCAGACCATCGGAGCCGACATCTAGAAAGAGGTCTAGGTCACCATCCCTTGGCTACGTTCATTCGGCTCCAGCGTCTCCCTTGCTGTCTGAACGGAGCCACAGATCTCACTCCTCCAGGTCATCGAGGCTCTCGGATCATGACCTCCAGAGGGTAGTGAGTCGACTTCTAAAGTCCGAGGCACTGGCCCAAATGCTTCAGAGCCCGACTCATCAGTCGATGCTTCAACCTATTCCTCTAAATATTCCTCCTCCGACTCCTTTGAGCTCGGAGCCGGGGCGTCTTGGAACCGAGACTGCGGTAGCGTCGGAGCCGATACATTTGTCTTCGGCTCCGTCGTCGGCTCCGATTTCTTCCTTTGAAGAATCTCGGTGCCGGACTTCCCTCGTCGGCTCCGAGGGGGTGAGTGGCATCGGACCCTTGTCCGACCCCTCTCTCCCTCTCGGTGCTTCGGCGCTGGTGAGTTCGGCTCAGACATCGGCCTCGGAGCCATCTCTGTCGGTGCCGAGGGAGGTTCTCAGCTTCTCGGAGCGGGGACTTCTGGCTCTGCCTGACAGGGGTGCGTTCGAGGTCATGCGGAGTGTGTTGGAACCTTGTTCAACTCTACAGTCGGCTCCTTCTGCCCCTCCCTCTTCGGTGCCTCAGGTGATGTCTACTCACTCCCTCATCCCAGACCGCAGAGAGCCAGCTCCTCAAGAATCCCCTGTGGGGATCTCATCCTCTTCCGAGGCCTCCCCTGAATTGGCAGGGGAGTCCCCAGGAAGAGAAAGTGTAAGAGGAAGCACATAGACTCACCTGAGTCTGTCACCTCTGGCACAGATTTAGAGTATTCCGAGGGTTCCCCCCGTTCCCCTTCTGAAGATGTCTCCTTTGCAGACATTCTAGAGATCCTGAAACAGAGGGGAAATTGGCCAGCCCTTAACCCTTCGGAGGATGAATCTGTGTATCTTGAGGCGTTTGGCTCTCGCCCTTCCACCTCCTGGGTGTGCCCCCCCTTTGATCCCCTCATGCAGGTGGTAGCAAAGAAAGCCTGGACGGCTCCTGACTCAGTGGACCCTACCCCCAGGAGACCTTCTAAATTTATAACAGCACCAACTGACAAACAATTTCTGACCAAAGGTGTTACTGTGGATGCTATGGTGGTAGCTGCTGCCACCAAGAAGGAACTAGCTGATCCTTCAGTGCCTGTTCATCCCCCTGACAAAGAATCTAGGTCTATGGACAGGTATGGGAAGCGGATGTTTTCGTCAGCGACCTTTACAATGAGTTCGCTGAACTACCTATGCCATTTCACCCGTCTCCAGAGATACTTGATCAAGGAAGCGAGTGAGATGTTGAAGGACCCTACAGCTGCAGGTTTTCAGGACAGGATGAACACCCAGCTGACTACCCTGAATTCTATAGCTAACTCCTCCATGCGCCTCCTTTCATATGCGGCTGATGGAGCGAGTAGAGCCGCATGGACAGGTGTCGCCTTACGCCGGCATGCCTGGATGCGACTATGCAATTTTGCGGACCCCTTTAAAATGTATTTCACTAATTCCCCGTTTGATGGATCATCTCTCTTTGGTCCTCAAGTGAAAGAAACCTTGACTAGGTGCGAGACGGATGGCAAAACTCTGTCTGCCGTCAGAGTCCGTTTTTCTATTCCTTCTAGACCTTACCCCAAAGGCCAGAAAAGTGGGAAAATGTGGTTCCGCAAACAATCTCAAGGGAATTTGCCTGACGCACAGAGTCGGTTCCCCTCCAGAGGCAGAGGAGGGAACAATAATGGTAGACGTCGCCCCAGGGGCAGAGGGGGTCCGCAGAACCAGGGCAATCGAGAAACCTTTTCCGATAAGCCCTTTCAGCATCCCTGAGGTGTTGCCCGACTGTCCACCTTCGGAGGCAGTCGGGGGAAGATTGTCACTGTACCCAGAAGCCTGGCTATCCCTAACTCAAGACAAGTGGGTACAGTCCATCATTTCCGAAGGCTATTCCATTCCCTTTGTTCGCATTCCACACCAATCAAAAAAATCCCTTCCAGATGTTCCACCCGCTCAAAGGTATCTTGCAGCTTTGGAAATTTCAAAGCTGCTTGCAAAAAGAGCAATTCAGCCAGTTCCAGCAGACCAGCAAGGATCCGGAATCTACTCCAGGTTCTTTTTAGTTCCAAAGAAAACAGGGGACTGGAGACCAATTTTGGATCTCAGTGTCTTGAACAAGTCTGTCAAGAAAACAAGATTTCGGATGGTCACGCTACAGTCCATCCTTCCCCTATTGGGAAAGGAAAACTGGATGTGCTCTATAGACCTTCAGGACGCGTACTATCACATAAAAATGAACAGACGCTCCAGAAGATTCCTCCGCTTCAGGCTGGGAACCAGTCATTTTCAATTCAGGGCCGTGCCCTTTGGACTCACCACTGCCCCCCGGGTGTTTACCAAATGCATGGCAGTGGTAGCTTCTCACCTGAGACGTCAAGGATTCCAGGTGTTTCCATATTTGGACGACTGGCTCCTCACAGCTCCCACCAAGCATCTTCTTCTAATGGCCAGAGACTACACCTTTCGCATTTGTCAAAAGTTAGGCATCTCAATAAATTGCGAAAAGTCTGTTTTGTCGCCTTGTTGTGCTATTACCTTCATAGGCGCAAATCTAGACACAGTCAACATGTCTGCGAGACTAACAGATCAGAGAATAACAGACATACACAAACTGGTCTCGCTCCTCTTCAGCAGCAACAGAGTCAAAGCCAGGTTAGTTCTGAAAGTATTGGGGATTATGGCGGCTGCCATACCTCTGCTTCCATTAGCCAGATTCCACATGAGAATCCTTCAATGGATGCTCTTCACACAATGGTCATACCAGCAACTTCCGATGTCCCACACTATTATGATTACGCAAACATGCAAGAATCATCTTCTGTGGTGGATGTCTTCCCCTCAGCTCTTCTTGGGAAGACCCTTTGTTCCTTCCCCTCCGGTTGCTACTCTGACAACGGACGCCTCCCTGATCGGGTGGGGGGGGGCATTATCAGGGCAGAACTGTCCAGGGCACATGGCAACCAGACGAATGCCACTTGCACATAAATGTTCTAGAGATGAGAGCAGTGCTTTTAGCGTTGCATGCCCTTCAAGACTCTCTTCCCTTGGGAACGATAGCAATCCAGACGGACAATATGTCTGTAGTGTGGTATATCAACAAACAAGGCGGAACCAGGTCCTATCCCCTATGTCGAGAAGCACTCAGACTGTGGCAATGGGCGATTTCTTCTCAGCGGTTTCTGATAGCAACGCACATCCCCGGGAAGTCCAATCAAATCGCGGACAAGTTGAGCAGAGCTATCCTCATGCCTCACAAGTGGTCTCCGAAAGATTCTGTTGTGAGAAAAATTTTTCTCAAGTGGGGTCAGCCTTGCTGCGACCTTTTTGCTACTCCCCAAAACAGCAAGTGCAGAGATTATTTTACCCTATTCCCGTTACCAGGCCAGCCCAGCAGAGACGCTCTAGTCCAAGTTTGGCCCCGGGGACTTCTGTATGCATTTCCTCCCTTCCCACTAATTTCTCAAGTGATACAGAAAGCCATCGCTCAGAAGGCCTTTTTGATCCTCATTGCTCCTTACTGGCCTCGACAGGTTTGGTTCCCCTTTCTACCTCAATTTCTGTTGGAGCAACCCTGGCATCTGGACCTAGTTCCAGATCTTTTGACCCATCAGTCGGTTCAGTTTCATCGCTCCCTAACGTCTCTGAACCTCACTGCTTGGTTCCTCCAGTTCCTACCTTAGCCAGGCTTCCTCAAATATCTCACACTGTTCGAGATATTTTATAGCTTCACATAAATCTTCCACTCGAAAAATGTATCTTAGTAAGTGGAAACGTTTTGCCTATTGGGCTCAAGGAAGGGACTTAGATCCTTTCACTGCCCCCATCCATATGGTTCTTGATTTTCTAGCTGAACTCTTTCATGCAGGTTCATCTCCTTCTACTCTCAAAGTTCAATTGGCAGCTATATCTAACTTTCATGTGGGCATTTCAGAGTCTGCCATAATGTCCCACAAGCTTTGCAAAGCCTTTTTGAAGGGAGTTTTTCTACTCAGACCTCCTATAAGAAATCCTCCTCCTCCTTGGGACCTTAATTTAGTTCTCAGTTCTTTGATTCTCCCCCCTTTCGAACCTGCTGCTTCCTATTCCTTAAAATTGCTATCATGGAAGACTCTCTTTCTGGTAGCTATTACTTCAGCTAGAAGAGTTTCAGAACTTCATGCACTCAGCTGTCGACCACCATGTTTGTTGTTCCATAAAGACAGGGTATCCTTACGAACCAAACCCGTCCTTTTTACCTAAAGTAGCCTCTGCGTCAAACCTAAATCAAAACATTGACCTCCCTGTGTTTTTTCCAGAATATTCTAATAGGTCTGAACAAAAATTGCATTGGCTAGATGTTCATCGTCAGTTAAGGTACTATTTGGATATGACCAAACAATTCAGAAAAACTGACCAGCTGTTTGTCTCTTATGCGGAAGGCAGAATGGGACTTTCTGTTTCCAAGGTATCACTATCTAGATGGCTAACATCTCTGATTTCAATTGTTGATGAAATTAGACACCAAAAGCTGCCTAACAAACCTAAGGCCCACTCCACCAGAGCTTTGGCTACTTCTATAGCTTGCCAAGACAGACTGCCTATTGACACCATTTGTGCAGCGGCTACTTGGGCTACTCCTCACACTTTCATTTCACATTATAAGTTGGATTTAGCTTCTAGGCATAGAGCTAACTTTGGTACCACTGTTCTCAAGAGTCTGTTCCGTTAGGCCACCCGGGACAAGGTGCTAGGGACGCGGTCCCATCCAGCATGAATGAAGGCAAGATAGACAACTTAACATATAGAAGTTATGTTCTTACCATAACGTTCCATGTTAGTTGTCTTCTTCTCGCCTTCTTTCTTGCGTCCCACCCTCCTTCCCCCTGGCCTGGACAGACTTAGAGGAGTTTGATTGTGACCTCTCTTTCTACCACCTCTTTGCTATAGGTATATGCTCTGCGGTGCATATTTTCCTGGATCAGGCTTTAGGTCACCTTTCCTCTTTCCCTTTGTTTATAGAGGTGGACTCTCTTTCCAGTATTTCTGGTTGTATTTTTAGATGGGCCTAGCTCACAAACGAGATCTGAGGTAATTCACGCCTAGCATTGTGGGATATAGGGGCAGCCTCGAGCCGGTGGAACCAACTCTCGAGCTTTTAGAGTGGCAGTCGGGCCGAGGTCGGCTCCGAACCCATCCAGCAAGAAAGAAGGCGAGAAGAAGACAACTAACATGGAACGTTATGGTAAGAACATAACTTCTATTTATATAGCCCAGCTAATCATGAAGGGATTCACATGTACATCAGGGGAGGTCATCGTGCCTCTTTACTCATCCATCATCAGGCCTATAATTGAGTACAATGCCCCTTTTGGGATGTACCTAACCAGACACCTACAGCAACTGGAAAAACCCCAACAGTACCTCATCAAGAGGATCAAAGGGCTCAAACAGATGCCATATGCTGCCCGGTTAAAGAAAATCCAGCTGGACTCAGTGGCATACTGCCTGTTCAGAGGCAGTCTGTGCCTGACGTATACAGCCATGTCCAACCCAGAAGTAATGGGCATGCTGCACCTCAGGAAATCAAAATCCCATACAGCCACACGCTCAGGAGACCTGAACCTTAGCACTGAAATAAATAGGACATGCTGGAGGGACAGATTCATAACCCAGAGGCTCCCTTCACTCTGTAATGAACTCACAGTACAGGTTAGGCAGAGTCCCTTATTGACTCTCTTCCATAGGAATCTGGATGAGTGGATGGAGATCACAGTTGTACCCCGGGTATCACTTCTATGTCACTGTTAGAGGCACAGTATACTAACCTCGGAAAAGGGCATAGCAACATAAATTTTAATTGGGTGGCAAAAGACAAACATTCTGCTAGGCTTATCAATGCCCTAGGGCAAATAGCCTAGTATGAACCTATGAACCTATGTGTACTGCTATTGTACTTCTGCCATATGTTGCACGCGTGTGTGTTGTGGGGGATGCACAGGTAATGGCCAGATATTTCTGCACAGACAACACTTCTGAAACACTCTGGGTGTTCATCCCAACATACTGTATGTGTGTTGCCATCCAACACTGTGATGTGGACACACATTACTCAGCCTGGATATACATATCCCAACAATACCACAAGCACAGTACATTACCTTGCTATGTATGTATGTAATTACACAGTTATTCACTAGTTAGGACTATGATGCTATCCATGCAGCCCACTGGGCCAGTGGAAGCCACAACACACACTGCTGGCCCCTTTGCAAAAGCTTACCACAGACATCCCACATAGTGCATGTAATGTGCACACACATATCTAACCCAGACCATATGCACACCACTTATTTATCCTGTCCAGTGGACTTACAGATACAGGCACATTGTATAACAATAGCAGGAGGCTACTGCAGCACAGAGCAGATTCACATGAAGGCAAGGCATCTGTGGTCAGCAGTGGTAAGATGCTTCACATTCACCAGATGCACAGATATTGGCAACATTTTTGCAGACAGTTTGGGTGCAGGTACCCCCCCCCCCATTCTCCTACACAAGTGGAATTAGTTATCACAGATGAATGTAACCTCCCTATCATCTCACATGTCCAGGTGAGGGCCACCCTCAACATTGCAGAACACACAGCATCACTGTTACAAAATGGTATCCCTGGATGTGTGATACGTTCACCCCTAGAGGACATAGCACCACATCACAGGCTGATATTAAACCCTGGCCATACTACATGATATGTACCTGAACAGTGCCATACATACACAGTGGTCCCACACCAATGAGGAGGAACCTCTACTGACCCTGGGAACTACTGCATCATATGCATAACTGGCCTTGTGTTCTAAGCTATGGAAATTGCAAGTATGGAAGACATGTACAGCAATATTACATATGTGTATATATCAGGACTATGTACATACAACCTATCTCATGGACATACCTATAGATAGTGAACTATGATACATTTGGAGGTTTCACAGTAAACACAGTATTAACCTGCTACTTTGCATTACCGGTGTTTGTGTCAGCTGTTGCTGTGTCACTGCTCCTACTTGCTGTTTGCTGCTGCTGCTGTGCTGATGCAGTTTTTATTTTCACTGCCTTTATTGCTTTATTTCTTTCTTTCTTTTTTTTTCTCTCTCTCTCTCTCTCTCCGTCGGTTTGGTGCAATGAATGTATTGCATGTGTGGAGTGTTAGTACTGGATGCTTTTGTAGGTATCTGCATGGGTCCATGTGATGGCCTCTGCACCAATTGTAAGGCAGCATTTGCTAATTGCATGCAGCCAGTTGTGTACTGATTGCATGTCTCACTGTGATTTCAGAACAGTGCTATAAAAGGGTATGTGAGATAGGCGTTGCCCTTTCAGATTGTAAGGGCGTGGACCATGCTGCTATGCTGTCGACAGTGTTCTGTGAGTGTGAAGGTTAGTAAGTCTCTCATGATACATGCTGTGTTGTAACTTCAGGTTGCTGCATTTCTCTCCCCTGTTCCCTGTAGTGAGTGTGTATGCATACTGACACCTACAACTATATTTCATATGTATTAATATATATATATATATATATATATATATATATATATATATATATATATATATGTACATATACATACTTTCATATATGTACATTAGCTGACATTATTAAGTACAAGCTAACAATTAGCAGTGCTGTTTCTGTTAACACTAAACTAGTATGGGAATCCAGTAATTAGGACAGTAAAAGTCTACCTGACATGCTTTGGGTAGTACACATCCTATATTGCCTTTATCTTCATTCCTACTATTACATGTTCTACTTATTTTAGCACTATATTCCTGTATGAGAGTCATGGCTTACTGGTAGGTCATACAGACTAGTGTTACAATGGTCTTGTGGTAGGGCCTAATAGTATGCTTTTATTTTCCTTTCAAATTGAGTACAGGGCCTATCAGTCAAAGTGCTGAAGGCACCTTTAAGCAGTTAAAAGGGTTAGTAAGTCTCACAGGAGTCGGGCTGTGTTGCAGATTCTGGTTGCTGCATTTATCTTCACTGTTTCCTGTAGTGAGTGTGTATGAATACTGACACCTACCACTATATTTCATATGTATTAATATATATATATATATATATATATATATATATATATATATATATGTATGTATGTGTACATATACATACTTTCATATATGTACATTACCTTACATTATTATGTACAAGCTAACAATTAGCAGGGCTGTTTCTGTTAACACTAAACTAGTATAGGAATCCAGTAATTTGGGCATTAAAACTCTACCTGACATGCTTTGGGTGGTACACATCCTATATTGCCTTCATATTGATTCCTACTATTACATGTTATATTTATTTTAGCACTATGTTCTTGTATGAGAGTCCTGGCTTAGTGGTAGGTCATACAGACTAGTGTTATCAAGGTCCTGGGTTTGAGACTGGCAGTGGGAATTTATTTTTCTTTCAAAATGAGTACAGGACCTGTCAATCAAAGTGCTGAAGGCACCTTTACGCAGTTAAAAGGGTTAGTAAGTCTCACAGGAGTCAGGCTGTGTTGTAGATTCTGGTTGCTGCTTTTATTTTCACTGTTTCCTGTAGTGAGTGTGTATGAATACTGACACCTACCACTATATTTCATATGTATTAATATATATATATATATATATATATATATATATATATATATATATACATATAATACTTTCATATATGTACATTACCTTACATTATTATGTACAAGCTAACAATTAGCAGGCCTGTTTCTGTTGACACTAAACTAGTATGGGAATCCAGTAATTCGGGCATTAAAAATCTACCTGACATGCTTTGGGTAGTACTCATCCTATATTGCCTTTATATTGATTCCTAGTATTACATGTTATATTTATTTTAGCACTGTGTTCTTGTATGACAGTCATGGCTTAGTGGTAGGTCATACAGACTAATGTTACCAAGGTCCTGGGTTCAAGACTGGCAGTGGGAATTTATTTTTCTTTCGAAATGAGTACAGGACCTGTCAATCAAAGATGCCAAAGGCACTTTTAAGCACTTAAAACCAGGTCTGCGCTCGTTTGCGCGGAGTTCACGCATGCGCACTGGCGGTGAGCTCCGCGCACACCTGCGCTATTTTCTTTGAAAGAAAAGAAAAAGGGGTGACAGGAAAGTGGTGAAAAAGGGGTCACAAAGAGGGTAAGACAGTAGGGAAACAAGCTTGGAATTTGCAGGAAGGATGTAGGTGAGGCCCATAGCTGCCCATGTCTTTCTCAGCAACAGCTGTGCATTTGTATGCAATTTGGTGTGACATTTGGAACCTTCCACCCCTGAGAGAGGCGTCAGGACAACATTAATACCTGTTGTACAGCCAATTGTAATTAACAGTTTCAATGTCCAGCGGACGTGTGCAACATGGACAGCTATGTATGGGGCGTAATTTTTTTGTGGGTACAGAGTGCCCCTTTTTTTTTTTTTTTTTAATCAGGTGAGAGTGGTATGTCAGGTGAGGTAGTCGGTATAGCTGGGGAGGTAGGTTAACAGACAAGGCAGATAAGACGCATACAGGGGCGGTGTATGACACGTGGGGGGGTTGCACAATTGACTGGGACGGAGGTTGGGATATCCAGGGCACGAGCCCACAGATGGCAACAGTGGAACTGATATCCCCACCCATAGGCAGTTGCCACTGTTCCTTCACAGCCCAGGACGGGGCTGTGCTGGGGGCTGTGCAGGCGGGACAATGGGAATGCCCGTAAGCTTTGCCACCCGGGCCTCAATCTGGCGTAGGGGCCCAAGAACAGAGTCTTGGATCTCCCTTCGCACCACAGACCGGACACCTTGGAGGGTGAGTGGACGGGCTCCTCCGGCCACACTTGCAGAGGGGGGACAGGCCCCATCCCCTGCAGCGCTTCCACCTGAAGGTGGCACAGGGTCACCGGAGGAGGGTCCAGCCTGGGCACTAGTGCCAGGTGCAATCGCCAGCTGAGGTGGGAGAGGTGGGTCCGCTGGGACCTGCCTTCCCAAGCGTTCTAGGTTTGTGAGTATGTTGTGTTAGTTTGGGTTAGTAGCATATTATTCCATTCAAATTAGTTGTAACGGCATGCATTGGTATTCCCATTAAACAAACACCCAGATATTAACACCATTGAACAACGGGCATATCAATATCACATGCATTATTTGAACAGAAATACACAATCAAACAACATGCAGGGTTGATTAATGGCAACAGGCCATCAGGTTTGCAGGCATGAACAGGGCACATGCAACAACGGACATGCATATATTTTTGAAACAACAGGACAAATGTCCATGGTTAATGAAATGTTCACATACCAATATTTAGTGAGTTTTTTAATTTGCAATTATAGGGTGGGGTGGAGAAAGAAAATGATGACACATTCATAAACTATACATTGATATACATTTGTAATAGAAACACAATTAACTTGTGGGTGATAGTTTCAATATGATTTTTAATTGACTGTCATGCTAGACCTGTTACAGATGCATCACTATCCTAGTTATTTTGAATTTGATCAGATACATCATCCTGCTACACTTTGATGACAGGGCAGGGGACAACTATGGATGTTAGGTATGTCAGACAATCATTCATTCTATCTGAAAATTGTTGGCTGTCATCACCATATACAGATTTTGGCTTGAACATTCAAGATTCAGACACACTGAAATCAGTTTGGGATGTTAAGTTTTAATTCCCACATGCATTTAGTTCTGTAGAACCACACTGAAGCTTATATATTCAGGAGTTTTTACTACTTTATTTATTGATACATGACCCTTTCTGTCACTCTCACACATCCTGCAATTTCACAGTTCAGGTTGGTACTTCTAGGCTTTGTTCACATATTAGACCTGTGGTGATTCAAACACTTTCCAGCAGCCTCACGTCTGTCATGATTCAGCATTTCAACAGGGGATATATCTCACATGTGATTACCTTAGCTTCTGAAGCTGTACTCTTGAGACTACTGCAGGTTATACTACATTTAATTAATGGTGGGACATCTGTATTACAGCGCTATTTATTTCTATCAATTATATTTCCAGTTTCACTTGCATACTGATGAACTTGTTGCAGCCATACTTGCAGACTTTCACTTGTTGCTTGCACATTCTGTTACTTTTAATCAATACACTGCAGTGTTCTGCTACATGCTACACTATAATATTTATTTACAAGTACTAGGTGGGGTTACTAACCTGCATGGTGACGCAGCCGCACCAGCCTGCGGTCATATGCCCTTCGATTCGCAGAGCAGACACCTGCAGCTGTAATACAAAACAAGTAATATTGGAATACACATCTCCATGGTATCAGCTAGTTGAATTTCTTACATACATAAGTAAAATGTCACTTACTCGGTAGTGGGGCGTTGGGCATATCCCGGGCCTCCTGGATCCATTGAGTCAACTGGTCTTCTTTACGTCGCTTCAGGTCCGCATGGTGGTGACGGACGTGCTCACCAATACGTGGAATCCCAGTAGCACTAGTGAGATCATGAGCCAACTGGTCCTATGCCTCTCTGCCCTGTATGCTCCCCATGAGACCTGGCCCTGCATGAGTTGGGCCTCATGATGGTGAACTAGGAGCCAGACCATGTATCTGGACTCCTCAACGCCCCAACACTGTGCTCGAAAGCAACGTCCCTCCCCTACTCCACTCATTCTGCCTGCAGGTCTATTCTACAATCGTTTATGCTGTGTATTCCTGCCTATGGGGCTTATATATGCAGATTTTCCCGCACATTTCTATGATTGGCCGTTTTGGAATTGTATCTACTTCACAGAAACTGCTTTATCATGCTCCATTTTGGATTACATCCTATATATATATATGCTATTTCTGCATTTCTAAGTACTGCTGTCGTGGCTTAGTGGTTTAGTACCTTGACTCTAGTGCATGGTATCCTGGGTTCGAATCTGACCACTGATTTTTAGTTTTTATGACGGTCTAGAAATGAGTTCAGGACCTGTCAATCAAACATGCCAAAGGCACTTTTAAGCACTTAAAACCAGGTCTGCGTTGCGGAGCTAACATGCGCACCGGCAGTTAGCTTTTGGGCGCACGACTCCAGCAAACGGTGTGCGCTGGGTTAAACCTTAATTGGCTAGTAACACGCATGTTAAGCTAAGCACAGCTAGTTGCACACAGTTTGAGCCTGTTAAACCAGTGATCTGAAGTAGGAGATTCATTTGTCTGCAACCTGTGGGTTATGGATCCGATATCGGATCCGAACCGGCATGGTTTTCCAGCTATGGATCCAAGCTCTCAGCTCCTCCCCTCACCCATAATGCCCTGCTCTACCCTCATGACCTCAGATCTCGTTTGCCGCGCTGGTGACTGGATTTGCATTCATAGCTCTCAGCTAAGTGGTATTTTATTACCTGTAAAATCAGAAAATTTTTTGGTTCTTTAAGTAATTCTGTGTGAAAGTTTAGGTTTCCCTTTCTAAAAAGTTTAATTTGAGTTAAATTAAGTAATTTTTTTTCCCTCCCCTCGCTGTTGCGTAGAGTGTGTGTGTTGGGCCTGTGTGTCTTTTTGTTTTAAGTTACTTTTAGTAGCTTTTAGTACTTTATAGATTATGGCTGATCAGCCTAAATCTATTTTTTCAAAATGCTCCGAGTGTGGCCATAAGCTCTCACCGGCTGATGGCCACACTCGGTGTGGTTAGTGTCTGGGGTTGAACACCTCACATCTGGTTGTTCCATTTGTGCAGGGTTCAACCCCAGGGCACTGAGGAGCGGAGGTCCAAGCTTGTCTTGGCGGGTCTTTACCGCCAGACTCGGCTCCGCCTCCGCTCCTTCGGGAACAGCTGTGGCTACGGTTGTTCCCCCTGTGGCACCCCCTCCTGCTCCTGGGACTCAACCTCCCGCTTCTGGAGAGGAGAGGGATGCTGGTAAAAAGGACCGGAGGGAGAAGCACCACAAGCGGGCCGAGACCTCTGTTTCGCCCCGCCAGCCAAGCGGCTTCTCCCGGCTCCGTTGTCGGTTGTCTCCTCCTTCTCGGCTCCGGTCACCTGTGTGCTTTTCACCGGGTCCTGAGGAGGAGGAGACCCGATCTCCGTCGAGGCTATCGAGGAGGCACTCCAGGCCTACCTCGGTAGCCTCGTCGAGATCTACTCATAGCCTTTCTGATGCTGATCTGGACCGGATGATGAGAAGGTTCATCCAGGCCCAGATGCAGATGGGAGTGCTCTTGCCTCCCCTCCGGGGAGCTCAACACCCTTTTAAGCCTATTGCTCCTTCTCCGACCCGCTATCCGGGTTCGGAGCAGCTGGAGCCGAGCAGCCGAGCGGGGTGGGTCGGCGCCGATAGTACTTGGTACGGATCCGACCCTGCCCTCGAGTGCGCCGGACCCGACCTCTCGGAGCCTGGATCCGAGCCGGATCCGGGGATCAGTGCTCGCCGGCGCCGTCTGTGTCGGAGCGTACTGTCCCTTCGGATCCGGCCGGCGCCGCTCCGGTCCACTCTTCGGATCCGAGGGGGAGCCGATTGTCGGATCCTTTGGTCGAGGTCGGCTCCCCTTCGGCTTTTGATGTAGTGGAGAGGGCTCTGTTGAGGGTCTCCGGACCCCGGCACTTGTTCCGGCTCCGTCCCGCTCCCTCTGCACTGGGCCAGGCTTCCACCATCCGGCCCCTGGGACAGCCCGTTTCTGTGCCCCAAGTTGCTCCTATGGAGCAAATTGGTGCTGCGAGGACTCCTCTGACAGCCCCCAGAGGATGTCCTCGCAAGCATACGTGCAAAAGGAGGCACATTGACTCCCGAGTCTCTTACAGAAGACACGGACTTGGAGGAAGGAAGGCTCCCCACGGTCACCCCGAGGATGTCTCCTTTGGAGACATCATGGAAATGCTCCGTATAAGGGGTGGTCTGCCCCAAGTCTTCCTCGGACGAGTCCGTGTTCTTGGAGGCATTTGAAACGGGCCCGTCTACCTCTTGGGTGTCCCCTGCCGACCCCTGGTGGACCTTATTACCACCAGGACGTGGAAGGAACCGGACACCGTGGAGCCAATTCCCAAAAGACCGGTTAGGATCCTTAGTCCGCCATCCCACCGGGCCCATTGGAGTAAGGGGCCTCCGGTAGGTGCCATGTTGACGGCGGCCACAAAGAGGGAACTGGCTCAGGAGAGTCCTCAGTCCACCCACCGAGCAAGGAGTCTCGGATGATGGACCGCTTGGGGAAGCGGATGTTCAGTTCGGCGACCTTCTCGGTAAGGGCGCTGAACTATTTGGCACATGTCATTAGGATGCAGTGAGATCTTATTAAGGAATACGCTGCATCCCCCTGAGTCCATTTCGGAGGAGGACAGAGTTCTGCACTCCACCCGTATAGCCACTCTTAGGTCAGTTACAAATACTTCTATGCGGCTACTCTCCCATGCAACAGAAGGCGCCGCTAGAGCTGCGGGACAGGACTGGTCACTAGACGTCAGGCCTGGCTCCGTCATTTTTCTGAGCCCTTCAAAGCGTCGTTAACGCCTTTGATGGTTCTGCTCTGTTTGGCAAGACCGTTCGAGGACGTTGACCCAGAGCGAAAGGACGGAAGACGCTGTCTGCCGTCGAATCCGCTTCTCTGCACCCCAGAGGCCCTATTCTAGGAACCAAAAGGGTCAGAAGAAGATGTGGTTCCGGAAGTCGCAGCAGTCCCAGCCTGCTCCGGACAACCAGTCCTTCCGTGGCAGAGGAGGACAGGGAGGACGCCCTAGAGGCAGAGGGGCTCCCAGAAACTTCGGGTCCAGGGAACCTTTCTCTGAACGGCCCGCGCAGCAACCCTGAGGGATTCCCGACTGCTCTACTCTGGAGGCAGTCGGGGGACGTTTTTCGGGGCACCTAGCAGCATGGGAGTCCATAACATCGGACCGCTGGGTTCTCCAACTCATACTGAGAGGATATCGCATTCCTTTCCTTCACCTTCCAAAGTTGAAGTCCCTCCCAGACGTCCCACCCGGTCAACGGGAGGCCGCTTTGGCAGAAATTGGCCATCTGCTAAAGAAAAGAGCCATCCAGCCCGTTCCCCAGACCAGATCGGATCAGGGTTCTACTCCAGATTCTTTTTAGTGCCAAAAGACGGGGAACTAAGACCAATCCTAGACCTCTCTCTTGAATCTGGCAGTCCCCAAAGAAAAATTCGAATGGTCACTCTGCAATCTATTCTCCCCTTTCTGGGAGAAAATCACTGGATGTGCTCGATAGACCTCAAGGACGCGTACTACCACATCCTGATGGACAGGCGCCCAGGAGGTTTCTCCGCTTCGGCTGGGAGCCAGTCACTACCAGTTCCGGGTCCTTCCCTTTGGTCTCACCACAGCCCCCAGGGTGTTCACCAAAGTATTAGCAGTGGTAGCGGCCCACCTGAGGCTTCAGGGGGTGCAGGTCTTTCCCTACCTGGACGACTGGCTTCTTACCGCCCCAACAAGGCATCTACTTCTATTGGCGCGAGACTCCTTTCTCCATCTTGCTCCCTTTCTGGGCATCACAATAAATACAAAAAAGTCCAACCTGGCGCCCACTCAGCTCTTAGATTTTATAGGGGCCAGGCTAGACACAAGGAGTTTACGAGCCTTCCTCACTGCGGACAGGGTTCTAAATCTGCAGCTCCAGGTGCGGGCCATTCTCCATTCAAGTTCTGTTCCAGCGGAGTTGGTCCTGAGGGCTCTAGGGTCCATGGCATCGGCTATAACACTTCTTCCTCTTGCCAGGCTCAATATGCGCATTCTACAGTGGACACTCTTAGTACAGTGGTCATACCTTGCTCTCCCCATGCATCATCCCATAGCGATCAGCAAGGCTTGCAAGCGGTCCCTCTTGTGGTGGCTCCACTCCCCGGATCTCCACAAAGGCCGCCCATTTTGTGCTTCTCCCCCTCTCGCCACGGTGACCACGGACGCCTCCCGCCTCGGGTGGGGGGGGCACTTTGCGGGCCGGACCGTCCAAGGCACGTGGAACGATTCAGAGACCTTACTGCATATCAATGTTCTAGAGATGAGAGCAGTGCTCTTAGCGTTGCTAGCACTTCAGGACTTTCTTCCCTTGGGAACAATTGCGATTCAATCGGACAACATGTCTGTTGTCTGGTACATCAACAAGCAAGGGGAACAAGGTCTTACCCTCTTTGTCGAGAGGCCATGAGAGTTTGGGAATGGGCAATCTCCACCAATCGCTTTCTAATAGCAACGCACATTCCGGGTCGGTCCAACATCCTAGCGGACAAGCTCAGTCGCACCATTCTGACCCCTTACGAGTGGTCTCTCAATTGTCAAGTAGCGGAACGCATATTCGCACGGTGGGGAACCCTTCATGCGATCTTTTGCTTCTCCCTCAAACACCAAGTGCGACAGTTTTTCGCTCTAATACCTCCTCCGGAGGTACCCCAAGAGACGCTCTGGTGCATGCTTGGCCACCCGGTCTTCTGTATGCCTATCCACCCTTGCCTCTGATGCTCCAAGTTCTTCAGAAAGCCTCTCGGGTGGGTTGCAGAATGATTCTCATTGCTCCATTCTGGCCTCGACAGATCTGGTTCCCCTTCCTAAGGTCTCACTCGGTGAATCCTCCTTGGATTCTAGATCCCATCCGGATCTGATTTCCCATCCATCCTGCATTCCTCCTCCGAATCTGGACAACCTGAAGCTGACCGCTTGGCTGCTCCAGTTCCACTCTTGATAAGGACTCGGTATTTCATCACGGTTAAGGCAATCTTGGTGGCAGCTCATAAACCGTCCACTAGAAAGGTTTACGAAGCAAGTGGAAACGCTTTCTCTTTGTGGGCGGAGCAAGGCCTGAATCCCTTCACGGTTCCTCTTCCTTTAGTACTTGACTTTCTAACCACTCTCTTTAACGATGGTGCCAGCAGTTCCACAGTCAAAGTACAGCTGGCGGCAATTTCTCACTATCACATTGGCCATGACTCTAATCCTCTTATGTCAGCCAAATTGTGTAAAATTTTCTCAAAGGTACTTTTCTTCTCAGGCCCCTATAAAACAAGCAGTTCCTCCTTGGGACCTTTCTCTGGTCCTACAGGCCTTGACCGCCTCCTTTCGAGCCAGCGGCTACGGTGGATCTCAAATTCTTGTCCTACAAGACAGCCTTTTGGTAGCCATTACATCAGCCAAGAGAGTTTCTGAACTTCAAGCATTATCAGCTAAACCTCCTTACTTGGTATTTCATCCGGACCGTGTCTCCCTCAGGACCAACCCGTCCTTTCTTCCTAAAATCGCTTCTGAAGCGAACATCAATCAGTCCATTAACCTCCCTGTTTTCTTCCTAAATATGAAAACAAAGGTGAATATAAGCTACATTCACTAGATGTTCACAGGCAACTTAGATTTTATCTGAACAGGACAGCTGGTCATAGGCAATCCGACCAGCTGTTTATTTCCTTTGCAAAATTCAATTTGGGCAAGCCAATCTCTAAAGTTTCTCTGTCCCGCTGGATTTCACAGTGCATTTTATTGGCTTATCAAGCTTCAGGAAGGGCCGCACCGGAGGGTGTTCATGCCCATTCAACCCGGTCAGTATCTACCTCGGCAGCCTTCAAGGCTAGGATTCCTCTAGATGATATTTGTGCAGCAGCCACGTGGGCTTCATCTCATACTTTATTTCCCACTATAAGTTGGATCTTGCATCTAGGGGTAGAGCATCCTTTGGCTCCGCGGTGCTCCGGAATATCCTTCCATGATGGCCGCCCAAGATTCAGGTAGCTGGGGACTCTGTCCCACAGGTTGCAGACAAATGAATCTCCTACTTCAGATTTAGAAGTTATGTACTCACCATAACGTTCCATCTGAGTAGGTGTATTCATTTGTCTGCAACCATCCCACCCTCCTATCCCCCTGGCCTTTCAGTTTCCTGCATATTCTGTGTTACCCTTTTTAGGGTTTTGTTGCTTTGGCAAACTCGATCTGAGGTCATGAGGGTAGAGCAGGGCATTATGGGTGAGGGGAGGAGCTGAGAGCTTGGATCCATAGCTGGAAAACCATGCCGGTTCGGATCCGATATCGGATCCATAACCCACAGGTTGCAGACAAATGAATACACCTACTCAGATGGAACGTTATGGTGAGTACATAACTTCTAATTTAGCTACGGGCAAGCAATTTGCAGCCTTTGAAACACTACTCCGCTACGGGCACTCTGTCTCACAGCAGCTTAGCTATCAGTACATTTCTAAATATTTTTATGATTGTATTACTTGAAAATATATGCTCCATTTCATTCCATTTTACAAAAGGAAATACTTTTACATTTGTACAATACTGTCAGGGGCCTTTTTAGTGCTTATTTACAAAAAAAAAAAAGGTTGTTGTGTGGGCTCGAACCTTGCCTGCCTGCTCTTAAGCCGACAACTCTACCGCTATGCTATTACTTCTTGGCTTACTTTGCATATTTAGTTCTTTATCCTTTTCCACTGATTGCTAACTGCAGTTGCGCTAGTAGCACACCCGCGCACACGAGCGCACACAGTAGCAAACATTTACGGGGTTTAAAAAAAATAAAACCGTTTTTATTTTCATTTTATAACATCTGTTCACTTTTTACTTTGCTGGTCTGTGGGGGCATGTGTTGTGTAGTGTGTTTATTCACATTTCCATGGCCTCTCTTGTGGCTGTTTACTTTCAGCCATTCTAGACTTCCGGGGGCGTGTCCGCTTGCAGGGATTAGCCTACGGACACGCCCCCTACTGTCTTACACGGACCGTGTAAGAGTTACGGTGTGATTCAGCATGCCTCATGCACCTCGTGCATATGCATGACATGCTGACATCACACCGTTTAACTGCAGCCTCCGTGTAAGAGTGTTAACTCTTACACAGAGGCACCCTGAATCTGGCCCAATGAATCACTAAGGACAATAAATCCTACTACATTAAACTCCAGTCCAATAATAACAATAACCCCAAACAATTCTGGAAATCCATAAACTCCCTTCTCAACCCCGGCTCCAAGAATAACCCCTGTCCTGACCCAAGTATATTTGACCTTGAATTAGGCTCCAAATTTAATTGATTTTTTTTTTATTGAAACTATTTCTAACCTGACTAAGACTTTCCCTAACAATAATCCTCCTGTCCCACCATTCCTCTTCACCTAACCTGCCTATGTTTGAGCTTAAACAGGTCTCTACCAATCTCAAAAAAGACTCCTATCCAAACTTAAACCTTGCTCCAGTGCTCCTGATAATATTCCCTCTTCCTTCCTAAAATGTGCAGCTGACAGTATAGCGCTCCCAATCAGCATCATAATCAACAGATCTGTAAAGGAATCGTATGTACCCAAACTATGGCGTTCAGCCTACATTCTTCCTCTCCACAAAGGAGGCAAAAACACAGACATCTCAAACTTACGGCCCATTGCTATGCTCTCACCAATCTCCAGAATCTTCGAAAAATGTATCCACCTCCAACTTATGCCTTTCCTAACCCAAAACCAACTCCTTACATCTACCCAGCATGGTTTCCGCCCAGGCCACAGCACTATAACCGCTTTACTCTCCTTAGAAACTGTCAACCAAGCCAGAGATTCAGGACACTTAGTTTACACTGTTCTTAACCTTTCTAAAGCTTTCAATACTGTTTCCCATAAAAGCTTTATCTATCATCTCTCAAACCTACATCTCTCACCGAATACTGTATGCTGGTTCTCTAGCTACCTGTCAGACAGATCTCAGGCAGTCAAATGGAAGAACACCACCTCCTCTTTTCTACCTACCCCAACTGGCATCCCCCAAGGGTTCATCCTCAGACCTATGCTTTTTAACATCTTTATCAATAACTTTCACTCTGCTATTCCTGATGCCAAAATTATTCAGTATGCAGATGACCCTGTGTTGGTCTGCTGTGCCTCTAACCTCCCTGAACTACTGACTAAAACCCAAACTGTTTTTTCAACTACTGAAAATTGGATACGACAAAACCACCTCTCACTAAATGCAAATCTAAAATTCTACTATTCACTCCCTTTAAGACTTTCTCTTATAACAAAAGTTCATTCAAAGTCCTTAGCCAAACGAACTCTGCCATGGAAGTGGTCCCCTTTGCACAACTTTGTGGCATTACTGTTTATGAACACCAAGTTTGATATCTGTATTCAACACAATATAAAGAAAACCCACCAAAAGTTAGGTAAGCTTTATAGGAACACTATCTTTCTCTCCAACTCTACTAGACTTACTTTGGCTACTACTTACTTCTTCCCATCCCTGTTATATGTAGCCCCTCTTCTAACTAACCTGACCTCTACCAGCACCTCTAAATTAGAAAACTGCTATAATAAGATCTCAAAATTTGCCACCAGATCCAAAAATTCCACCCATCACTGCCATACCCTTCATTCTCTGAACTGGCTAGAACACTCTAATTCCTAGACTACCTCCAACTTACCACAGAACACAGACTTGTATTTCACCCAAATAAATGTCCAGCTCTAACAAACATCCTTCCCCCCTACACCCTTAATAGACATCTCAGATCTGAACATCAAAACCTAATTACTATCCACAAACCTAAACAACCTGCTGGGCAACTTCTCCTCTCTCACTAGGCAAGAAATGGAATTATCTCCCTTCCACACTTAGGACAATATCTAACTCAGAAAACTTCAAAGCCCAGCTTTTCACTCACCTGTCCTCCAAATGGAAATTCACCTGCTTTTTCACCCTGTCTAATTCTATTTAACAAATGCCCAGAGGAGGTTTTTCTCCTAGGTACCTAATCTCTCTTAATACCCCAACTATTTCCTTGAGTTGACTCAAGCTCTTGCAATTGCTACTCAATACAGTATTTCAACTTGTAAATATTGTAAATAGCTTCTTTCTTAAAATTAATGCATGTAAAGTGTTTCCTTACTTTTAATTATTGTATGTCTAATGTTTCTACACTTCAGTTGTAATGAAGGTATATTTCAAATGAATCTCTGCAGTACAACCATCAGATATATCAAAATTATCTTTGTTGATCAAGCCTGATACTGAGTGTACATATTTGTAAACTGTATTTTATTCTGTAACTTCCTTACTTTTGTAACCTTACTGTTTTATGTTTTATGGAGCTTTTCTCCCTCTGCCTCCTCTGAAAATGGCCACACTTGGGCTCAGTGGACTTCCCCGGTTAACAAAACTGAAATAAAATATTGATCCCTATCAAGCCCCTGTGGCCTCCATTTTAGAGTTCTTGAATAAGATTTTTAACAAAAATGCTGCAGCCGCAACAGTTCGTGTTCAACATGCTGCCATTTCTAATTTTCATCTTGGATTTCAAGGATTGAACATTGTCACAGAAACTACCCAAAGCCTTTCTTAAAGGAACTTTTCATCTCAGACCACCAGTAAAATCTCCCTATACCCCATAGAATCTAAATTTTATGCTTTCTCGCATTATTCTTCCTCCATTCGAACCAGCCTCCTCATGTGACCTCAAATTTTTGTCACGGAAGACTAACTTTTTAGTAGCTATCACTTCTGCCCGCAGAGTGTCAGAACTTCAAGCCTTGTCCATTAAGCCTCCTTACTTGATTTTCCATGCTGACAGTGTTTCACTTCGAAATGACCCCTCCTTTTTGCCTAAAGTTTGCACTGAAGCTAATCTTAATCAAATTATTGATTTGCCAGTGTTCTTCCTTAATCACTCAAACAATTTAGAATAAATTGCACAAACTTGATGTTCATAGACAGCTCAGGTTTTACTTGGATAGAACAAAAGATTTTAGGAAATCTGAACAGCTTTTCGTCTTCTTTTCAGACTCCAAGAAATGTATGCCAGTGACCAAAACAGCTCTGTCCAAGTGGTTATCTGACTGTATTACATTTGCTTATTCAACTGCTAGTATGCCCTTACAACATAAAATTAAGGCTCACTCCACCAGAGCAGTGTCTGCATCCTCTGACTTTTCTGCCAAACTTCCTATTGATAACATTTGTGCAGCAGCCACTTGGTCAACACCTCATACCTCTATCCCTCATTACAAAGATGACAGGGCCTCCTTTGGATCCACTGTCCTGAAAAACATACTCCCATGAGTCACTCCAGATAGATGGTGCTTGGGACGCTACCCATCTGTAAGAATGAACAGCGAGATAGAACAACTTCACATAAAGAAGTTATGTACTTACCATAACGTTCCATGTGAGTTGTTCATCTCTCCTTCATTCTTACTCCCCATCCTTCTACCCCCTGCTGGGCTTTTCGAAGACTGAGATGCTGGATTTTTCTTGGTTGTTCAACCCTTCTATAGTTTTCTCCTATGGAGTGATAGAATGACGTATGGTATTACTATATTCAGCAAACAAGATGTGAGTTAACTCTAGGTGCATCATGGGATAGGGACTTGGCCTCAAGCTATCTGAAGACCTCGAGCTTTGTAGTTGGCCGACTCTGAGCTGAGGATTGGCTCCGAACCCATCTTTAAGAATGAAGGCGAGATGAACAACTCACATGGAACATTATGGTAAGTACATAACTTCTTTCTTCTGTTACTCAGCCAGTGGAAATAATCTGTCTTCACCTGTAAGGGCATATTCCACGAGGGCAATGTCCTTTTCTGGGGCCTTCTTTAAAGGATTGGACACAGCCTCTAGCTTGGAGGCAGCTACGTGGTCTTCTGTTCATATTTTCACCAAAGACTGTAAATTGGATGTCCTTTCCAAGTCTAGGGCAGGGTTTGCTGGAGTTTTTCTCCATGGCTTTGTGAAAAATGTTTCTGCTCCTCCTCCTAGTTCCTCCTGTGCATGAGCTTTGGCATTCTTCCTCATGTTATGAATACTACAACATATGACTAGAAGGACCTAGAATAGTTGGGTAAAATCTTGCCATAACCATAATGTCCTTCTCTTTGATATGCTGCTGTATTGCTCCCCCCGCCACACACACTTCTCCCTGATGCTTGCCTGTCCCTGGATGTTAAGTTGTCCTATCTCGCCTTCATTCTTGCTGGTTGGATTCAGAACCGAGCATCAGTTCCAATTCGGCTTAATACAAAACCTCAAGAGCTTCCACTGGCTCAAGGCTAACCTCTATCGCATGATGCTTAGGATAGATTACCCAGAAATTGTTTGCTGCTCATGTGATCAAGGTGACTTCTGGCTGGCTCATTGGCTAAGTAGTTTAATTGTTATATTTTTCTGTCATAATTCTTAACTTTTTCAGAGAGAATCTTTCAGTACTTTCTGTTGTGTGCGACTAGAGTGTGTTTTACATATTTAGTCAAATTTACCCCCTCTGTTTGCCAGGCCTACTGTCTTTCACAAGCTCATTTTTCTTGGAGAACTTTCCCCATCTGTTGCAAACCCGTTTAAGGGAGAGGGTTCGTAGCAACCCACTTAACTTAGAGGGCTGTTTCCCTACCCCCCTGTGTGTGTGTTTTCCCTTTGATATAGGAGAATCCGTTTTAGTTAGAGGATTCTTCCTCATAAAGGTTGTCATCTGGTTAAGGCTTATAGTGCCTGCATATTTGAACTGTTTCTTACTGAAATTGGTACACCTTGTTTGCTGTAGCATAGACTAAATCCAGGCCTGCTGAATCTAGTTTTGTTTGTATGCTTGTTGTTTGTTTGCTTATTTCCCTGAAACGCTAATTCCACCTAAAATGTGGCTTTTCAGCACTTCTGTGGATCCCTAGTGATATCTGCATTGCTTACTGTACTTATTTCCTTGTTTCACTTGAAAGAAAGTTACTGTTAAGTCAGCACTAAAAAATTAAAAGCACTACACCCTCACAAACTCCCCTTGAGTACCTTGTTCCCCATTGGCCCTTTTTTTCAATTATAAAGGAATTCCCAATACTATTCTAGCATGTCCAAAGGTCAGTTGTCAATCTCCTCTCTGGTCCAGCTGGTGAATCTGGTAGGCAATGTTACAACTGCCCCATGTACACAGACAATGCTCTCCTCCCCCCAACAAATTCCAACACATGAGAGATGCAACCATATAGCCAAACTGGAGGCTAAGCTCTCTCAACTCAGTACTGGCGTAACCAGTCAGAAGGAGAAGGAAACCACACTCACTACAATTCCAGTCTCACATAGACCTACCATGACAGCAAACCAAACACATAAACACACAAAAACATACTCGGAGGCTCTAAATAAAAATCTGCCTAAGCAGCAGAGACCTCCAAAGCAGACACTCAAGCAACCGCTACCCCAAAACAAAACATGTACAGCACATAGCTCACAAAGTCAGTGTGCCGAACAGTCACAGCCCTTAAGGCTAAACAACACACCTGATACACTTGTAATAGGTGACTATTGTCAGACACACTGACGTCCCGCTCACCAGGCTGAACAAGGAGAAGGTCACGGTGAGCTGCCTGTCAGGCGCTAGGATCCGCCACATAACACAAGCACTCAGGTCACTCCAAGGCAAGTACAAACATGACTCGGTCATTGTCCATGCTGGTGTGAATGACCTGAGACACGTACCTGCCTGGACTACATGAAAAGAGACATAGAGGGGCTCTCTGAGCATGTAGCCCAGGCCGGTATGACCCTGACCTTGAGTAGCATCTTACCCTCACCAAGAATGATGCCACAATATGAAGACAAGATGATCAATTTCAACAGTTGGCTTACATATTGGTGTTATTCAAAGGGGATCCAATGCCTGTCAGCCTGGGATAACATGCTCGACAAGCCACGATGCTTCGCTAGGGATGGCTTGCACCTGTCACCTCTGGGCTTTCGGATATTGGCAAAGGCTCTGTCTACCCCCCATAGTGCCTTTTTTAGGCAAGACTCAAAAGACAAACCCATCTCCATAAGTATCACAAGGGATAAGAAACTAAGAGTAATGCTACTCAACGCCAGAAGTCTAAACCTCAAGATGCACACACTCGAAACTCTCCTTAGCATGGAGAACATCAATATCTGTGCAGTAACAGAAACCTGGTTCAAGGCTTCCGAGATCACCCCAGCACGTCCAGGTTATACTTGTGCCATGCTTTTTGGCCCCAAAACTTGGACCGAACCAGAATAGGAGGGGGAGTATCAATATTCGTCAAAGATACCCACACCTCCAGGTTAGTAGCACAGCACGAAGCATCAGAGACTATCCATGTGCAACTAACAGTGGGTAAAACTGCCTTCCAGTTTATAGCCTGCTACAGACCACCCTCCCAAACCCAGGAACCCCACTCGGCCTTCCTGAGAACACTGGAAAATATGAAGGTCTCTCCAAACACCATTATATTGGGCGACTTCAACTACCCAAACATAGACTGGGAGCATTACTCTAGCTCCAACACCCTAGCCCAAAAGTTCCTAGAATTTATAAACTCAAATGCTATGGAACAGCTTGTTACCAGTCCCACAAGAGGGGAAAACATACTGTACCTGATCTTCACCAACATGGGGACTCTATGCTCCAAACCAAAAGTGTATCCCTCACTGGTAAGATCAGACCATAAACTAATCTCACTGGATATTCACATCCCGACCCCACCCCCTGCCCAGAAAACTACAGTGAAAAACTTCTCTAAAGCAAATTTCACACTCCTCAAAACCGAGATGGACTCCTTCAAAGCCCCCGGGCCTGTGGAAAATACACCCAGACCGCAGAATCCTTTATAAACGCATTCTATGAACACCTTCAGGAATGCATGGATCATGCAATCCCAAATAAAACCAAGACCCAATCCTGCAAAGGCAGACGTCCTGCCTGGTGGACCCCAGCCATAAACAAACTATACAATAGAAGGAGGAAGCTACTACATGATAGAGAAAAATCCCTAAAAGGGAAGGCATCTCTGATCAGTATTAGCAAAAAACTACGAGCACTCATAAAATCGTCTAAGGCCAGCTTCTAGAGAAAAATTGCACAGGACACTAAGGATAATCACAAGGCTTTCTTTAGTTATGTTAGGAACCTGGGTGGGAATTCCCAGATATGCTCAGAATTAGTCCAAAATGACAAAAAATACACCAAACCCACAAACATTGCCAACATCCTAGCTGACAGGTTCAGCGCAAACTCCCCCCC
>NC_056744.1:314554594-314562094 GCF_019279795.1 Protopterus annectens
TCACCTAGTATGATGGTGTTTGGTGATACATTTATCCCCTCTAGTGTTTTCAGTAAGGCCATGTGAGGTTCCTGAGTTTGTGAGGGTGGCCTGTAACATGCTACAATTTGCAGAGCAGTCTTGCCTATGGTTAAAAAATGGAGTGTAAAAAAACTAAATTGGGTACCACAAGAGGGTGTAACCCTTGTGGTAGATGTACATATTGTAAAATTATTCCTAAAACGAAATCTTTTACATCCATTAATACCTCCAAGGTTTATGACACACAATGTCTGATAACTTGTAGGACAGAATGGATAGTATATATGGCAATATGTCAATGTAGGGCCTTTTATGTGGGCCAAACATCAAGATCCTTTAAAAGTAGAGTGGCACTGCATATAAGTGACATTAAATGTCAGTGGGTACGAAGTGCCCTATATAAACATAAAATGGATCATGTTATGGCACACTTTTTATTTATAGGGATCGATACAATATGTAGTATTAATATGAGGGAGACTGAAAAACATCTATTGTTGGACTTGCGACTGTTTGGAGATTATCTATCTACATATATATATATATATATATATATATATATATAGATAGATGTGTGTGTGTGTGTTTCGTGTTTCACTGTTGCAGTCATTACATTTGGGTAATCTGCTGGCAGGTTTCCCTCAGTCGGCCTCATTAATAAAAGTCTTGTGTCCTGCGTCGGTTGGTGTCCCTTCTTCCATGACGTCAGGCCGTCAGGAGTATAAAACATGCAGCCAACTCCATTACATCAGTCTTTCTTGCCGCGTGGTGCCCGAAAAAAAAAAAAAAAAATATATATATATATATATATATATATATATATATATATATATATATATATAAAATGTGTGTGTGTTTTTTTTTTCCCGTTAACCTTATAGGTTTGTAGCCATTTTTTGGCATGTTAAATTTACAGTTTATTATTATTGTTGCTTTTTTTCCCTTTATTCATGTCTGAAGAGCATAAAGAACCTAGGCAGTCGGGGTTCAAAAAATGTGATCAAAAGATTTCGATTACTGATGGGCACGTGTTTATTTTCTTTGTGTCCTCCATTTACAAGACCCATGTACCATGTGGCATGGATTTAGTAGCAAGGTTCTGCTAGAGCGCAAAAGCAAGCTTATTGTCAGGGGCTTATTAAAGGTTCTCTTCTCAGAAGCTTTAGAGAGATCCCAGAGCTCCAAACCATCATCTCCTTCCAAATCTGAAAATGTGAGTAAAAGATCTGCTGTCTCATCGCCGGCCTTGGAGCCACCTAAAAAGTGGCTGCTTCAGAACCCAGGGCTGTTGGCTCCGACAAATCCTAAATCTACCTCTTCAGCTCCATCTGTGACCTCGGAGCAGGCAGAATTAACTGACTAGGAGACAGTCTCCGATCTTGGAGCCGGTTATTCCCACTTTGACATCACCCATTTTGGAAAGGGCAAAATCTGCTTCGTTATCCTCCCGTTCCTCCAGGAGCTTATTTGATGACGTGGAGCGGGTGGTGAAGAGACTGCTTCGAACACCGGCGCTGGCAAAAATTTTATAGTCTCCGGCCCCAAAGAAATCAGAACTGTCCATAGCACCATCCCATCCTCGATGCCTTCTCCGACCCAACTTGTGGTTTCTGAGCCAGAGATCTTGGGTCCGATAGTGGAGGCATCGGAACCGAGACCTCCATTAGGTTAGTTGGTTCCAACATCTGCTCAGACTTCCTTGTTCCATCGGATTTTGGGGAGTGTCTGAGCTGAAGTTCACCCATGTGGTCCAGGGAGGAGAGTCGGCGTGGGCAGTTGTCCAATCCGACTTTACCCCTCGGTGCCTCTGTGAGGTTGAGCTTGGCTCCTACATCGGCTTCAGAGCCAAGGACCTCTTCGTAGCGGGGCCATGGTGCTTTTGAGCTGATGGAGAGTGTGCTGTCACCCCAGACAGCTCCATTGTTTACCTCCCAGGCATCTGTGTTGGTCTTATCACCCCCCCCCCCCCAACTGTATGAGATCGGAGCCCCAGTAATCCCCTGCGTGCGGCATCACCTTTTCTGAAACTTCACCAGAGTGCCCCTCTGAGGAAGTCCCTCAAAAGAGATTGTGCAAGACGAAGCACACAGACTCCCATGATGAGTCTATCACTAGACACACCGGCCTGGATGATTCTGAAGGGTCCCCACAGTCTCCCTCTGAGGCTGTTTCCTTTGCTGACATCCTTGAGATCCTTAAACAGAAGGGTGGCTGGAAGCCGACCAACCTTTCAGAGGACAAGCCAGTATACCTGTAGGTTTTTGGGTTTCGCCATTCCATCTCCTAGGTGTCTCTTCCCAGCTAATGATTGTAATATCTTGTAAGGCTTGGACTGCTACAGATACATTGGTGCCTGTTCCAGGGAGGCCCAATAAATTCATTACAGCTCCTACAGAAAAGGAATTTTTAACCAAAGGTGTCCCCGTAGATGTGATGGTGGTGACAGCGGCCACCAAGGAGTGGTCAGAGACTTCATCTGTCCATTCTCCAAATAGAGTCGCAGACTGTGGACAGATATGGAAAGTGTGCTTTTTTTTCAGCGGCATTTACACTGTGGTTGCTGAATTACTTGACCCGTTTTACAAGACTTTAAAGAGCTCTCCTAAAAGAGCTGTGAGATGCTCTTCAGGGTACTGTAACTTCTGGGATCGCAGATAACATTTCCTCTCTGCTCTCCACCCTCAACTCCGTTATCTCCTCTGTGCGACTGATTTCATATGCAGCTGATGGAGCGAGAAGGGCATCAGGTACAGGAATTTCCTTAGAGACATTCCTGGATGCGCAATGCCCCCCTTTGATGGCTCATCCCTTTTCAGACCAAAAGTGAAAAACTTTGACCAGGTGTGAACAGGAAGGGAAAACCTTGTCTGCTGTAAGAGTCCATTTTTCCTTCCCACTAGACCTTATCCCAAAGGTCAGAAAGGTGGCAAAATGTGGTTGCACAAATCCCAAAAAGGTTTTTCCAATACACGTGGTGAAACTTCCCCCCAAAGGCAGAAGGGGAAGTAATGGAAGATTCCGACCTCGCAGCAGAGGGGGGTCTGCAGATTCAGGGCAACAGAGATACGTTCTCTGGCAGGCCCTTCCAGCGTTCCTGAAAGGAGGCCCGCCTGTCCTTCTCTGGAGGCAGTCGGGGGACGCGTGCCACTGTACCCAAACACCTGGCTAGAAATCACTCAAGACAAATGGGTACTGGCAATCCTATCCAGAGGTTATTGCGTACCCTTTTCCAACCCCCCCATCCTCTCGTAAATCAGTCCATTCCAGATATTCCACCCAGTCAGAGGGACTATGCAACATCAGAGATACACAAGTTACTAGAAAAAGCCATCCCAAAGGTCCCCGCAGACCAGATTGGATCCGGAACTTGCTCAAGGTTCATTTTAGCTCCAAAAAAGATGGGACTGGAGACCCATTGTGTACTTTTCTCACTTGCTTAGAGAAAAACAGCTCTTGTACTCATTTTCCTCACTTATCTAGAGGAAAATATTTTTTATTCAGGCATGTCCAAGGGTCAGCTCCCAGTGTTCCCTTCTGTCTATATGATGAATCTGGGCATCTTGAGGCAATGTAGAAATTGCCTCAGGTACACAGACAAACCCTCTCCTCCTACCACACAACACTACAACTTGTGAGAGATGCACTTATCTAGCCAAACTGTAGGTAAAGCTCTCCAACCAGGACTGAACTTGACAGTCCAGAGGAGAAGGTAAACATTTGCACCACACCACACTCATCACATAGTCTCACTAAATCTATACCATGAAAATCCACAAATAGTAACACAAAAACATTCGCGGAGGCTCTCGATAATCTGTCTCAGCAACAGAGACCTCCAAAGCAGAAACATAAGCAACCTCCATCCCCCAACACAACCCAAATGACACATAGCCCACGAAATCAGTGTGCCACTCAACCACAGCCAATAAGGCAAAACAACGTACCCAACACACTAGTCATAGGTGACTCTGTAGTCAGGCACACTGATGTCCCACTCAACAGGCTAAATAATGAGGTTACTGTCAGCTGCCTGTCGGATGCCAGGATCCGCCACATAACCGACACACTCAGGTCGCTCCCCAACAAGTACAAATATGATTCTGTCATTGTCCATGTTGGTGTGAATGACCGGAGACGTACCTCCCTGGACTACACGAAGAGAGACCTGGAAGAGCTCTCCGATCTTGTAGCCCAGGCAGGTATGACCCTAGCCCTGAGTAGCATTCTGCCATCGCCCAGAATGATACCGCAGTACAAGGACAAAATGATTGACTTCAACAATTGGCTAAGCTTCTGGTGTCATTCTAAGGGGATCCAGTATCTGTCTGCTTCGGATGACATGGTCGACAGACCACGATGCCAGAGATGGCCTGCACCTGTCGCCCCTGGGATTCCGAATACTGGCTAAGGCTCTTGCCGCCCCTATAGTACCTGTTTTTAGGCAAAGTTCAAATGACGAATTTACCACCGTAACAGGAACAGGCAAGCAAAAACTGTGAGGGTACTGCTACTCAATGCTAGAAGTCTAAATCTCAAAATGCACTCACTCAAGGCACTCCTTAAAATGAGGAGCATCGATATCTGTACAGTGACTGAGACCTGGTTCAAGGCTCCAGAGAGCACCCCTGCACTACCAAGCTATAACTTGTACTACACTTTTCGGCCATGTAACCTGAACCGAAACACCAAAGCCGAAGGTGTGTCCATATTCATTAAGGGTGTCCACACCTCCAGGCTAGTTGCTCAGCATAATGCATCTGAGGTTATCCAAGTGCAACTAACTCTGGGCAAAACTGCAATCCAAGTTGCAGCTTGCTACAGATCCCCGACTATGCCCCAGGATTCCCACTCATCTTTTCTTGATATACTGGAAAATATTAGAGTTCAGCCAAACACCCTAATAATGGGCGGCTTCAACTACCCCACCATTAACTGGGAAAACTACTCGTACCAACTCCTTAGCTCAACGCTTTCTGGAATTCATAAACTCCAATGCCCTGAATCAACTTATCCACACCCCCACCAGGGGCAGCAATATCCTAGACTTAGTCATTACCAACATGAGTGACCGGTGTTCTACACCTGAAGTCAACTCCTCGTTGGTCCGATCCGACCATAAGCTAATCATCCTTGATATCCACATCTCGCCCCCACCCCCCATTAAGGAAACCACGGTAAAAAATTTCTCCAAAGCCAACTTCATGCTTAAGACAGAAGTGGTGAACGTCATGACACCCATGCAGATGGACAATAGTTATAACTGCTGAATCCTACACAAATGCACTCTATAAGCAGTTACACGAGTGCATGGATCGTGCTATCCCAAACAGAACCAAGACGCTATCCTCCAAGAAAAGAAAGCCAATCTGGTGGTCCCCTGCCATAAACAAACTGTATAACAGAAGAAACTGTTCCAAAAAGAGTAAAATCCATGAGTGGAACAGCTCCAGGTCAGCCTCATTAAGAGCTGAGATCCCTTATAAGATCCTCCAAAACTAGCTACGAAAACAAAATCGCCACTAATTCTAAGGACAACCACAAAGTATTCTATAGCTATGTCCAGAATCTTGATGGCAACACCCAGATCTGCTCTGAGTTACAGAACAACGGCACGAAAGTTACAGAACCAACTGACATTGCCAACATACTGGCAGATAGGTTCAGTGCTAACCTTACCCCCCCCCCACCCCCTAAAGGGCTCATATCTATACAGGAAGAATGCAGAGTCCCTGTAATTACAACTACACAGGTAAAAGCTGCACTCTCTAAAGCCAAAAACACAGCATCCATGGGACCGGACAACATCCAAGGCTGCGTTTTCCACAAACTTCAGAACAAACTGGCTCCCACTTAAGCACCATGTTCAGTAATAGCTTACATCAGACTTTGGCACAGCAACAGTTATCAAGACTTCACAAAGGGGAGGCATCACTGATCTTGGGAACTATCGACCTATTAGTCTGGCGAGCCTGGTCTGCAAGGCGTAGCCATGGAGCGTATCATCATGGAAATCATAAACAGACATTGGTAACCTCAAACTCTGGATCCCATCCATTTTGGGTTTGTGAAAGGCAGATCATGCCTCCTGAACCCGATCGACTTTGAGGCAGTCACCAAAGCCCTAGATGAGGGTAATGTGGCTCACACAGCCTATCTTGATCTCGCCAAGGCTTATGACACCATCCACCATTCTGGAATTGTAGCTAAACTCACTAAACTGGTATAAATCCCTACGTCAAAAGATGGGTTGCCAACTGGCGCACTGACGGAACCCAACACTGTAAAAGGTTGCAGACTCCAAATCTGACCTCAAAGCAGTGACATGTAGAGTACCACAGGGTTCAGTCCTGGGACCTCTCCTGTTTGGTATCTACTTCTCTGAAGTACAGGCTAACACAGAAGGCCTCTGGCTAACTAAGTTCGCAGATGACTGCAAACTAGGAGCCATAGTCAAGTCCCCAAATAATGTGGACATCCTACAGAAGGGCCTCGCTGAGACAGATGCCTGGTGTCAGAGCCATGGCCTCAAGCTCAATGCCAAAAAGTACAGTGTCATCCCCTTTGGTAAAAACTCTGTACCCATGAACTACCACCACATAGGCAGCAATCTACTTAGCACGAATGTGTGATAAGAGACCTTGGGACCCATTGTGTACTTTTCTCACTTGCTTAGAGAAAAACAGCTCTTGTACTCATTTTCCTCACTTATCTAGAGGAAAATATTTTTATTGAGCATGTCCAAGGGTCAGCTCCCAGTGTTCCCTTCTGTCTATATGATGAATCTGGGCATCTTGAGGCAATGTGAAATTGCCTCATGTACCTGAACAAACCCTCTCCTCCTACCACACAACACTACAACTTGTGAGAGATGCACTTATCTAGCCAAACTGTAGGTAAAGCTCTCCAACCAGGACTGAACTTGACAGTCCAGAGGAAGGTAAACATTTGCACCACACACCACACTCATCACATAGTCTCACTAAATCTATACCATGAAAATCCACAAATAGTAACAAAAAACATTCGCGGAGCTCGATAATCTGTCTCAGCAACAGAGACCTCCAAAGCAGAAACATAAGCAACCTCCATCCCCCAACACAACCCAAATGACACATAGCCCACGAAATCAGTGTGCCACTCAACCACAGCCAATAAGGCAAAACAACGTACCCAACACACTAGTCATAGGTGACTCTGTAGTCAGGCACACTGATGTCCCACTCAACAGGCTAAATAATGAGGTTACTGTCAGCTGCCTGTCGGATGCCAGGATCCGCCACATAACCGACACACTCAGGTCGCTCCCCAACAATTACAAATATGATTCTGTCATTGTCCATGTTGGTGTGAATGACCGGAGCGTTACCTCCCTGGACTACCGCGAAGAGAGACCTGGAAGAGCTCTCCGATCTTGTAGCCAGGCAGGTATGACCTAGCCCTGAGTAGCATTCTGCCATCGCCCAGAATGATACCGCAGTA